>NW_028324207.1:4022500-4354000 GCF_054372755.1 Phalangium opilio
TCAACGACTGCTTCGATTAACTGAGACTACTCAGAAATCTGTAAAACCACCAAAGGTATTATTGAAATAAAAAATCTTTGCTCAATCGCAGTCGGCAGGATTCGAACCTGCGCGGGAATATCCCAACAGATTTCTAGTCTGTCGCCTTAACCTCTCGGCCACGACTGCTTCTGTTAAGCGAGTCCACTCAAAAAATTGTGGAACTACTAAAGCTATCATTGGAATAAGTATGTGTGTTCGAACGCAGTCGGCAGGATTCGAACCTGCGCGGGAGTATCCCAACAGATTTCAAGTCTGTCGCCTTAACCACTCGGCCACGACTGCTTCTGTTAACCGAGACCACAAAAAAATTGTGGAACTACTAAAGCTATCATTGAAATAAGTACGTGAATTCGAACGCAGTCGGCAGGATTCGAACCTGCGCGGAAATATCCCAACAGATTTCGAGTCTGTCGCCTTAACCACTCGGCCACGACTGCTTCTGTTAACCGAGACCACTAAAAAATTGTGGAACTACTAAAGCTATCATTGAAATAAGTACGTGAGTTCGAACGCAGTCGGCAGGATACGAACCTGCGCGGAAATTTCCCAACAGATTTCGAGTCTGTCGCCTTAACCACTCGGCCACGACTGCTGCTGTTAACTGAGACCACTCAAAAATCTGTGAAACTGCTAAAGGTATTATTGAAATAAAAAATCTTTGCTCAATCGCAATCGGCAGGATTCGAACCTGCGCGGGAATATCCCAACAGATTTCGAGTCTGTCGCCTTAACCACTCGGCCACGACTGCTTCTGTTAACGGAGACCACTCAAAAAGTGTGGAACTACTAAAGCTATCATTGGAATAAGTATGTGAGTTCGAACGCAGTCGGCAGGATTCGAACCTGCGCGGAAATATCCCAACAGATTTCGAGTCTGTCGCCTTAACCACTCGGCCACGACTGCTTCTGTTAACCGAGACCACTCAAAAATCTGTGAAACTGCTAAAGGTATTATTGAAATAAAAAATCTTTGCTCAATCGCAATCGGCAGGATTCGAACCTGCGCGGGAATATCCCAACAGATTTTGAGTCTGTCGCCTTAAGCACTCGTCCACGACTGCTTCGATTAACCGAGACTACTCAGAAATCTGTGAAACCACCAAAGGTATTATTGAAATAAAAAATCTTTGCTCATTCGCAGTCGGCAGGATTCGAACCTGCGCGGGAATATCCCAACAGATTTCTAGTCTGTCGCCTTAACCACTCGGCCACGACTGCTTCTGTTAACCGAGTCCACTCAAAAAATTGTGGAACTACTAAAGCTATCATTGGAATAAGTATGTGTGTTCGAACGCAGTCGGCAGGATTCGAACCTGCGCGGGAGTATCCCAACAGATTTCAAGTCTGTCGCCTTAACCACTCGGCCACGACTGCTTCTGTTAACCGAGACCACTAAAAATTGTGGAACTACTAAAGCTATCATTGAAATAAGTACGTGAGTTCGAACGCAGTCGGCACGATACGAACCTGCGCGGAAATATCCCAACAGATTTCGAGTCTGTCGCCTTAACCACTCGGCCACGACTGCTGCTGTTAACTGAGACCACTCAAAAATCTGTGAAACTGCTAAAGGTATTATTGAAATAAAAAATCTTTGCTCAATCGCAATCGGCAGGATTCGAACCTGCGCGGGAATATCCCAACAGATTTCGATTCTGTCGCCTTAACCACTCGGCCACGACTGCTTCTGTTAACGGAGACCACTCAAAAAGTGTGGAACTACTAAAGCTATCATTGGAATAAGTATATGAGTTCGAACGCAGTCGGCAGGAATCGAACCTGCGAGGGAATATCCCAACAGATTTCGAGTCTGTCGCCTTAAGCACTCGTCTACGACTGCTTCGATTAACCGAGACTACTCAGAAATCTGTGAAACCACCAAAGGTATTATTGAAATAAAAAATCTTTGCTCAGTCGCAGTCGGCAGGATTCGAACCTGCGCGGGAATATCCCAACAGATTTCTAGTCTGTCGCCTTAACCACTCGGCCACGACTGCTTCTGTTGACCGAGACCACTCAAAAAAGTGTGGAACTACTAAAGCTATTATTGGAATAAGAATGTTTGTTCGAACGCAGTCGGCAGGATACGAACCTGCGCGGAAATTTCCCAACAGATTTCGAGTCTGTCGCCTTAACCACTCGGCCACGACTGCTGCTGTTAACTGAGACCACTCAAAAATCTGTGAAACTGCTAAAGGTATTATTGAAATAAAAAATCTTTGCTCAATCGCAATCGGCAGGATTCGAACCTGCGCGGGAATATCCCAACAGATTTCGAGTCTGTCGCCTTAACCACTCGTCCACGACTGCTTCGATTAACTGAGACTACTCAGAAATCTGTAAAACCACCAAAGGTATTATTGAAATAAAAAATCTTTGCTCCATCGCAGTCGGCAGGATTCGAACCTGCGCGGGAATATCCCAACAGATTTCTAGTCTGTCGCCTTAACCACTCGGCCACGACTGCTTCTGTTAAGCGAGTCCACTCAAAAAATTGTGGAACTACTGAAGCTATCATTGGAATAAGTATATGTGTTCGAACGCAGTCGGCAGGATTCGAACCTGCGCGGGAGTATCCCAACAGATTTCAAGTCTGTCGCCTTAACCACTCGGCCACGACTGCTTCTGTTAACCGAGACCACTAAAAATTGTGGAACTACTAAAGCTATCATTGAAATAAGTACGTGAGTTCGAACGCAGTCGGCACGATACGAACCTGCGCGGAAATATCCCAACAGATTTCGAGTCTGTCGCCTTAACCACTCGGCCACGACTGCTGCTGTTAACTGAGACCACTCAAAAATCTGTGAAACTGCTAAAGGTATTATTGAAATAAAAAATCTTTGCTCAATCGCAATCGGCAGGATTCGAACCTGCGCGGGAATATCCCAACAGATTTCGAGTCTGTCGCCCTAACCACTCGGCCACGACTGCTTCTGTTAACGGAGACCACTCAAAAAGTGTGGAACTACTAAAGCTATCATTGGAATAAGTATGTTAGTTCGAACGCAGTCGGCAGGATTCGAACCTGCGCGGGAATATCGCTACAGATTTCGAGTCTGTCGCCTTAACCACTCGTCAACGACTGCTTCGATTAACTGAGACTACTCAGAAATCTGTAAAACCACCAAAGGTATTATTGAAATAAAAAATCTTTGCTCAATCGCAGTCGGCAGGATTCGAACCTGCGCGGGAATATCCCAACAGATTTCTAGTCTGTCGCCTTAACCACTCGGCCACGACTGCTTCTGTTAAGCGAGTCCACTCAAAAAATTGTGGAACTACTAAAGCTATCATTGGAATAAGTATGTGTGTTCGAACGCAGTCGGCAGGATTCGAACCTGCGCGGGAGTATCCCAACAGATTTCAAGTCTGTCGCCTTAACCACTCGGCCACGACTGCTTCTGTTAACCGAGACCACAAAAAAATTGTGGAACTACTAAAGCTATCATTGAAATAAGTACGTGAATTCGAACGCAGTCGGCAGGATTCGAACCTGCGCGGAAATATCCCAACAGATTTCGAGTCTGTCGCCTTAACCACTCGGCCACGACTGCTTCTGTTAACGGAGACCACTCAAAAAGTGTGGAACTACTAAAGCTATCATTGGAATAAGTATGTGAGTTCGAACGCAGTCGGCAGGATTCGAACCTGCGCGGAAATATCCCAACAGATTTCGAGTCTGTCGCCTTAACCACTCGGCCACGACTGCTTCTGTTAACCGAGACCACTAAAAAATTGTGGAACTACTAAAGCTATCATTGAAATAAGTACGTGAGTTCGAACGCAGTCGGCAGGATACGAACCTGCGCGGAAATTTCCCAACAGATTTCGAGTCTGTCGCCTTAACCACTCGGCCACGACTGCTGCTGTTAACTGAGACCACTCAAAAATCTGTGAAACTGCTAAAGGTATTATTGAAATAAAAAATCTTTGCTCAATCGCAATCGGCAGGATTCGAACCTGCGCGGTAATATCCCAACAGATTTCGAGTCTGTCGCCTTAACCACTCGGCCACGACTGCTTCTGTTAACGGAGACCACTCAAAAAGTGTGGAACTACTAAAGCTATCATTGGAATAAGTATGTGAGTTCGAACGCAGTCGCCAGGAATCGAACCTGCGAGGGAATATCCCAACAGATTTCGAGTCTGTCGCCTTAAGCACTCGTCTACGACTGCTTCGATTAACCGAGACTACTCAGAAATCTGTGAAACCACCAAAGGTATTATTGAAATAAAAAATCTTTGCTCAGTCGCAGTCGGCAGGATTCGAACCTGCGCGGGAATACCCCAACAGATTTCTAGTCTGTCGCCTTAACCACTCGGCCACGACTGCTTCTGTTGACCGAGACCACTCAAAAAAGTGTGGAACTACTAAAGCTATTATTGGAATAAGAATGTTTGTTCGAACGCAGTCGGCAGGATTCGAACCTGCGCGGGAATATCCCAACAGATTTCAAGTCTGTCGCCTTAACCACTCGGCCACGACTACTTCTGTTAACCGAGACCACTAAAAAATTGTGGAACTACTAAAGCTATCATTGGAATAAGTGTGTGAGTTCGAACGCAGTCGGCAGGATACGAACCTGCGCGGAAATATCCCAACAGATTTCGAGACTGTCGCCTTAACCACTCGGCCACGACTGCTGCTGTTAACTGAGACCACTCAAAAATCTGTGAAACTGCTAAAGGTATTATTGAAATAAAAAATCTTTGCTCAATCGCAATCGGCAGGATTCGAACCTGCGCGGGAATATCCCAACAGATTTCGAGTCTGTCGCCTTAACCACTCGGCCACGACTGCTTCTGTTAACGGAGACCACTCAAAAAAGTGTGGAACTACTAAAGCTATTATTGGAATAAGAATGTTTGTTCGAACGCAGTCGGCAGGATACGAACCTGCGCGGAAATTTCCCAACAGATTTCGAGTCTGTCGCCTTAACCACTCGGCCACGACTGCTGCTGTTAACTGAGACCACTCAAAAATCTGTGAAACTGCTAAAGGTATTATTGAAATAAAAAATCTTTGCTCAATCGCAATCGGCAGGATTCGAACCTGCGCGGGAATATCCCAACAGATTTCGAGTCTGTCGCCTTAACCACTCGTCCACGACTGCTTCGATTAACTGAGACTACTCAGAAATCTGTAAAACCACCAAAGGTATTATTGAAATAAATCTTTGCTCAATCGCAGTCGGCAGGATTCGAACCTGCGCGGGAATATCCCAACAGATTTCTAGTCTGTCGCCTTAACCACTCGGCCACGACTGCTTCTGTTAAGCGAGTCCACTCAAAAAATTGTGGAACTACTGAAGCTATCATTGGAATAAGTATATGTGTTCGAACGCAGTCGGCAGGATTCGAACCTGCGCGGGAGTATCCCAACAGATTTCAAGTCTGTCGCCTTAACCACTCGGCCACGACTGCTTCTGTTAACCGAGACCACAAAAAAATTGTGGAACTACTAGAGCTATCATTGAAATAAGTACGTGAATTCGAACGCAGTCGGCAGGATTCGAACCTGCGCGGAAATATCCCAACAGATTTCGAGTATGTCGCCTTAACCACTCGGCCACGACTGCTTCTGTTAACCGAGACCACTAAAAAATTGTGGAACTACTAAAGCTATCATTGAAATAAGTACGTGAGTTCGAACGCAGTCGGCAGGATACGAACCTGCGCGGAAATATCCCAACAGATTTCGAGTCTGTCGCCTTAACCACTCGGCCACGACTGCTGCTGTTAACTGAGACCACTCAAAAATCTGTGAAACTGCTAAAGGTATTATTGAAATAAAAAATCTTTGCTCAATCGCAATCGGCAGGATTCGAACCTGCGCGGGAATATCCCAACAGATTTCGAGTCTGTCGCCTTAACCACTCGGCCACGACTGCTTCTGTTAACGGAGACCACTCAAAAAGTGTGGAACTACTAAAGCTATCATTGGAATAAGTATGTTAGTTCGAACGCAGTCGGCAGGATTCGAACCTGCGCGGGAATATCGCTACAGATTTCGAGTCTGTCGCCTTAACCACTCGTCCACGACTGCTTCGATTAACCGAGACTACTCAGAAATCTGTAAAACCACCAAAGGTATTATTGAAATAAAAAATCTTTGCTCAATCGCAGTCGGCAGGATTCGAACCTGCGCGGGAATATCCCAACAGATTTCAAGTCTGTCGCCTTAACCACTCGGCCACGACTGCTTCTGTTAACCGAGACCACAAAAAAATTGTGGAACTACTAAAGCTATCATTGAAATAAGTACGTGAATTCGAACGCAGTCGGCAGGATTCGAACCTGCGCGGAAATATCCCAACAGATTTCGAGTCTGTCGCCTTAACCACTCGGCCACGACTGCTTCTGTTAACCGAGACCACTAAAAAATTTTGGAACTACTAATGCTATCATTGAAATAAGTACGTGAGTTCGAACGCAGTCGGCAGGAATCGAACCTGCGAGGGAATATCCCAACAGATTTCGAGTCTGTCGCCTTAAGCACTCGTCTACGACTGCTTCGATTAACCGAGACTACTCAGAAATCTGTGAAATCACCAAAGGTATTATTGAAATAAAAAATCTTTGCTCAATCGCAGTCGGCAGGATTCGAACCTGCGCGGGAATATCCCAACAGATTTCTAGTCTGTCGCCTTAACCACTCGGCCACGACTGCTTCTGTTAACCGAGACCACTCAAAAAAGTGTGGAACTACTAAAGCTATTATTGGAATAAGAATGTTTGTTCGAACGCAGTCGGCAGGATTCGAACCTGCGCGGGAATATCCCAACAGATTTCAAGTCTGTCGCCTTAACCACTCGGCCACGACTGCTTCTGTTAACCGAGACCACTCAAAAATCTGTGAAACTGCTAAAGGTATTATTGAAATAAAAAATCTTTGCTCAATCGCAATCGGCAGGATTCGAACCTGCGCGGGAATATCCCAACAGATTTTGAGTCTGTCGCCTTAAGCACTCGTCCACGACTGCTTTGATTAACCGAGACTACTCAGAAATCTGTGAAACCACCAAAGGTATTATTGAAATAAAAAATCTTTGCTCATTCGCAGTCGGCAGGATTCGAACCTGCGCGGGAATATCCCAACAGATTTCTAGTCTGTCGCCTTAACCACTCGGCCACGACTCCTTCTGTTAAGCGAGTCCACTCAAAAAATTGTGGAACTACTAAAGCTATCATTGGAATAAGTATGTGTGTTCGAACGCAGTCGGCAGGATTCGAACCTGCGCGGGAGTATCCCAACAGATTTCAAGTCTGTCGCCTTAACCACTCGGCCACGACTGCTTCTGTTAACCGAGACCACAAAAAAATTGTGGAACTACTAAAGCTATCATTGAAATAAGTACGTGAATTCGAACGCAGTCGGCAGGATTCGAACCTGCGCGGAAATATCCCAACAGATTTCGAGTCTGTCGCCTTAACCACTCGGCCACGACTGCTTCTATTAACCGAGACCACTAAAAAATTGTGGAACTACTAAAGCTATCATTGAAATAAGTACGTGAGTTCGAACGCAGTCGGCAGGATACGAACCTGCGCGGAAATTTCCCAACAGATTTCGAGTCTGTCGCCTTAACCACTCGGCCACGACTGCTTCTGTTAACCGAGACCACTAAAAAATTGTGGAACTACTAAAGCTATCATTGAAATAAGTACGTGAGTTCGAACGCAGTCGGCAGGATACGAACCTGCGCGGAAATTTCCCAACAGATTTCGAGTCTGTCGCCTTAACCACTCGGCCGCGACTGCTGCTGTTAACTGAGACCACTCCAAAATCTGTGAAACTGCTAAAGGTATTATTGAAATAAAAAATCTTTGCTTAATCGCAATCGGCAGGATTCGAACCTGCGCGGGAATATCCCAACAGATTTCGAGTCTGTCGCCTTAACCACTCGGCCACGACTGCTTCTGTTAACGGAGACCACTCAAAAAGTGTGGAACTACTAAAGCTATCATTGGAATAAGTATGTGAGTTCGAACGCAGTCGGCAGGAATCGAACCTGCGAGGGAATATCCCAACAGATTTCTAGTCTGTCGCCTTAAGCACTCGTCTACGACTGCTTCGATTAACCGAGACTACTCAGAAATCTGTGAAACCACCAAAGGTATTATTGAAATAAAAAATCTTTGCTCAGTCGCAGTCGGCAGGATACGAACCTGCGCGGGAATATCCCAACAGATTTCTAGTCTGTCGCCTTAACCACTCGGCCACGACTGCTTCTGTTGACCGAGACCACTCAAAAAAGTGTGGAACTACTAAAGCTATTATTGGAATAAGAAATTTTGTTCGAACGCAGTCGGCAGGATACGAACCTGCGCGGAAATTTCCCAACAGATTTCGAGTCTGCCGCCTTAACCACTCGGCCACGACTGCTGCTGTTAACTGAGACCACTCAAAAATCTGTGAAACTGCTAAAGGTATTATTGAAATAAAAAATCTTTGCTCAATCGCAATCGGCAGGATTCGAACCTGCGCGGGAATATCCCAACAGATTTCGAGTCTGTCGCCTTAACCACTCGGCCACGACTGCTTCTGTTAACGGAGACCACTCAAAAAGTGCGGAACTACTAAAGCTATCATTGGAATAAGTATGTGAGTTCGAACGCAGTCGGCAGGAATCGAACCTGCGAGGGAATATCCCAACAGATTTCGAGTCTGTCGCCTTAAGCACTCGTCTACGACTGCTTCGATTAACCGAGACTACTCAGAAATCTGTGAAACCACCAAAGGTATTATTGAAATAAAAAATCTTTGCTCAGTCGCAGTCGGCAGGATTCGAACCTGCGCGGGAATATCCCAACAGATTTCTAGTCTGTCGCCTTAACCACTCGGCCACGACTGCTTCTGTTGACCGAGACCACTCAAAAAAGTGTGGAACTACTAAAGCTATTATTGGAATAAGAATGTTTGTTCGAACGCAGTCGGCAGGATTCGAACCTGCGCGGGAATATCCCAACAGATTTCAAGTCTGTCGCCTTAACCACTCGGCCACGACTGCTTCTGTTAATCGAGACCACTCAAAAAAGTGTGGAACTACTAAAGCTATTATTGGAATAAGAATGTTTGTTCGAACGCAGTCGGCAGGATTCGAACCTGCGCGGGAATATCCCAACAGATTTCAAGTCTGTCGCCTTAACCACTCGGCCACGACTGCTTCTGTTAACCGAGACCACTCAAAAATCTGTGAAACTGCTAAAGGTATTATTGAAATAAAAAATCTTTGCTCAATCGCAATCGGCAGGATTCGAACCTGCGCGGGAATATCCCAACAGATTTTGAGTCTGTCGCCTTAAGCACTCGTCCACGACTGCTTTGATTAACCGAGACTACTCAGAAATCTGTGAAACCACCAAAGGTATTATTGAAATAAAAAATCTTTGCTCATTCGCAGTCGGCAGGATTCGAACCTGCGCGGGAATATCCCAACAGATTTCTAGTCTGTCGCCTTAACCACTCGGCCACGACTCCTTCTGTTAAGCGAGTCCACTCAAAAAATTGTGGAACTACTAAAGCTATCATTGGAATAAGTATGTGTGTTCGAACGCAGTCGGCAGGATTCGAACCTGCGCGGGAGTATCCCAACAGATTTCAAGTCTGTCGCCTTAACCACTCGGCCACGACTGCTTCTGTTAACCGAGACCACAAAAAAATTGTGGAACTACTAAAGCTATCATTGAAATAAGTACGTGAATTCGAACGCAGTCGGCAGGATTCGAACCTGCGCGGAAATATCCCAACAGATTTCGAGTCTGTCGCCTTAACCACTCGGCCACGACTGCTTCTATTAACCGAGACCACTAAAAAATTGTGGAACTACTAAAGCTATCATTGAAATAAGTACGTGAGTTCGAACGCAGTCGGCAGGATACGAACCTGCGCGGAAATTTCCCAACAGATTTCGAGTCTGTCGCCTTAACCACTCGGCCACGACTGCTTCTGTTAACCGAGACCACTAAAAAATTGTGGAACTACTAAAGCTATCATTGAAATAAGTACGTGAGTTCGAACGCAGTCGGCAGGATACGAACCTGCGCGGAAATTTCCCAACAGATTTCGAGTCTGTCGCCTTAACCACTCGGCCGCGACTGCTGCTGTTAACTGAGACCACTCCAAAATCTGTGAAACTGCTAAAGGTATTATTGAAATAAAAAATCTTTGCTTAATCGCAATCGGCAGGATTCGAACCTGCGCGGGAATATCCCAACAGATTTCGAGTCTGTCGCCTTAACCACTCGGCCACGACTGCTTCTGTTAACGGAGACCACTCAAAAAGTGTGGAACTACTAAAGCTATCATTGGAATAAGTATGTGAGTTCGAACGCAGTCGGCAGGAATCGAACCTGCGAGGGAATATCCCAACAGATTTCTAGTCTGTCGCCTTAAGCACTCGTCTACGACTGCTTCGATTAACCGAGACTACTCAGAAATCTGTGAAACCACCAAAGGTATTATTGAAATAAAAAATCTTTGCTCAGTCGCAGTCGGCAGGATACGAACCTGCGCGGGAATATCCCAACAGATTTCTAGTCTGTCGCCTTAACCACTCGGCCACGACTGCTTCTGTTGACCGAGACCACTCAAAAAAGTGTGGAACTACTAAAGCTATTATTGGAATAAGAAATTTTGTTCGAACGCAGTCGGCAGGATACGAACCTGCGCGGAAATTTCCCAACAGATTTCGAGTCTGTCGCCTTAACCACTCGGCCACGACTGCTGCTGTTAACTGAGACCACTCAAAAATCTGTGAAACTGCTAAAGGTATTATTGAAATAAAAAATCTTTGCTCAATCGCAATCGGCAGGATTCGAACCTGCGCGGGAATATCCCAACAGATTTCGAGTCTGTCGCCTTAACCACTCGGCCACGACTGCTTCTGTTAACGGAGACCACTCAAAAAGTGCGGAACTACTAAAGCTATCATTGGAATAAGTATGTGAGTTCGAACGCAGTCGGCAGGAATCGAACCTGCGAGGGAATATCCCAACAGATTTCGAGTCTGTCGCCTTAAGCACTCGTCTACGACTGCTTCGATTAACCGAGACTACTCAGAAATCTGTGAAACCACCAAAGGTATTATTGAAATAAAAAATCTTTGCTCAGTCGCAGTCGGCAGGATTCGAACCTGCGCGGGAATATCCCAACAGATTTCTAGTCTGTCGCCTTAACCACTCGGCCACGACTGCTTCTGTTGACCGAGACCACTCAAAAAAGTGTGGAACTACTAAAGCTATTATTGGAATAAGAATGTTTGTTCGAACGCAGTCGGCAGGATTCGAACCTGCGCGGGAATATCCCAACAGATTTCAAGTCTGTCGCCTTAACCACTCGGCCACGACTGCTTCTGTTAATCGAGACCACTAAAAAATTGTGGAACTACTAAAGCTATCATTGGAATAAGTGTGTGAGTTCGAACGCAATCGGCAAGATACGAACCTGCGCGGAAATATCCCAACAGATTTCGAGACTCGCCTTAACCACTCGGCCACGACTGCTGCTGTTAACTGAGACCACTCAAAAATCTGTGAAACTGCTAAAGGTATTATTGAAATAAAAAATCTTTGCTCAATCGCAATCGGCAGGATTCGAACCTGCGCGGAAATATCCCAACAGATTTCGAGTCTGTCGCCTTAACCACTCGTCCACGACTGCTTCGATTAACTGAGACTACTCAGAAATCTGTAAAACCACCAAAGGTATTATTGAAATAAAAAATCTTTGCTCAATCGCAGTCGGCAGGATTCGAACCTGCGCGGGAATATCCCAACAGATTTCTAGTCTGTCGCCTTAACCACTCGGCCACGACTGCTTCTGTTAAGCGAGTCCACTCAAAAAATTGTGGAACTACTGAAGCTATCATTGGAATAAGTATATGTATTCGAACGCAGTCGGCAGGATTCGAACCTGCGCGGGAGTATCCCAACAGATTTCAAGTCTGTCGCCTTAACCACTCGGCCACGACTGCTTCTGTTAACCGAGACCACAAAAAAATTGTGGAACTACTAAAGCTATCATTGAAATAAGTACGTGAATTCGAACGCAGTCGGCAGGATTCGAACCTGCGCGGAAATATCCCAACAGATTTCGAGTCTGTCGCCTTAACCACTCGGCCACGACTGCTTCTGTTAACCGAGACCACTAAAAAATTGTGGAACTACTAAAGCTATCATTGAAATAAGTACGTGAGTTCGAACGTAGTCGGCAGGATACGAACCTGCGCGGAAATATCCCAACAGATTTCGAGTCTGTCGCCTTAACCACTCGGCCACGACTGCTGCTGTTAACTGAGACCACTCAAAAATCTGTGAAACTGCTAAAGGTATTATTGAAATAAAAAATCTTTGCTCAATCGCAATCGGCAGGATTCGAACCTGCGCGGGAATATCCCAACAGATTTCGAGTCTGTCGCCTTAACCACTCGGCCACGACTGCTTCTGTTAACGGAGACCACTCAAAAAGTGTGGAACTACTAAAGCTATCATTGGAATAAGTATGTTAGTTCGAACGCAGTCGGCAGGATTCCAACCTGCGCGGGAATATCGCTACAGATTTCGAGTCTGTCGCCTTAACCACTCGTCCACGACTGCTTCGATTAACCGAGACTACTCAGAAATCTGTAAAACCACCAAAGGTATTATTGAAATAAAAAATCTTTGCTCAATCGCAGTCGGCAGGATTCGAACCTGCGCGGGAATATCCCAACAGATTTCAAGTCTGTCGCCTTAACCACTCGGCCACGACTGCTTCTGTTAAACGAGACCACAAAAAAATTGTGGAACTACTAAAGCTATCATTGAAATAAGTACGTGAATTCGAACGCAGTCGGCAGGATTCGAACCTGCGCGGAAATATCCCAACAGATTTCGAGTCTGTCGCCTTAACCACTCGGCCACGACTGCTTCTGTTAACCGAGACCACTAAAAAATTTTGGAACTACTAATGCTATCATTGAAATAAGTACGTGAGTTCGAACGCAGTCGGCAGGATACGAACCTGCGCGGAAATATCCCAACAGATTTCGAGTCTGTCGCCTTAACCACTCGGCCACGACTGCTGCCGTTAACTGAGACCACTCAAAAATCTGTGAAACTGCTAAAGGTATTATTGAAATAAAAAACCTTTGCTCAATCGCAATCGGCAGGATTCGAACCTGCGCGGGAATATCCCAACAGATTTCGAGTCTGTCGCCTTAAGCACTCGTCCACGACTGCTTCGATTAACCGAGACTACTCAGAAATCTGTAAAACCACCAAAGGTATTATTGAAATAAAAAATCTTTGCTCAATCGCAGTCGGCAGGATTCGAACCTGCGCGGGAATATCCCAACAGATTTCTAGTCTGTCGCCTTAACCACTCGGCCCCGACTGCTTCTGTTAAGTGAGTCCACTCAAAAAATTGTGGAACTACTAAAGCTATCATTGGAATAAGTATGTGTGTTCGAACGCAGTCGGCAGGATTCGAACCTGCGCGGGAGTATCTCAACAGATTTCAAGTCTGTCGCCTTAACCACTCGGCCACTACTGCTTCTGATAACCGAGACCACTAAAAAATTGTGGAACTACTAAAGCTATCATTGAAATAAGTACGTGAATTCGAACGCAGTCGGCAGGATTCGAACCTGCGCGGGAATATCCCAACAGATTTCGAGTCTGTCGCCTTAACCACTCGGCCACGACTGCTTCTGTTAACCAAGACCACTCAAAAAGTGTGGAACTACTAAAGCTATCATTGGAATAAGTATGTGAGTTCGAACGCAGTCGGCAGGAATCGAACCTGCGAGGGAATATCCCAACAGATTTCGAGTCTGTCGCCTTAAGCACTCGTCTACGACTGCTTCGATTAACCGAGACTACTCAGAAATCTGTGAAACCACCAAAGGTATTATTGAAATAAAAAATCTTTGCTCAGTCGCAGTCGGCAGGATTCGAACCTGCGCGGGAATATCCCAACAGATTTCTAGTCTGTCGCCTTAACCACTCGGCCACGACTGCTTCTGTTGACCGAGACCACTCAAAAAAGTGTGGAACTACTAAAGCTATTATTGGAATAAGAATGTTTGTTCGAACGCAGTCGGCAGGATTCGAACCTGCGCGGAAATATCCCAACAGATTTCGAGTCTGTCGCCTTAACCACTCGGCCACGACTGCTGCCGTTAACTGAGACCACTCAAAAATCTGTGAAACTGCTAAAGGTATTATTGAAATAAAAAACCTTTGCTCAATCGCAATCGGCAGGATTCGAACCTGCGCGGGAATATCCCAACAGATTTCGAGTCTGTCGCCTTAAGCACTCGTCCACGACTGCTTCGATTAACCGAGACTACTCAGAAATCTGTAAAACCACCAAAGGTATTATTGAAATAAAAAATCTTTGCTCAATCGCAGTCGGCAGGATTCGAACCTGCGCGGGAATATCCCAACAGATTTCTAGTCTGTCGCCTTAACCACTCGGCCCCGACTGCTTCTGTTAAGTGAGTCCACTCAAAAAATTGTGGAACTACTAAAGCTATCATTGGAATAAGTATGTGTGTTCGAACGCAGTCGGCAGGATTCGAACCTGCGCGGGAGTATCTCAACAGATTTCAAGTCTGTCGCCTTAACCACTCGGCCACTACTGCTTCTGTTAACCGAGACCACTAAAAAATTGTGGAACTACTAAAGCTATCATTGAAATAAGTACGTGAATTCGAACGCAGTCGGCAGGATTCGAACCTGCGCGGGAATATCCCAACAGATTTCGAGTCTGTCGCCTTAACCACTCGGCCACGACTGCTTCTGTTAACCAAGACCACTCAAAAAGTGTGGAACTACTAAAGCTATCATTGGAATAAGTATGTGAGTTCGAACGCAGTCGGCAGGAATCGAACCTGCGAGGGAATATCCCAACAGATTTCGAGTCTGTCGCCTTAAGCACTCGTCTACGACTGCTTCGATTAACCGAGACTACTCAGAAATCTGTGAAACCACCAAAGGTATTATTGAAATAAAAAATCTTTGCTCAGTCGCAGTCGGCAGGATTCGAACCTGCGCGGGAATATCCCAACAGATTTCTAGTCTGTCGCCTTAACCACTCGGCCACGACTGCTTCTGTTGACCGAGACCACTCAAAAAAGTGTGGAACTACTAAAGCTATTATTGGAATAAGAATGTTTGTTCGAACGCAGTCGGCAGGATTCGAACCTGCGCGGGAATATCCCAACAGATTTCGAGTCTGTCGCCTTAACCACTCGGCCACGACTGCTTCTGTTAACGGAGACCACTCAAAAAGTGTGGAACTACTAAAGCTATCATTGGAATAAGTATGTTAGTTCGAACGCAGTCGGCAGGATTCCAACCTGCGCGGGAATATCGCTACAGATTTCGAGTCTGTCGCCTTAACCACTCGTCCACGACTGCTTCGATTAACCGAGACTACTCAGAAATCTGTAAAACCACCAAAGGTATTATTGAAATAAAAAATCTTTGCTCAATCGCAGTCGGCAGGATTCGAACCTGCGCGGGAATATCCCAACAGATTTCAAGTCTGTCGCCTTAACCACTCGGCCACGACTGCTTCTGTTAAACGAGACCACAAAAAAATTGTGGAACTACTAAAGCTATCATTGAAATAAGTACGTGAATTCGAACGCAGTCGGCAGGATTCGAACCTGCGCGGAAATATCCCAACAGATTTCGAGTCTGTCGCCTTAACCACTCGGCCACGACTGCTTCTGTTAACCGAGACCACTAAAAAATTTTGGAACTACTAATGCTATCATTGAAATAAGTACGTGAGTTCGAACGCAGTCGGCAGGATACGAACCTGCGCGGAAATATCCCAACAGATTTCGAGTCTGTCGCCTTAACCACTCGGCCACGACTGCTGCCGTTAACTGAGACCACTCAAAAATCTGTGAAACTGCTAAAGGTATTATTGAAATAAAAAACCTTTGCTCAATCGCAATCGGCAGGATTCGAACCTGCGCGGGAATATCCCAACAGATTTCGAGTCTGTCGCCTTAAGCACTCGTCCACGACTGCTTCGATTAACCGAGACTACTCAGAAATCTGTAAAACCACCAAAGGTATTATTGAAATAAAAAATCTTTGCTCAATCGCAGTCGGCAGGATTCGAACCTGCGCGGGAATATCCCAACAGATTTCTAGTCTGTCGCCTTAACCACTCGGCCCCGACTGCTTCTGTTAAGTGAGTCCACTCAAAAAATTGTGGAACTACTAAAGCTATCATTGGAATAAGTATGTGTGTTCGAACGCAGTCGGCAGGATTCGAACCTGCGCGGGAGTATCTCAACAGATTTCAAGTCTGTCGCCTTAACCACTCGGCCACTACTGCTTCTGTTAACCGAGACCACTAAAAAATTGTGGAACTACTAAAGCTATCATTGAAATAAGTACGTGAATTCGAACGCAGTCGGCAGGATTCGAACCTGCGCGGGAATATCCCAACAGATTTCGAGTCTGTCGCCTTAACCACTCGGCCACGACTGCTTCTGTTAACCAAGACCACTCAAAAAGTGTGGAACTACTAAAGCTATCATTGGAATAAGTATGTGAGTTCGAACGCAGTCGGCAGGAATCGAACCTGCGAGGGAATATCCCAACAGATTTCGAGTCTGTCGCCTTAAGCACTCGTCTACGACTGCTTCGATTAACCGAGACTACTCAGAAATCTGTGAAACCACCAAAGGTATTATTGAAATAAAAAATCTTTGCTCAGTCGCAGTCGGCAGGATTCGAACCTGCGCGGGAATATCCCAACAGATTTCAAGTCTGTCGCCTTAACCACTCGGCCACGACTGCTTCTGTTAACCGAGACCACTAAAAAATTGTGGAACTACTAAAGCTATCATTGGAATAAGTGTGTGAGTTCGAAAGCAGTCGGCAGGATACGAACCTGCGCGGAAATATCCCAACAGATTTCGAGACTGTCGCCTTAACCACTCGGCCACGACTGCTGCTGTTAACTGAGACCACTCAAAAATCTGTGAAACTGCTAAAGGTATTATTGAAATAAAAAATCTTTGCTCAATCGCAATCGGCAGGATTCGAACCTGCGCGGGAATATCCCAACAGATTTCGAGTCTGTTGCCTTAACCACTCGGCCACGACTGCTTCTGTTAACGGAGACCACTCAAAAAGTGTGGAACTACTAAAGCTATCATTGGAATAAGTATGTTAGTTCGAACGCAGTCGGCAGGATTCGAACCTGCGCGGGAATATCGCTACAGATTTCGAGTCTGTCGCCTTAACCACTCGTCCACGACTGCTTCGATTAACTGAGACTACTCAGAAATCTGTAAAACCACCAAAGGTATTATTGAAATAAAAAATCTTTGCTCAATCGCAGTCGGCAGGATTCGAACCTGCGCGGGAATATCCCAACAGATTTCTAGTCTGTCGCCTTAAGCACTCGGCCACGACTGCTTCTGTTAAGCGAGTCCACTCAAAAAAATTGTGGAACTACTGAAGCTATCATTGGAATAAGTATGTGTGTTCGAACGCAGTCGGCAGGATTCGAACCTGCGCGGGAGTATCCCAACAGATTTCAAGTCTGTCGCCTTAACCACTCGGCCACGACTGCTTCTGTTAACCGAGACCACTAAAAAATTTTGGAACTACTAATGCTATCATTGAAATAAGTACGTGAGTTCGAACGCAGTCGGCAGGATACGAACCTGCGCGGAAATATCCCAACAGATTTCGAGTCTGTCGCCTTAACCACTCGGCCACGACTGCTTCTGTTAACCGAGACCACTAAAAAATTTTGGAACTACTAATGCTATCATTGAAATAAGTACGTGAGTTCGAACGCAGTCGGCAGGATACGAACCTGCGCGGAAATATCCCAACAGATTTCGAGTCTGTCGCCTTAACCACTCGGCCACGACTGCTGCTGTTAACTGAGACCACTCAAAAATCTGTGAAACTGCTAAAGGTATTATTGAAATAAAAAACCTTTGCTCAATCGCAATCGGCAGGATTCGAACCTGCGCGGGAATATCCCAACAGATTTCGAGTCTGTCGCCTTAAGCACTCGTCCACGACTGCTTCGATTAACCGAGACTACTCAGAAATCTGTGAAACCACCAAAGGTATTATTGAAATAAAAAATCTTTGCTCATTCGCAGTCGGCAGGATTCGAACCTGCGCGGGAATATCCCAACAGATTTCTAGTCTGTCGCCTTAACCACTCGGCCACGACTGCTTCTGTTAAGCGAGTCCACTCAAAAAATTGTGGAACTACTAAAGCTATCATTGGAATAAGTATGTGTGTTCGAACGCAGTCGGCAGGATTCTAACCTGCGCGGGAGTATCCCAACAGATTTCGAGTCTGTCGCCTTAACCACTCGGCCACGACTGCTTCTGTTAACCGAGACCACTAAAAAGTTTTGGAACTACTAATGCTATCATTGAAATAAGTACGTGAGTTCGAACGCAGTCGGCAGGATACGAACCTGCGCGGAAATATCCCAACAGATTTCGAGTCTGTCGCCTTAACCACTCGGCCACGACTGCTGCTGTTAACTGAGACCACTCAAAAATCTGTGAAACTGCTAAAGGTATTATTGAAATAAAAAACCTTTGCTCAATCGCAATCGGCAGGATTCGAACCTGCGCGGGAATATCCCAACAGATTTCGAGTCTGTCGCCTTAAGCACTCGTCCGCGACTGCTTCGATTAACCGAGACTACTCAGAAATCTGTAAAACCACCAAAGGTATTATTGAAATAAAAAATCTTTGCTCAATCGCAGTCGGCAGGATTCGAACCTGCGCGGGAATATCCCAACAGATTTCTAGTCTGTCGCCTTAACCACTCGGCCCCGACTGCTTCTGTTAAGCGAGTCCACTCAAAAAATTGTGGAACTACTAAAGCTATCATTGGAATAAGTATGTGTGTTCGAACGCAGTCGGCAGGATTCGAACCTGCGCGGGAGTATCTCAACAGATTTCAAGTCTGTCGCCTTAACCACTCGGCCACTACTGCTTCTGTTAACCGAGACCACTAAAAAATTGTGGAACTACTAAAGCTATCATTGAAATAAGTACGTGAATTCGAACGCAGTCGGCAGGATTCGAACCTGCGCGGAAATATCCCAACAGATTTCGAGTCTGTCGCCTTAACCACTCGGCCACGACTGCTTCTGTTAACCAAGACCACTAAAAAATTGTGAAACTACTAAAGCTATCATTGAAATAAGTACGTGAGTTCGAACGCAGTCGGCAGGATTCGAACCTGCGCGGAAATTTCCCAACAGATTTCGAGTCTGTCGCCTTAACCACTCGGCCACGACTGCTGCTGTTAACTGAGACCACTCAAAAATATGTGAAACTGCTAAAGGTATTATTGAAATAAAAAATCTTTGCTCAATCGCAATCGGCAGGATTCGAACCTGCGCGGGAATATCCCAACAGATTTCGAGTCTGTCGCCTTAACCACTCGGCCACGACTGCTTCTGTTAACGGAGACCACTCAAAAAGTGTGGAACTACTAAAGCTATCATTGGAATAAATATGTGAGTTCGAACACAGTCGGCAGGATCGAACCTGCGAGGGAATATCCCAACAGATTTCGAGTCTGTCGCCTTAAGCACTCGTCTACGACTGCTTCGATTAACCGAGACTACTCAGAAATCTGTGAAACCACCAAAGGTATTATTGAAATAAAAAATCTTTGCTCAGTCGCAGTCGGCAGGATTCGAACCTGCGCGGGAATATCCCAACAGATTTCTAGTCTGTCGCCTTAACCACTCGGCCACGACTGCTTCTGTTGACCGAGACCACTCAAAAAAGTGTGGAACTACTAAAGCTATTATTGGAATAAGAATGTTTGTTCGAACGCAGTCGGCAGGATTCGAACCTGCGCGGGAATATCCCAACAGATTTCAAGTCTGTCGCCTTAACCACTCGGCCAAGACTACTTCTGTTAACCGAGACCACTAAAAAATTGTGGAACTACTAAAGCTATCATTGGAATAAGTGTGTGAGTTCGAACGCAGTCGGCAGGATACGAACCTGCGCGGAAATATCCCAACAGATTTCGAGACTGTCGCCTTAACCACTCGGCCACGACTGCTGCTGTTAACTGAGACCACTCAAAAATCTGTGAAACTGCTAAAGGTATTATTGAAATAAAAAATCTTTGCTCAATCGCAATCGGCAGGATTCGAACCTGCGCGGGAATATCCCAACAGATTTCGAGTCTGTCGCCTTAACCACTCGGCCACGACTGCTTCTGTTAACGGAGACCACTCAAAAAGTGTGGAACTACTAAAGCTATCATTGGAATAAATATGTGAGTTCGAACGCAGTCGGCAGGATTCGAACCTGCGCGGGAATATCGCTACAGATTTCGAGTCTGTCGCCTTAACCACTCGGCCACGACTGCTGCTGTTAACTGAGACCACTCAAAAATCTGTGAAACTGCTAAAGGTATTATTGAAATAAAAAACCTTTGCTCAATCGCAATCGGCAGGATTCGAACCTGCGCGGGAATATCCCAACAGATTTCGAGTCTGTCGCCTTAAGCACTCGTCCACGACTGCTTCGATTAACCGAGACTACTCAGAAATCTGTGAAACCACCAAAGGTATTATTGAAATAAAAAATCTTTGCTCATTCGCAGTCGGCAGGATTCGAACCTGCGCGGGAATATCCCAACAGATTTCTAGTCTGTCGCCTTAACCACTCGGCCACGACTGCTTCTGTTAAGCGAGTCCACTCAAAAAATTGTGGAACTACTAAAGCTATCATTGGAATAAGTATGTGTGTTCGAACGCAGTCGGCAGGATTCTAACCTGCGCGGGAGTATCCCAACAGATTTCAAGTCTTTCGCCTTAACCACTCGGCCACGACTGCTTCTGTTAACCGAGACCACAAAAAAATTGTGGAACTACTAAAGCTATCATTGAAATAAGTACGTGAATTCGAACGCAGTCGGCAGGATTCGAACCTGCGCGGAAATATCCCAACAGATTTCGAGTCTGTCGCCTTAACCACTCGGCCACGACTGCTTCTGTTAACCGAGACCACTAAAAAATTGTGGAACTACTAAAGCTATCATTGAAATAAGTACGTGAGTTCGAACGTAGTCGGCAGGATACGAACCTGCGCGGAAATATCCCAACAGATTTCGAGTCTGTCGCCTTAACCACTCGGCCACGACTGCTTCGATTAACCGAGACAACTCAGAAATCTGTAAAACCACCAAAGGTATTATTGAAATAAAAAATCTTTGCTCAATCGCAGTCGGCAGGATTCGAACCTGCGCGGGAATATCCCAACAGATTTCGAGTCTGTCGCCTTAACCACTCGGCCACGACTGCTTCTGTTAACGGAGACCACTCAAAAAGTGTGGAACTACTAAAGCTATCATTGGAATAAGTATGTGAGTTCGAACGCAGTCGGCAGGATTCGAACCTGCGCGGGAATATCCCAACAGATTTCTAGTCTGTCGCCTTAACCACTCGGCCACGACTGCTTCTGTTAACCGAGACCACTCAAAAAAGTGTGGAACTACTAAAGCTATTATTGGAATAAGAATGTTTGTTCGAACGCAGTCGGCAGGATTCGAACCTGCGCGGGAATATCCCAACAGATTTCTAGTCTGTCGCCTTAACCACTCGGCCACGACTGCTTCTGTTAACCGAGACCACTCAAAAAGTGTGGAACTACTAAAGCTATCATTGGAATAAGAATGTTTGTTCGAACGCAGTCGGCAGGAATCGAACCTGCGCGGGAATATCCCAACAGATTTCAAGTCTGTCGCCTTAACCACTCGGCCACAAGTGCTTATGTTAACCGAGACCACTAAAAAATTGTGGAACTACTAAAGCTATCATTGGAATAAGTATGTGAGTTCGAACGCAGTCGGCAGGAATCGAACCTGCGAGGAAATATCCCAACAGATTTCGAGCCTGTCGCCTTAAGCACTCGTCCACGACTGCTTCGATTAACCGAGACTCCTCAGAAATCTGTGAAACCACCAAAGGTATTATTGAAATAAATATCTTTGCTCATTGGCAGTCGGCAGGATTCGAACCTGCGCGGAATATCCCAACAGATTTCTAGTCTGTCGCCTTAACCACTCGGCCACGACTGCTTCTCTCAAGCGAGTCCACTAAAAAAATTGTGGAACTACTTAAGCTATCATTGGAATAATTATGTGTGTTCGAACGCAGTCGGCAGGATTCGAACCTGCGCGGGAATATCCCAACAGATTTCAAGTCTGTCGCCTTAACCACTCGGCCACGACTGCTTCTGTAAACGGAGACCACTCAAAAAATTGTGGAACTACTAAAGCTATCATTGGAATAAGTATGTTAGTTCGAACGCAGTCGGCAGGATTCGAACCTGCGCGGGAACATCGCTACAGATTTCGAGTCTGTCGCCTTAACCACTCGTCCACGACTACTTCGATTAACCGAGACTACTCAGAAATCTGTAAAACCACCAAAGGTATTATTGAAATAAAAAATCTTTGCTCAATCGCAGTCGGCAGGATTCGAACCTGCGCGGGAATATCCCAACAGATTTCTAGTCTGTCGCCTTAACCACTCGGCCACGACTACTTCTGTTAAGCGAGTCCACTCAAAAAATTGTGGAACTACTAAAGCTATCATTGGAATAAGTATGTGTGTTCGAACGCAGTCGGCAGGATTCGAACCTGCGCGGAAATATCCCAACAGATTTCGAGTCTGTCGCCTTAACCACTCGGCCACGACTGCTTCTGTTAACCGAGACCACTCAAAAATCTGTGAAACTGCTAAAGGTATTATTGAAATAAAAAATCTTTGCTCAATCGCAATCGGCAGGATTCGAACCTGCGCGGGAATATCCCAACAGATCTCGAGTCTGTCGCCTTAACCACTCGGCCACGACTGCTTCTGTTAACGGAGACCACTCAAAAAGTGTGGAACTACTAAAGCTATCATTGGAATAAGTATGTTAGTTCGAACGCAGTCGGCAGGATTCGAACCTGCGCGGGAATATCGCTACAGATTTCGAGTCTGTCGCCTTAACCACTCGTCCACGACTGCTTCAATTAACCAAGACTACTCAGAAATCTGTAAAACCACCAAAGGTATTATTGAAATAAAAAATCTTTGCTCAATCGCAGTCGGCAGGATTCGAACCTGCGC
This sequence comes from Phalangium opilio, assembly GCF_054372755.1. Classification (NCBI taxonomy): domain Eukaryota; kingdom Metazoa; phylum Arthropoda; class Arachnida; order Opiliones; family Phalangiidae; genus Phalangium; species Phalangium opilio. The sequence goes on from NW_028324207.1 coordinate 4,045,694, forward strand.
GGGAATATCACAACAGATTTCTAGTCTGTCGCCTTAACCACTCGGCCACGACTGCTTCTGTTAACCGAGACCACTCAAAAAGTGTGTAACTACTAAAGTTATCATTGGAATAAGTATGTTAGTTCGAACGCAGTCGGCAGGATTAAAACCTGTGCGGTAATATCCCTACAGATTTCGAGTCTGTCGCCTTAACCACTCGTCCACGACTGCTTCGATTAACCGAGACTACTCAGAAATCTGTGAAACCACCAAAGGTATTATTGAAATAAAAAATCTTTGCTCAATCGCAGTCGGCAGGATTCGAACCTGCGCGGGAATATCCCAACAGATTTCTAGTCAGTCGCCTTAACCACTCGGCCACGACTGCTTCTGCTAAGCGAGTCCACTCAAAAAATTGTGGAACTACTAAAGCTATCATTGGAATAAGTATGTGGTTTCGAACGCAGTCGGCAGGATTCGAACCTGCGCGGGAGTATCCCAACAGATTTCAAGTCTGTCGCCTTAACCACTGGGCCACGACTGCTTCTGTTAACCGAGACCACTCAAAATGTGTGGAACTACTAAAGTTATCATTGGAATAAGTATGTTAGTTCAAACGCAGTCGGCAGGATTCGAACCTGCGCGGTAATATCCCTACACATTTCGAGTCTGTCGCCTTAACCACTCGTCCACGACTGCTTCGATTAACCGAGACTACTCAGAAATCTGTGAAACCACCAAAGGTATTATTGAAATAAAAAATCTTTGCTCAATCGGAGTCGGCAGGATTCGAACGTGCGCGGGAATATCCCAACAGATTTCTAGTCTGTCGCCTTAACCACTCGGCCACGACTGCTTCTGTTAACCGAGACCACTCAAAAAGTGTGGAACTACTAATGCTATCATTGGAATAAGTATGTTAGTTCGAACGCAGTCGGCAGGATTCGAACCTGCGCGGTAATATCCCTACAGATTTCGAGTCTGTCGCCTTAACCACTCGTCCACGACTGCTTCGATTAACCGAGACTACTCAGAAATCTGTGAAACCACCAAAGGTATTATTGAAATAAAAAATCTTTGCTCAATCGCAGTCGGCAGGATTCGAACCTGCGCGGGAATATCCCAACAGATTTCTAGTCTGTCGCCTTAACCACTCGGCCACGACTGCTTCTGTTACCCGAGACCACTCAAAAAGTGTGGAACTACTAAAGCTATCATTGGAATAAGAATGTTTGTTCGAACGCAGTCGGCAGGATTCGAACCTGCGCGGGAATATCCCAACAGATTTCAAGTCTGTCGCCATAGCCACTCGGCCACGACTGCTTCTGTTACCCGAGACCACTAAAAAATTGTGGAACTAATAAAGCTATCATTGGAATAAGTATGTGAGTTCGAACGCAGTCGGCAGGAATCGAACCTGCGCGGTAATATCCCTACAGATTTCGAGTCTGTCGCCTTAACCACTCGTCCACGACTGCTTCGATTAACCGAGACTACTCAGAAATCTGTGAAACCACCAAAGGTATTATTGAAATAAAAAATCTTTGCTCAATCGCAGTCGGCAGGATTCGAACCTGCGCGGGAATATCCCAACAGATTTCTAGTCTGTCGCCTTAGCCACTCGGCCACGACTGCTTCCGTTAACCGAGACCACTCAAAAAATTGTGGAACTACTAAAGCTATCATTGGAATAAGAATGTTTGTTCGAACGCAGTCGGCAGGATTCGAACCTGCGCGGGAATATCCCAACAGATTTCAAGTCTGTCGCCATAACCACTCGGCCACGACTGCTTCTGTTAACCGAGACCACTAAAAAATTGTGGAACTAATAAAGCTATCATTGGAATAAGTATGTGAGTTCGAACGCAGTCGGCAGGAATCGAACCTGCGCGGTAATATCCCTACATATTTCGAGTCTGTCGCCTTAACCACTCGTCCACGACTGCTTCGATTAACCGAAACTACTCAGAAATCTGTGAAACCACCAAAGGTATTATTGAAATAAAAAATCTTTGCTCAATCGCAGTCGGCAGGATTCGAACCTGCGCGGGAATATCCCAACAGATTTCTAGTCTGTCGCCTTAACCACTCGGCCACGACTGCTTCTGTTAACCGAGACCACTCAAAAAGTGTGGAACTACTAAAGCTTTCATTGGAATAAGAATGTTTGTTCGAACGCAGTCGGCAGGATTCGAACCTGCGCGGTAATATCCCTACAGATTTCGAGTCTGTCGCCTTAACCACTCGTCCACGACTGCTTCGATTAACCGAGACTACTCAGAAATCTGTGAAACCACCAAAGGTATTATTGAAATAAAAAATCTTTGCTCAATCGCAGTCGGCAGGATTCGAACCTGCGCGGGAATATCCCAACACAAATCTAGTCTGTCGCCTTAACCACTCGGCCACGACTGCTTCTGTTAACCGAGACCACTCAAAAAGTGTGGAACTACTAAAGCTATCATTGGAATAAGCATGTGAGTTCGAACGCAGTCGGCAGGAATCGAACCTGCGCGGGAATATCGCTACAGATTTCGAGTCTGTCGCCTTAACCACTCGTCCACGACTGCTTCGATTAACCGAGACTACTCAGAAATCTGTAAAACCACCAAAGGTATTATTGAAATAAAAAATCTTTGCTCAATCGCAGTCGGCAGGATTCGAACCTGCGCGGGAATATCCCAACAGATTTCTAGTCTGTCGCCTTAACCACTCGGCCACGACTGCTTCTGTTAAGCGAGTCCACTCAAAAAATGGTGGAACTACTAAAGCTATCATTGGAATAAGTATGTGTGTTCGAACGCAGTCGGCAGGATTCGAACCTGCGCGGAAACATCCCAACAAATTTCGAGTCTGTCGCCTTAACCACTCGGCCACGACTGCTGCTGTAAACTGAGACCACTCAAAAATCTGTGAAACTGCTAAAGGTATTATTGAAATAAAAAATCTTTGCTCAATCGCAATCGGCAGGATTCGAACCTGCGCGGGATTATCCCAACAGATTTCGAGTCTGTCGCCTTAACCACTCGGCCACGACTGCTTCTGTTAACGGAGACCACTCAAAAAGTGTGAAACTACTAAAGCTATCATTGGAATAAGTATGTTTGTTCGAACGCAGTCGGCAGGATTCGAACCTGCGCGGGAATATCGCTTCAGATTTCGAGTCTGTCGCCTTAACCACTCGTCCACGGCTGCATCGATTAACCGAGACTACTCAGAAATCTGTAAAACCACCAAAGGTATTATTGAAATAAAAAGTCTTTGCTCAATCGCAGTCGGCAGGATTCGAACCTGCGCGGGAATATCCCAACAGATTTCTAGTCTGTCGCCTTAACCACTCGGCCACGACTTCTTCTGTTAACCGAGACCACTCAAACAGTGTGGAACTACTAAAGCTATCATTGGAATAAGTATGTTAGTTCGAACGCAGTCGGCAGGATTCGAACCTGCGCGGTAATATCCCTACAGATTTCGAGTCTGTCGCCTTAACCACTCGTCCACGACTGCTTCGATTAACCGAGACTACTCAGAAATCTGTGAAACCACCAAAGGTATTATTGAAATAAAAAATCTTTGCTCAATCGCAGTCGGCAGGATTCGAACCTGCGCGGGAATATCCCAACAGATTTCTAGTCTGTCGCCTTAACCACTCGGCCACGACTGCTTCTGTTAACCGAGACCACTCAAAAAGTGTGGAACTACTAAAGCTATCATTGGAATAAGAATGTTTGTTCGAACGCAGTGGGCAGGAATCGAACCTGCGCGGGAATATCCCAACAGATTTCAAGTCTGTCGCCTTAACCACTCGGCCACAAGTGCTTCTGTTAACCGAGACCACTAAAAAATTGTGGAACTACTAAAGCTATCATTGGAATAAGTATGTGAGTTCGAACGCAGTCGGCAGGAATCGAACCTGCGAGGAAATATCCCAACAGATTTCGAGCCTGTCGCCTTAAGCACTCGTCCACGACTGCTTCGATTAACCGAGACTCCTCAGAAATCTGTGAAACCACCAAAGGTATTATTGAAATAAATATCTTTGCTCATTGGCAGTCGGCAGGATTCGAACCTGCGCGGAATATCCCAACAGATTTCTAGTCTGTCGCCTTAACCACTCGGCCACGACTGCTTCTCTCAAGCGAGTCCACTAAAAAAATTGTGGAACTACTTAAGCTATCATTGGAATAATTAAGTGTGTTCGAACGCAGTCGGCAGGATTCGAACCTGCGCGGGAATATCCCAACAGATTTCAAGTCTGTCGCCTTAACCACTCGGGCACGACTGCTTCTGTAAACGGAGACCACTCAAAAAATTGTGGAACTACTAAAGCTATCATTGGAATAAGTATGTTAGTTCGAACGCAGTCGGCAGGATTCGAACCTGCGCGGGAACATCGCTACAGATTTCGAGTCTGTCGCCTTAACCACTCGTCCACGACTACTTCGATTAACCGAGACTACTCAGAAATCTGTAAAACCACCAAAGGTATTATTGAAATAAAAAATCTTTGCTCAATCGCAGTCGGCAGGATTCGAACCTGCGCGGGAATATCCCAACAGATTTCTAGTCTGTCGCCTTAACCACTCGGCCACGACTACTTCTGTTAAGCGAGTCCACTCAAAATATTGTGGAACTACTAAAGCTATCATTGGAATAAGTATGTGTGTTCGAACGCAGTCGGCAGGATTCGAACCTGCGCGGAAATATCCCAACAGATTTCGAGTCTGTCGCCTTAACCACTCGGCCACGACTGCTTCTGTTAACCGAGACCACTCAAAAAGTGTGGAACTACTAAAGCTATCATTGGAATAAGAATGTTTGTTCGAACGCAGTGGGCAGGAATCGAACCTGCGCGGGAATATCCCAACAGATTTCAAGTCTGTCGCCTTAACCACTCGGCCACAAGTGCTTCTGTTAACCGAGACCACTAAAAAATTGTGGAACTACTAAAGCTATCATTGGAATAAGTATGTGAGTTCGAACGCAGTCGGCAGGAATCGAACCTGCGAGGAAATATCCCAACAGATTTCGAGCCTGTCGCCTTAAGCACTCGTCCACGACTGCTTCGATTAACCGAGACTCCTCAGAAATCTGTGAAACCACCAAAGGTATTATTGAAATAAATATCTTTGCTCATTGGCAGTCGGCAGGATTCGAACCTGCGCGGAATATCCCAACAGATTTCTAGTCTGTCGCCTTAACCACTCGGCCACGACTGCTTCTCTCAAGCGAGTCCACTAAAAAAATTGTGGAACTACTTAAGCTATCATTGGAATAATTAAGTGTGTTCGAACGCAGTCGGCAGGATTCGAACCTGCGCGGGAATATCCCAACAGATTTCAAGTCTGTCGCCTTAACCACTCGGGCACGACTGCTTCTGTAAACGGAGACCACTCAAAAAATTGTGGAACTACTAAAGCTATCATTGGAATAAGTATGTTAGTTCGAACGCAGTCGGCAGGATTCGAACCTGCGCGGGAACATCGCTACAGATTTCGAGTCTGTCGCCTTAACCACTCGTCCACGACTACTTCGATTAACCGAGACTACTCAGAAATCTGTAAAACCACCAAAGGTATTATTGAAATAAAAAATCTTTGCTCAATCGCAGTCGGCAGGATTCGAACCTGCGCGGGAATATCCCAACAGATTTCTAGTCTGTCGCCTTAACCACTCGGCCACGACTACTTCTGTTAAGCGAGTCCACTCAAAATATTGTGGAACTACTAAAGCTATCATTGGAATAAGTATGTGTGTTCGAACGCAGTCGGCAGGATTCGAACCTGCGCGGAAATATCCCAACAGATTTCGAGTCTGTCGCCTTAACCACTCGGCCACGACTGCTTCTGTTAACCGAGACCACTCAAAAATCTGTGAAACTGCTAAAGGTATTATTGAAATAAAAAATCTTTGCTCAATCGCAATCGGCAGGATTCGAACCTGCGCGGGAATATCCCAACAGATCTCGAGTCTGTCGCCTTAACCACTCGGCCACGACTGCTTCTGTTAACGGAGACCACTCAAAAAGTGTGGAACTACTAAAGCTATCATTGGAATAAGTATGTTAGTTCGAACGCAGTCGGCAGGATTCGAACCTGCGCGGGAATATCGCTACAGATTTCGAGTCTGTCGCCTTAACCTCTCGTCCACGACTGCTTCAATTAACCAAGACTACTCAGAAATCTGTAAAACCACCAAAGGTATTATTGAAATAAAAAATCTTTGCTCAATCGCAGTCGGCAGGATTCGAACCTGCGCGGGAATATCACAACAGATTTCTAGTCTGTCGCCTTAACCACTCGGCCACGACTGCTTCTGTTAACCGAGACCACTCAAAAAGTGTGTAACTACTAAAGTTATCATTGGAATAAGTATGTTAGTTCGAACGCAGTCGGCAGGATTCGAACCTGTGCGGTAATATCCCTACAGATTTCGAGTCTGTCGCCTTAACCACTCGTCCACGACTGCTTCGATTAACCGAGACTACTCAGAAATCTGTGAAACCACCAAAGGTATTATTGAAATAAAAAATCTTTGCTCAATCGCAGTCGGCAGGATTCGAACCTGCGCGGGAATATCCCAACAGATTTCTAGTCAGTCGCCTTAACCACTCGGCCACGACTGCTTCTGCTAAGCGAGTCCACTCAAAAAATTGTGGAACTACTAAAGCTATCATTGGAATAAGTATGTGGTTTCGAACGCAGTCGGCAGGATTCGAACCTGCGCGGGAGTATCCCAACAGATTTCAAGTCTGTCGCCTTAACCACTGGGCCACGACTGCTTCTGTTAACCGAGACCACTCAAAAAGTGTGGAACTACTAAAGCTATCATTGGAATAAGTATGTTAGTTCGAACGCAGTCGGCAGGATTCGAACCTGCGCGGTAATATCCCTACACATTTCGAGTCTGTCGCCTTAACCACTCGTCCACGACTGCTTCGATTAACCGAGACTACTCAGAAATCTGTGAAACCACCAAAGGTATTATTGAAATAAAAAATCTTTGCTCAATCGCAGTCGGCAGGATGCGAACGTGCGCGGGAATATCCCAACAGATTTCTAGTCTGTCGCCTTAACCACTCGGCCACGACTGCTTCTCTCAAGCGAGTCCACTAAAAAAATTGTGGAACTACTAAAGCTATCATTGGAATAAGTATGTTAGTTCGAACGCAGTCGGCAGGATTCGAACCTTTGCGGTAATATCCCTACAGATTTCGAGTCTGTCGCCTTAACCACTCGTCCACGACTGCTTCGATTAACCGAGACTACTCAGAAATCTGTGAAACCACCAAAGGTATTATTGAAATAAAAAATCTTTGCTAAATCGCAGTCGGCAGGATTCGAACCTGCGCGGGAATATCCCAACAGATTTCTAGTCAGTCGCCTTAACCACTCGGCCACGACTGCTTCTGCTAAGCGAGTCCACTCAAAAAATTGTGGAACTACTAAAGCTATCATTGGAATAAGTATGTGGTTTCGAACGCAGTCGGCAGGATTCGAACCTGCGCGGGAGTATCCCAACAGATTTCAAGTCTGTCGCCTTAACCACTCGGCCACGACTGCTTCTGTTAACCGAGACCACTCAAAAAGTGTGGAACTACTAAAGCTATCATTGGAATAAGTATGTTAGTTCGAACGCAGTCGGCAGGATTCGAACCTGCGCGGTAATATCCCTACACATTTCGAGTCTGTCGCCTTAACCACTCGTCCACGACTGCTTCGATTAACCGAGACTACTCAGAAATCTGTGAAACCACCAAAGGTATTATTGAAATAAAAAATCTCTGCTCAATCGCAGTCGGCAGGATTCGAACGTGCGCGGGAATATCCCAACGGATTTCTAGTCTGTCGCCTTAACCACTCGGCCACGACTGCTTCTGTTAACCGAGACCACTCAAAAAGTGTGGAACTACTAAAGCTATCATTGGAATAAGTATGTTAGTTCGAACGCAGTCGGCAGGATTCGAACCTGCGCGGTAATATCCCTACAGATTTCGAGTCTGTCGCCTTAACCACTCGTCCACGACTGCTTCGATTAACCGAGACTACTCAGAAATCTGTGAAACCACCAAAGGTATTATTGAAATAAAAAATCTTTGCTCAATCGCAGTCGGCAGGATTCGAACCTGCGCGGGAATATCCCAACAGATTTCTAGTCTGTCGCCTTAACCACTCGGCCACGACTGCTTCTGTTAACCGAGACCACTCAAAAAACTGTGGAACTACTAAAGCTATTATTGGAATAAGAATGTTTGTTCGAACGCAGTCGGCAGGATTCGAACCTGCGCGGGAATATCCCAACAGATTTCGAGTCTGTCGCCTTAAGCACTCGTCCACGACTGCTTCGATTAACCGAGACTACTCAGAAATCTGTGAAACCACCAAAGGTATTATTGAAATAAAAAATCTTTGCTCAATCGCAGTCGGCAGGATTCGAACCTGCGCGGGAATATCCCAACAGATTTCAAGTCTGTCGCCTTAACCACTCGGCCACGACTGCTTCTGTTAACCGAGACCACTAAAAAATTGTGGAACTACTAAAGCTATCATTGGAATAAGTATGTGAGTTCGAACGCAGTCGGCAGGAATCGAACCTGCGAGGGAATATCCCAACAGATTTCAAGTCTGTCGCCTTAAGCACTCGTCCACGACTGCTTCGATTAACCGAGACTACTCAGAAATCTGTGAAACCACCAAAGGTATTATTGAAATAAAAAATCTTTGCTCAATCGCAGTCGGCAGGATTCGAACCTGCGCGGGAATATCCCAACAGATTTCTAGTCTGTCGCCTTAACCACTCGGCCACGACAGCTGCTGTTAACTGAGACCACTCAAAAATCCATGAAACTAGTAAAGGCATTATTGAAATTAATCAAAAATGTCTTGATTATAATCAAGACCTAAAAAGTATCGATAAGACTGAGGTTATCACTTGTCTGAATGATCAGATATTAATTTTTCTTTTTAATTGAAACTTAAATGCATGCTTAAGAAAAAACAAAGTTCCATTACCGTGTTCCGTTGAAATAAATTATTTTACTGGTAATCAATTTCAAAAATTTACTTATCTCGGCTTTTCGACCACAATTCCATTCCCCGAAAACATTTTATCATTACATTAATTACTTTTGGGAGAGTACGTGTATGGTTTTGCGTTTTAAAAGGTTCCTAAAGACGTTACATCCCCATTTGTGACCGGCAAGCTTCGCAGTGGAACATTTTAATTATTCTAAAACCAATGGCGCCAAATTCAATAGGGACAGTAAGATTTTTACTCGCGGTTTTGCAAAATGATGTAATATCAAGTGTACTTTAGTCAACCGTCGTATTGTTCTTTCTCATAGTTCAAGGCATGATCAGTGTTACTGCCCAATTTCTCTCTCTAGTTTCTAACAATGGTTAGAGACTATTTGATATGGCACGGCACAACATTATATACATTTGAAAATTCTAAGTAGCACAAAAGGAAAAAGAATCCATTTTTTTATATTTTGGTTTGAAATAAATAAATTCATGATAGTAGTTATAAAGAACAGAAAGTCAAGGGAATGGCACCGGTAATGAGCAGCAGAAAGAGAGGAAAGTTTGATTCAAGTTAGCAGAGGGACATAGTAGTGAAAATAGTAATCTAGAATTTTGTTCATTCAAACCTTATTATATCATGAAAAATTCAAGTGAGCAGGCGGCACTATCTAGAAAGATTGATTTTGGCAGATAACAGCGAAAAAATTATGTTCTACACACATTGGGACTATGGGAGAGTTTCAGGGCCGCAGGTCGCACATGATGAAATTTCAACTCCAGATTACATCAATTCTCTCTGGTCGTACTAGTAGCAGGTTAAGCTATTGTTTGCTCGGGTCCAGTTGGTCTCGAAAGGGTTATATAGTGCTTGCAACTTTTAAAAGGTTGTTATCATGGCTAAACAGACCGCTTTTACAGTTTTTTCTTCTTTTATAGGCCTTTTTGACACGTTATCTCCCAAAAGTAATTAATGTAATGATAAAATGTTTTCGGGGAATGGAATTGTGGTCGAAAAGCCGAGATAAGTAAATTTTTGAAATTGATTACCAGTAAAATAATTTATTTCAACGGAAAACGGTAATGGAACTTTGTTTTTTCTTAAGCATGCATTTAAGTTTCAATTAAAAAGAAAAATTAATATCTGATCATTCAGACAAGTGATAACCTCAGTCTTATCGATACTTTTTAGGTCTTGATTATAATCAAGACATTTTTGATTAATATCTGTTCCTTCAGTCTTCATTTTAATTATGAATCTTAAGAAACTGTTTTACATTTTCAAAATCTGCACTAAGCAGAAACATATATAAAGGGGACCATAACTTTAGCTCAATCAGACATTTATTTATAATGATACTTCAAAAATAAAACGTAAATTATTAAAAGCTTGTATTCTTATTGTAATTAGAATAATACATTTTTTACAATCATTTATTGAAACGCGAGGCGCCCCCCTAAAAATTCCACCTACCCACAAGCACCTACAAGCACCCGGGCAAAGCATCTACCCAAAAGTACCCACAAGTACCTACAAGCACCCACAAGTACCCACAAGTACCTACAAGCACCCACAAGTACCCACAAGTACCCACAAGTACCTACAAGCACCCACAAGTACCCACAAGTACCTACAAGCACCCACAAGTACCTACAAGCACCCACAAGTACCTACAAGCACCCACAAGCACCCACAAGTACCTACAAGCACCCACAAGTACCTACAAGCACCCACAAGTACCTACAAGCACCCACAAGTACCCACAAGTACCTACAAGCACCCACAAGTACCCGCAAGCACCCACAAGTACCCACAAGTACCTACAAGCACCCACAAGTACCCGCAAGCACCCACAAGCACCTACAAGCACCCACAAGTACTCGGGGAAAGCACCCACAAGTACTCGGGGAAAGCACCCACAAGTACTCTGGGAAAGCACCCACAAGTACTCGGGGAAAGCACCCACAAGTACTCGGGGAAAGCCCCCACAAGTACCCGGGGCAAGCACCCACAAGTACCCGGGGCAAGCACCCACAAGTACCCGGGGCAAGCCCCCACAAGTACCCGGGGCAAGCCCCCACAAGTACCCGGGGCAAGCCCCCACAAGTACCCGGGGCAAGCACCCACAAGTACCCGGGGCAAGTACCCACAAGTACCCGGAGCAAGCACCCACAAGTACCAGGGGCAAGAACCTACAAGCACCCACAAGTACCTACGAGTACCTACAAGTACTTACAAACACCCACAAGTACCTACATGAACCCACAAGTACATACATGAACCCACAAGTACCTACATGAACCCACAAGTACCTACATGAACCCACAAGTACCTACAAGTACCTACAAGCACCCACAAGTACCTACAAGCACCCACAAGTACCTACAAACACCCACAAGCACCTACAAACACCCAAAAGCACCTACAAACACCCACAAGCACCTACAAGCACCCACAAGTACCCACAAGACCTCACAAGTACCCACAAGTACCTACAAGTACCTACAAGCACTCACAAGTACCCACAAGTACCTACATGAACCCACAAGTACCTACATGAACCCACAAGTACCTACAAGCACCCAAAAGTACCTACAAGCACCCACAAGTACCTACAAACACCCACAAGCACCTACAAACACCCACAAGCACCTACAAACACCCACAAGCACCTACAAGCACCCACAAGTACCCACAAGCACTCACAAGTACCCACAAGTACCTACGAGTACCTACAAGTACTTACAAACACCCACATGTACCTACATGAACCCACAAGTACCTACGAGAACCTACAAGTACTTACAAACTCCCACATGTACCTACATGAACCCACAAGTACCTACAAGTACCTACATGAACCCACAAGTACCTACATGAACCCACAAGTACCTACATGAACCCACAAGTACCTACATGAACCCACAAGTACCTACAAGTACCTACAAACACCCACAAGTACCTACAAGCACCCACAAGTACCTACAAACACCCACAAGCACCAACAAGTACCCACAAGTACCTACAAACACCCACAAGTACCTACAAGTACCCACAAGAACCCACAAGTACCTACAAGCACCCACAAGTATCCACAAGCACCTACAAGTACCCACAAGTACCCACAAGTACCCATAAGAACCTACAAGTACCCACAAGTACCCATAAGAACCAACAAGTACCGACAAGCACCCACAAGCACCCACAAGTATCCACAAGTACCTACATGCACCCACAAGTACCCACAAGTACCTACAAGCACCCACAAGTACCTACAAGCACCCACAAGTACCTACAAGCACCCACAAAATAATTAAGTTTAAATAGCTTTAACCTAAGCTGAGAAAAGATAAAATGTCCATTAAGCTAGCTATTTGTTCTAAGAATTTGACTATAACCGCGGTAAAACGACCAAACTCGCTTCATACACTACATAACTCATGCTAAAAAGTCGCAGGTTCCATAGTTTCAGGGTAAACCACGTAAGTCGGAGCATGTAATTAAAACTATGAAAAACAGTACTTAAACTTAATTTTTCTTGATGAAAAAAAATAGGCGCCAACTATGGATATGGGGCTTTCATTTAAAACCGTTTTCAAATCTATCTGACGTATAGTTTTTTTTGTAAGGGTATGGACAAAATTTGTAACTTTGGAAAATTTCCCATGTTATTTCTATGGGAAATTTCCAGTTTTTCGTCAAAATCTGTGATTAATTTTATGGAAATGAAAACCACCCTTAGCAACTTTATTTTTTATAAAATAAACTAATCAATGGATCTTTTTGAAATTTTAACCAGATATTAAGAGGCCGAATCGTAGTTCAGTGGATTTTTTCCGAACCAATTAGTACAATACAAAAAAAACTACATCCAAACAAAAAACCCTCCTTATACATTAAGAACAGTATGAAGTCTTATCTAAGAGAGCTACCGCTCTCATAGACTAAAAAATCTTTGCTCAATCGCAGTCGGCAGGATTCGAACCTACGCGGGAATATCCCAACAGATTTCTAGTCTGTCGTCTTAACCACTCGGCCACGACTGCTTCTGATAACAGAGACCACTCAAAAAGTGTGGAACTACTAAAGCTATCATTGGAATAAGTATGCTAGCTCGAACGCAGTCGGCAGGATTCGAACCTGCGCGGGAATATCCCTACAGATTTCGAGTCTGTCGCCTTAACCACTCGTCCACGACTGCTTCGATTAACCGAGACTACTCAGAAATCTGTGAAACCACCAAAGGTATTATTGAAATAAAAAATCTTTGCTCAACCGCAGTCGGCAGGATTCGAACCTGTGCGGGAATATCCCAACAGATTTCTAGTCTGTCGCCTTAACCACTCGGCCACGACTGCTTCTGTTAAGCGAGTCCACTCAAAAAATTGTGGAACTACTAAAGCTATCATTGGAATAAGTATGTGTGTTCGAACGCAGTCGGCAGGATTCGAACCTGCGCGGGAGTATCCCAACAGATTTCAAGTCTGTCGCCTTAACCACTCGGCCACGACTGCTTCTGTTAACCGAGACCACTAAAAAATTGTGGAACTACTAAAGATATCATTGAAATAAGTACGTGAGTTCGAACGCAGTCGGCAGGATTTGAACTTGCGCGGAAATATCCCAACAGATTTCGAGTCTGTCGCCTTAACCACTCGGCCACCACTGCTGCTGTTAACTGAGACCACTCAAAAATCTGTGAAACTGCTAAAGGTATTATTGAAATAAAAAAACTTTGCTCAATCGCAATCGGCAGGATTCGAACCTGCGCGGGAATATCCCAACAGATTTCGAGTCTGTCGCCTTAACCACTCGGCCACGACTGCTTCTGTTAACGGAGACCACTCAAAAAGTGTGGAACTACTAAAGCTATCATTGGAATAAGTATGTTAGTTCGAACGCACTCGGCAGGATTCAAACCTGCGCGAGAATATCGCTACAAATTTCAAGTCTGTCGCCTTAACCACTCGTCCACGACTGCTTCGATTAACCGAGACTACTCAGAAATCTGTGAAACCACCAAAGGTATTATTGAAATAAAAAATCGTTGCTCAATCGCAGTCGGCAGGATTCGAACCTGCGCGGGAATATCCCAACAGATTTCTAGTCTGTCGCCTTAACCACTCGGCCACGACTGCTTCTGTTAACCGAGACCACTAAAAAATTGTGGAACTACTAAAGCTATCATTGGAATAAGTATGTGAGTTCGAACGCAATCGGCAGGATTCGAACCTGCGCGGGAATATCCGAACAGGTTTCGAGTCTGTCGCCTTAACCACTCGGCCACGACTGCTGCTGTTAACTGAGACCACTCAAAAATCTGTGGAACTACTAAAGCTATCATTGGAATTAGCATGTTATTTCGAACGCAGTCGGCTGGATTAGAACGTGCGCGGGAATAGCCCAACAGATTTTGAGTCTGTCGCCTTAACCACTCGGCCACGACTGCTTCTGTTAACGGAGACCACTCAAAAAGTGTGGAACTACTAAAGCTATCATTGGAATAAGTATGTTAGTTCGAACGCACTCGGCAGGATTCGAACCTGCGCGGGAATATCGCTACAGATTTCGAGTCTGTCGCCTTAACCACTCGTCCACGACTGCTTCGATTAACCGAGACTACTCAGAAATCTGTGAAACCACCAAAGGTATTATTGAAATAAAAAATCTTTGCTCAATCGCAGTCGGCAGGATTCGAACCTGCGCGGGAATATCCCAACAGATTTCTAGTCTGTCGCCTTAACCACTCGGCCACGACTGCTTCTGTTAACCGAGACCACTCAAAAAGTGTGGAACTACTAAAGCTATCATTGGAATAAGTATGTTAGTTCGAACGCAGTCGGCAGGATTCGAACCTGCGCTGGAATATCCCAACAGATTTCTAGTCTGTCGCCTTAACCACTCGGCCACGACTGCTTCTGTTAACCGAGACCACTAAAAAATTGTGGAACTACTAAAGATATCATTGAAATAAGTACGTTAGTTCGAACGCAGTCGGCAGGATTTGAACTTGCGCGGAAATATCCCAACAGATTTCGAGTCTGTCGCCTTAACCACTCGGCCACCACTGCTGCTGTTAACTGAGACCACTCAAAAATCTGTGAAACTGCTAAAGGTATTATTGAAATAAAAAAACTTTGCTCAATCGCAATCGGCAGGATTCGAACCTGCGCGGGAATATCCCAACAGATTTCGAGTCTGTCGCCTTAACCACTCGGCCACGACTGCTTCTGTTAACGGAGACCACTCAAAAAGTGTGGAACTACTAAAGCTATCATTGGAATAAGTATGTTAGTTCGAACGCACTCGGCAGGATTCGAACCTGCGCGGGAATATCGCTACAGATTTCGAGTCTGTCGCCTTAACCACTCGTCCACGACTGCTTCGATTAACCGAGACTACTCAGAAATCTGTGAAACCACCAAAGGTATTATTGAAATAAAAAATCTTTGCTCAATCGCAGTCGGCAGGATTCGAACCTGCGCGGGAATATCCCAACAGATTTCTAGTCTGTCGCCTTAACCACTCGGCCACGACTGCTTCTGTTAACCGAGACCACTCAAAAAGTGTGGAACTACTAAAGCTATCATTGGAATAAGTATGTTAGTTCGAACGCAGTCGGCAGGATTCGAACCTGCGCTGGAATATCCCAACAGATTTCTAGTCTGTCGCCTTAACCACTCGGCCACGACTGCTTCTGTTAACCGAGACCACTAAAAAATCTGTGAAACTGCTAAAGGTATTATTGAAATAAAAAAACTTTGCTCAATCGCAATCGGCAGGATTCGAACCTGCGCGGAAATATCCCAACAGATTTCGAGTCTGTCGCCTTAACCACTCGGCCACCACTGCTGCTGTTAACTGAGACCACTCAAAAATCTGTGAAACTGCTAAAGGTATTATTGAAATAAAAAAACTTTGCTCAATCGCAATCGGCAGGATTCGAACCTGCGCGGGAATATCCCAACAGATTTCGAGTCTGTCGCCTTAACCACTCGGCCACGACTGCTTCTGTTAACGGAGACCACTCAAAAAGTGTGGAACTACTAAAGCTATCATTGGAATAAGTATGTTAGTTCGAACGCACTCGGCAGGATTCGAACCTGCGCGAGAATATCGCTACAAATTTCAAGTCTGTCGCCTTAACCACTCGTCCACGACTGCTTCGATTAACCGAGACTACTCAGAAATCTGTGAAACCACCAAAGGTATTATTGAAATAAAAAATCGTTGCTCAATCGCAGTCGGCAGGATTCGAACCTGCGCGGGAATATCCCAACAGATTTCTAGTCTGTCGCCTTAACCACTCGGCCACGACTGCTTCTGTTAACCGAGACCACTAAAAAATTGTGGAACTACTAAAGCTATCATTGGAATAAGTATGTGAGTTCGAACGCAATCGGCAGGATTCGAACCTGCGCGGGAATATCCGAACAGGTTTCGAGTCTGTCGCCTTAACCACTCGGCCACGACTGCTGCTGTTAACTGAGACCACTCAAAAATCTGTGGAACTACTAAAGCTATCATTGGAATTAGCATGTTATTTCGAACGCAGTCGGCTGGATTAGAACGAGCGCGGGAATAGCCCAACAGATTTTGAGTCTGTCGCCTTAACCACTCGGCCACGACTGCTTCTGTTAACGGAGACCACTCAAAAAGTGTGGAACTACTAAAGCTATCATTGGAATAAGTATGTTAGTTCGAACGCACTCGGCAGGATTCGAACCTGCGCGGGAATATCGCTACAGATTTCGAGTCTGTCGCCTTAACCACTCGTCCACGACTGCTTCGATTAACCGAGACTACTCAGAAATCTGTGAAACCACCAAAGGTATTATTGAAATAAAAAATCTTTGCTCAATCGCAGTCGGCAGGATTCGAACCTGCGCGGGAATATCCCAACAGATTTCTAGTCTGTCGCCTTAACCACTCGGCCACGACTGCTTCTGTTAACCGAGACCACTCAAAAAGTGTGGAACTACTAAAGCTATCATTGGAATAAGTATGTTAGTTCGAACGCAGTCGGCAGGATTCGAACCTGCGCTGGAATATCCCAACAGATTTCTAGTCTGTCGCCTTAACCACTCGGCCACGACTGCTTCTGTTAAGCAGGTCCGCTCAAAAAATTGAGGAACTACTAAAGCTATCATTGGAATAAGTATGTGTGTTCGAACGCAGTCGGCAGGATTCGAACCTGCGCGGGAATATCCCAACAGATTTCAAGTCTGTCGCCTTAACCACTCGGCCACGGATGCTTCTGTTAACCGAGACTACTCAGAAATCTGTGAAACCACCAAAGGTATTATTGAAATAAAAAATCTTTGCTCAATCGCAGTCGGCAGGATTCGAACCTGCGCGGGAATATCCCAACAGATTTCTAGTCTGTCGCCTTAACCACTCGGCCACGACTGCTTCTGTTAAGCGAGTCCACTCAAAAAATTGTGGAACTACTAAAGCTATCATTGGAATAAGTATGTGTGTTCGAACGCCGTCGGCAGGATTCGAACCTGCGCGGAAATATCCCAACAGATTTCGAGTCTGTCGCCTTAACCACTCGGCCACGACTGCTTCTATTAACCGAGACCACTAAAAAATTGTGGAACTACTAAAGCTATCATTGGAATAAGTATGCGAGTTCGAACGCAGTCGGCAGGAATCGAACCTGCGAGGGAATATCCCAACAGATTTCGAGTCTGTCGCCTTAAGCACTCGTCCACGACTGCTTCGATTAACCGAGACTACTCAGAAATCTGTGAAACCTCCAAAGGTATTATTGAAATAAAAAAACTTTGCTCAATCGCAGTCGGCAGGATTCGAACCTGCGCGGGAATATCCCAACAGATTTCTAGTCTGTCGCCTTAACCACTCGGCCACGACTGCTTCTGTTAACCGAGACCACTAAAAAATTGTGGAACTACTAAAGCTATCATTGGAATAAGTATGTGAGTTCGAACGCTGTCGGCAGGAATCGAACCTGCGAGGGAATATCCCAACAGATTTCGAGTCTGTCGCCTTAAGCACTCGTCCACGACTGCTTCGATTAACCGAGACTACTCAGAAATCTGTGAAACCACCAAAGGTATTATTGAAATAAAAAATCTTTGCTCAATCGCAGTCGGCAGGATTCGAACCTGCGCGGGAATATCCCAACAGATTTCTAGCCTGTCGCCTTAACCACTCGGCCACGACTGCTGCTGTTAACTGAGACCACTCAAAAATCTGTGAAACTACTAAAGGCATTATTGAAATAAAAAATCTTTGCTCAATCGCGGTCGGCAGGATTCGAACCTACGCGGGAATATCCCAACAGATTTCTAGTCTGTCGCCTTAACCACTCGGCCACGACTGCTTCTGATAACCGAGACCACTCAAAAAGAGTGGAACTACTAAAGCTATCATTGGAATAAGTATGCTAGCTCGAACGCAGTCGACAGGATTCGAACCTAAGCGGGAATATCCCTACAGATTTCGAGTCTGTCGCCTTAACCACTCGTCCACGACTGCTTCGATTAACCGAGACTACTCAGAAATCTGTGAAACCACCAAAGGTATTATTGAAATAAAAAAATCTTTGCTCAATCGCAGTCGGCAGGAATCGAACCTGCGCGGGAATATCCCAACAGATTTCTAGTCTGTCGCCTTAACCACTCGGCCACGACTGCTTCTGTTAAGCGAGTCCACTCAAAAAATTGTGGAACTACTAAAGCTATCATTGGAATAAGTATGTGTGTTCGAACGCCGTCGGCAGGATTCGAACCTGCGCGGAAATATCCCAACAGATTTCGAGTCTGTCGCCTTAACCACTCGGCCACGACTGCTTCTATTAACCGAGACCACTAAAAAATTGTGGAACTACTAAAGCTATCATTGGAATAAGTATGTGAGTTCGAACGCAGTCGGCAGGAATCGAACCTGCGAGGGAATATCCCAACAGATTTCGAGTCTGTCGCCTTAAGCACTCGTCCACGACTGCTTCGATTAACCGAGACTACTCAGAAATCTGTGAAACCTCCAAAGGTATTATTGAAATAAAAAAACTTTGCTCAATCGCAGTCGGCAGGATTCGAACCTGCGCGGGAATATCCCAACAGATTTCTAGTCTGTCGCCTTAACCACTCGGCCACGACTGCTTCTGTTAACCGAGACCACTAAAAAATTGTGGAACTACTAAAGCTATCATTGGAATAAGTATGTGAGTTCGAACGCTGTCGGCAGGAATCGAACCTGCGAGGGAATATCCCAACAGATTTCGAGTCTGTCGCCTTAAGCACTCGTCCACGACTGCTTCGATTAACCGAGACTACTCAGAAATCTGTGAAACCACCAAAGGTATTATTGAAATAAAAAATCTTTGCTCAATCGCAGTCGGCAGGATTCGAACCTGCGCGGGAATATCCCAACAGATTTCTAGCCTGTCGCCTTAACCACTCGGCCACGACTGCTGCTGTTAACTGAGACCACTCAAAAATCTGTGAAACTACTAAAGGCATTATTGAAATAAAAAAATCTTTGCTCAATCGCGGTCGGCAGGATTCGAACCTACGCGGGAATATCCCAACAGATTTCTAGTCTGTCGCCTTAACCACTCGGCCACGACTGCTTCTGACAACCGAGACCACTCAAAAAGAGTGGAACTACTAAAGCTATCATTGGAATAAGTATGCTAGCTCGAACGCAGTCGACAGGATTCGAACCTGCGCGGGAATATCCCTACAGATTTCGAGTCTGTCAACTTAACCACTCGTCCACGACTGCTTCGATTAACCGAGACTACTAAGAAATCTGTGAAACCACCAAAGGTATTATTGAAATAAAAAAATCTTTGCTCAATCGCAGTCGGCAGGATTCGAACCTGCGCGGGAATACCCCAACAGATTTCTAGTCTGTCGCCTTGACAACTCGGCCACGACTGCTTCTGTTAGACCACTCAAAAAAGTGTGGAACTACTAAAGCTATTATTGGAATAAGAATGTTTGTTCGAACACAGTCGGCAGGATTCGAACCAGCGCGGGAATATCCCAACAGATTTCAAGTCTGTCGCCTTAACCACACGGCCACGACTGCTTCTGTTAACCGAGACCACTAAAAAATTGTGGAACTACTAAAGCTATCATTGGAATAAGTATGTGAGTTCGAACGCTGTCGGCAGGAATCGAACCTGCGAGGGAATATCCCAACAGATTTCGAGTCTGTCGCCTTAAGCACTCGTCCACGACTGCTTCGATTAACCGAGACTACTCAGAAATCTGTGAAACCTCCAAAGGTATTATTGAAATAAAAAATCTTTGCTCAATCGCAGTCGGCAGGATTCGAACCTGCGCGGGAATATCCCAACAGATTTCTAGTCTGTCGCCTTAACCACTCGGCCACGACTGCTGCTGTTAACTGAGACCACTCAAAAATCTGTGAAACTACTAAAGGCATTATTGAAATAAAAAATCTCTGCTCAATCGCAGTCGGCAGGAATCGAACCTGCGAGGGAATATCCAAACAGATTTCGAGTCTGTCGCCTTAAGCACTCGTCCACGACTCCTTCGATTAACCGAGACTACTCAGAAATCTGTGAAACCACCAAAGGTATTATTGAAATAAAAATCTTTGCTCAATCGCAGTCGGCAGGATTCGAACCTGCGCGGGAATATCCCAACAGATTTCTAGTCTGTCGCCTTAACCACTCGGCCACGACAGCTTCTCTTAAGCGAGTCCACTCAAAAAATTGTGGAACTACTAAAGCTATCATTGGAATAAGTATGTGTGTTCGAACGCAGTCGGCAGGATTCGAACCTGCGCGGGAACATCCCAACAGATTTCAAGTCTGTCGCCTTAACCACTCGGCCACGACTGCTTCTGTTAACCGAGACCACTAAAAAATTGTGGAACTACTAAAGCTATCATTGGAATAAGTATGTGAGTTCGAACGCAGTCGGCAGGAATCCAACCTGCGAGGGAATATCCCAACAGATTTCGAGTCTGTCGCCTTAAGCACTCGTCCACGACTGCTTCGATTAACCGAGACTACTCAGAAATCTGTGAAACCACCAAAGGTATTATTGAAATAAAAAATCTTTGCTCAATCGCAGTCGGCAGGATTCGAACCTGCGCGGGAATATCCCAACAGATTTCTAGTCTGTCGCCTTAACCACTCGGCCACGACTGCTTCTGTTAAGCGAGTCCACTCAAAAAATTGTGGAACTACTAAAGCTATCATTGGAATAAGTATGTGTGTTCGAACGCAGTCGGCAGGATTCGAACCTGCGCGGGAATATCGCTACAAATTTCGAGTCTGTCGCCTTACCCACTCGTCCACGACTGCTTCGATTAACCGAGACTACTCAGAAATCTGTGAAACCACCAAAGGTATTATAGAAATAAAAAATCTTTGCTCAATCGCAGTCGGCAGGATTCGAACCTGCGCGGGAATATCCCAACAGATTTCTAGTCTGTCGCCTTGACAACTCGGCCACGACTGCTTCTGTTAACCGAGACCACTCAAAAAAGTGTGGAACTACTAAAGCTATCATTGGAATAAGTATGTGTGTTCGAACGCAGTCGGCAGGATTCGAACCTGCGCGGGAATATCCCAACAGATTTCTAGTCTGTCGCCTTGACAACTCGGCCACGACTGCTTCTGTTAACCGAGACCACTCAAAAAGTGTGGAACTACTAAAGCTATTATTGGAATAAGAATGTTTGTTCGAAATTAGTCGGCAGGATTCGAACCAGCGCGGGAATATCCCAACAAATTTCAAGTCTGTCGCCTACACCACTCGGCCACGACTGCTTCTGTTAACCGAGACCACTAAAAATTGTGGAACTACTAAAGCTATCATTGGAGTAAGTATGTAAGTGCGAACGCAGTCGGCAGGAATCGAACCTGCGAGGGAATATCCCAACAGATTTCGAGTCTGTCGACTTAAGCACTCGTCCACGACTGCTTCGATTAACCGAGACCACTCAAAAAGTGTGGAACTACTAAAGCTATCATTGAAATAAAAAATCTTTGCTCAATCGCAGTCGGCAGGATTCGAACCTGCGCGGGAATACCCCAACAGATTTCAAGTCTGTCGCCTTAACCACTCGGCCACGACTGCTTCTGTTAACCGAGACCACTAAAAAATTGTGGAACTACTAAAGCTATCATTGGAAAAAGTATGTTAGTTCGAACGCAGTCGGCAGGAATCGAACCTGCGAGGGAATATCCCAACAGATTTCGAGTCTGTCGCCTTAAGCACTCGTCCACGACTGCTTCGATTAACCGAGACTACTCAGAAATCTGTGAAACCACCAAAGGTATTATTGAAATAAAAAATCTTTGCTCAATCGCAGTCGGCAGGATTCGAACCTGCGCGGGAATACCCCAACAGATTTCTAGTCTGTCGCCTTGACAACTCGGCCACGACTGGTTCTGTTAACCGATTCCACTCAAAAAAGTGTGGAACTACTAAAGCTTTTATTGGAATAAGAATGTTTGTTCGAACACAGTCGGCAGGATTCGAACCAGCTCGGGAATATCCCAACAGATTTCAAGCCTGTCGCCTTAACCACTCGGCCCCGACTGCTTCTGTTAACCGAGACCACTAAAAAATTGTGGAACTACTAAAGCTATCATTGGAAAAAGTATGTTAGTTCGAACGCAGTCGGCAGGAATCGAACCTGCGAGGGAATATCCCAACAGATTTCGAGTCTGTCGCCTTAAGCACTCGTCCACTACTCCTTCGATTAACCGAGACTACTCAGAAATCTTTGAAACCACCAAAGGTATTATTGAAATAAAAAATCTTTGCTCAATCGCAGTCGGCAGGATTCGAACCTGCGCGGGAATATCCCAACAGATTTCTAGTCTGTCGCCTTAACCACTCGGCCACGACTGCTTCTGTTAAGCGAGTCCACTCAAAAAATTGTGGAACTACTAAAGCTATCATTGGAATAAGTATGTGTGTTCGAACGCAGTCGGCAGGATTCGAACCTGCGCGGGAATATCGCTACAAATTTCGAGTCTGTCGCCTTACCCACTCGTCCACGACTGCTTCGATTAACCGAGACTACTCAGAAATCTGTGAAACCACCAAAGGTATTATTGAAATAAAAAATCTTTGCTCAATCGCAGTCGGCAGGATTCGAACCTGCGCGGGAATATCCCAACAGATTTCTAGTCTGTCGCCTTGACAACTCGGCCACGACTGCTTCTGTTAACCGAGACCACTCAAAAAAGTGTGGAACTACTAAAGCTATTATTGGAATAAGAATGTTTGTTCGAAATTAGTCGGCAGGATTCGAACCAGCGCGGGAATATCCCAACAAATTTCAAGTCTGTCGCCTACACCACTCGGCCACGACTGCTTCTGTTAACCGAGACCACTAAAAATTGTGGAACTAATAAAGCTATCATTGGAATAAGTATGTGAGTTCGAACGCAGTCGGCAGGAATCGAACCTGCGAGGGAATATCCCAACAGATTTCGAGTCTGTCGCCTTAAGCACTCGTCCACGACTGCTTCGATTAACCGAGACTACTCAGAAATCTGTGAAACCACCAAAGGTATTATTGAAATAAAAATCTTTGCTCAATCGCAGTCGGCAGGATTCGAACCTGCGCGGGAATATCCCAACAGATTTCTAGTCTGTCGCCTTAACCACTCGGCCACGACTGCTTCTGTTAACGGAGACCACTCAAAAAGTGTGGAACTACTAAAGCTATCATTGAAATAAAAAATCTTTGCTCAATCGCAGTCGGCAGGATTCGAACCTGCGCGGGAATATCCCAACAGATTTCTAGTCTGTCGCCTTAACCACTCGGCCACGACTGCTTCTGTTAACCGAGACCACTCAAAAAGTGTGGAACTACTAAAGCTATCATTGGAATAAGTATGTTAGTTCGAACGCAGTCGGCAGGATTCGAACCTGCGCTGGAATATCCCAACAGATTTCGAGTCTGTCGCCTTAAGCACTCGTCCACGACTGCTTCGATTAACCGAGACTACTCAGAAATCTGTGAAACCACCAAAGGTATTATTGAAATAAAAAATCTTTGCTCAATCGCAGTCGGCAGGATTCGAACCTGCGCGGGAATACCCCAACAGATTTCTAGTCTGTCGCCTTGACAACTCGGCCACGACTGCTTCTGTTAACCGAGACCACTCAAAAAAGTGTGGAACTACTAAAGCTATCATTGGAATAAGTATGTGTGTTCGAACGCAGTCGGCAGGAATCCAACCTGCGAGGGAATATCCCAACAGATTTCGAGTCTGTCGCCTTAAGCACTCGTCCACGAATGCTTCGATTAACCGAGACTATTCAGAAATCTGTGAAACCACCAAAGGTATTATTGAAATAAAAAATCTTTTTTCAATCGCAGTCGGCAGGATTCGAACCTGCGCGGGAATATCCCAACAGATTTCTAGTCTGTCGCCTTAACCACTCGGCCACGACTGCTTCTGTTAAGCGAGTCCACTCAAAAAATTGTGGAACTACTAAAGCTATCATTGGAATAAGTATGTTAGTTCAAACGCAGTCGGCAGGATTCGAACCTGCGCGGGAATATCCCAACAGATTTCGAGTCTGTCGCCTTAAGCACTCGTCCACGACTGCTTCGATTAACCGAGACTACTCAGAAATCTGTGAAACCACCAAAGGTATTATTGAAATAAAAAATCTTTGCTCAATCGCAGTCGGCAGGATTCGAACCTGCGCGGGAATACCCCAACAGATTTCTAGTCTGTCGCCTTGACAACTCGGCCACGACTGGTTCTGTTAACCGATTCCACTCAAAAAAGTGTGGAACTACTAAAGCTTTTATTGGAATAAGAATGTTTGTTCGAACACAGTCGGCAGGATTCGAACCAGCTCGGGAATATCCCAACAGATTTCAAGCCTGTCGCCTTAACCACTCGGCCACGACTGCTTCTGTTAACCGAGACCACTAAAAAATTGTGGAACTACTAAAGCTATCATTGGAAAAAGTATGTTAGTTCGAACGCAGTCGGCAGGAATCGAACCTGCGAGGGAATATCCCAACAGATTTCGAGTCTGTCGCCTTAAGCACTCGTCCACTACTCCTTCGATTAACCGAGACTACTCAGAAATCTGTGAAACCACCAAAGGTATTATTGAAATAAAAAATCTTTGCTCAATCGCAGTCGGCAGGATTCGAACCTGCGCGGGAATATCCCAACAGATTTCTAGTCTGTCGCCTTAACCACTCGGCCACGACAGCTTCTCTTAAGCGAGTCCACTCAAAAAATTGTGGAACTACTAAAGCTATCATTGGAATAAGTATGTGTGTTCGAACGCAGTCGGCAGGATTCGAACCTGCGCGGGAACATCCCAACAGATTTCAAGTCTGTCGCCTTAACCACTCGGCCACGCCTGCTTCTGTTAACCGAGACCACTAAAAAATTGTGGAACTACTAAAGCTATCATTGGAATAAGTATGTGAGTTCGAACGCAGTCGGCAGGAATCCAACCTGCGAGGGAATATCCCAACAGATTTCGAGTCTGTCGCCTTAAGCACTCGTCCACGACTGCTTCGATTAACCGAGACTACTCAGAAATCTTTGAAACCACCAAAGGTATTATTGAAATAAAAAATCTTTGCTCAATCGCAGTCGGCAGGATTCGAACCTGCGCGGGAATATCCCAACAGATTTCTAGTCTGTCGCCTTAACCACTCGGCCACGACTGCTTCTGTTAAGCGAGTCCACTCAAAAAATTGTGGAACTACTAAAGCTATCATTGGAATAAGTATGTGTGTTCGAACGCAGTCGGCAGGATTCGAACCTGCGCGGGAATATCGCTACAAATTTCGAGTCTGTCGCCTTACCCACTCGTCCACGACTGCTTCGATTAACCGAGACTACTCAGAAATCTGTGAAACCACCAAAGGTATTATTGAAATAAAAAATCTTTGCTCAATCGCAGTCGGCAGGATTCGAACCTGCGCGGGAATATCCCAACAGATTTCTAGTCTGTCGCCTTGACAACTCGGCCACGACTGCTTCTGTTAACCGAGACCACTCAAAAAAGTGTGGAACTACTAAAGCTATTATTGGAATAAGAATGTTTGTTCGAAATTAGTCGGCAGGATTCGAACCAGCGCGGGAATATCCCAACAAATTTCAAGTCTGTCGCCTACACCACTCGGCCACGACTGCTTCTGTTAACCGAGACCACTAAAAATTGTGGAACTAATAAAGCTATCATTGGAATAAGTATGTGAGTTCGAACGCAGTCGGCAGGAATCGAACCTGCGAGGGAATATCCCAACAGATTTCGAGTCTGTCGCCTTAAGCACTCGTCCACGACTGCTTCGATTAACCGAGACTACTCAGAAATCTGTGAAACCACCAAAGGTATTATTGAAATAAAAATCTTTGCTCAATCGCAGTCGGCAGGATTCGAACCTGCGCGGGAATATCCCAACAGATTTCTAGTCTGTCGCCTTAACCACTCGGCCACGACTGCTTCTGTTAACGGAGACCACTCAAAAAGTGTGGAACTACTAAAGCTATCATTGAAATAAAAAATCTTTGCTCAATCGCAGTCGGCAGGATTCGAACCTGCGCGGGAATATCCCAACAGATTTCTAGTCTGTCGCCTTAACCACTCGGCCACGCCTGCTTCTGTTAACCGAGACCACTCAAAAAGTGTGGAACTACTAAAGCTATCATTGGAATAAGTATGTTAGTTCGAACGCAGTCGGCAGGATTCGAACCTGCGCGGGAATACCCCAACAGATTTCTAGTCTGTCGCCTTGACAACTCGGCCACGACTGCTTCTGTTAACCGAGACCACTCAAAAAAGTGTGGAACTACTAAAGCTATCATTGGAATAAGTATGTGTGTTCGAACGCAGTCGGCAGGAATCCAACCTGCGAGGGAATATCCCAACAGATTTCGAGTCTGTCGCCTTAAGCACTCGTCCACGAATGCTTCGATTAACCGAGACTATTCAGAAATCTGTGAAACCACCAAAGGTATTATTGAAATAAAAAATCTTTTTTCAATCGCAGTCGGCAGGATTCGAACCTGCGCGGGAATATCCCAACAGATTTCTAGTCTGTCGCCTTAACCACTCGGCCACGACTGCTTCTGTTAAGCGAGTCCACTCAAAAAATTGTGGAACTACTAAAGCTATCATTGGAATAAGTATGTTAGTTCAAACGCAGTCGGCAGGATTCGAACCTGCGCGGGAATATCCCAACAGATTTCGAGTCTGTCGCCTTAAGCACTCGTCCACGACTGCTTCGATTAACCGAGACTACTCAGAAATCTGTGAAACCACCAAAGGTATTATTGAAATAAAAAATCTTTGCTCAATCGCAGTCGGCAGGATTCGAACCTGCGCGGGAATACCCCAACAGATTTCTAGTCTGTCGCCTTGACAACTCGGCCACGACTGGTTCTGTTAACCGATTCCACTCAAAAAAGTGTGGAACTACTAAAGCTTTTATTGGAATAAGAATGTTTGTTCGAACACAGTCGGCAGGATTCGAACCAGCTCGGGAATATCCCAACAGATTTCAAGCCTGTCGCCTTAACCACTCGGCCACGACTGCTTCTGTTAACCGAGACCACTAAAAAATTGTGGAACTACTAAAGCTATCATTGGAAAAAGTATGTTAGTTCGAACGCAGTCGGCAGGAATCGAACCTGCGAGGGAATATCCCAACAGATTTCGAGTCTGTCGCCTTAAGCACTCGTCCACTACTCCTTCGATTAACCGAGACTACTCAGAAATCTGTGAAACCACCAAAGGTATTATTGAAATAAAAAATCTTTGCTCAATCGCAGTCGGCAGGATTCGAACCTGCGCGGGAATATCCCAACAGATTTCTAGTCTGTCGCCTTAACCACTCGGCCACGACAGCTTCTCTTAAGCGAGTCCACTCAAAAAATTGTGGAACTACTAAAGCTATCATTGGAATAAGTATGTGTGTTCGAACGCAGTCGGCAGGATTCGAACCTGCGCGGGAACATCCCAACAGATTTCAAGTCTGTCGCCTTAACCACTCGGCCACGCCTGCTTCTGTTAACCGAGACCACTAAAAAATTGTGGAACTACTAAAGCTATCATTGGAATAAGTATGTGAGTTCGAACGCAGTCGGCAGGAATCCAACCTGCGAGGGAATATCCCAACAGATTTCGAGTCTGTCGCCTTAAGCACTCGTCCACGACTGCTTCGATTAACCGAGACTACTCAGAAATCTTTGAAACCACCAAAGGTATTATTGAAATAAAAAATCTTTGCTCAATCGCAGTCGGCAGGATTCGAACCTGCGCGGGAATATCCCAACAGATTTCTAGTCTGTCGCCTTAACCACTCGGCCACGACTGCTTCTGTTAAGCGAGTCCACTCAAAAAATTGTGGAACTACTAAAGCTATCATTGGAATAAGTATGTGTGTTCGAACGCAGTCGGCAGGATTCGAACCTGCGCGGGAATATCGCTACAAATTTCGAGTCTGTCGCCTTACCCACTCGTCCACGACTGCTTCGATTAACCGAGACTACTCAGAAATCTGTGAAACCACCAAAGGTATTATTGAAATAAAAAATCTTTGCTCAATCGCAGTCGGCAGGATTCGAACCTGCGCGGGAATATCCCAACAGATTTCTAGTCTGTCGCCTTGACAACTCGGCCACGACTGCTTCTGTTAACCGAGACCACTCAAAAAAGTGTGGAACTACTAAAGCTATTATTGGAATAAGAATGTTTGTTCGAAATTAGTCGGCAGGATTCGAACCAGCGCGGGAATATCCCAACAAATTTCAAGTCTGTCGCCTACACCACTCGGCCACGACTGCTTCTGTTAACCGAGACCACTAAAAATTGTGGAACTAATAAAGCTATCATTGGAATAAGTATGTGAGTTCGAACGCAGTCGGCTGGAATCGAACCTGCGAGGGAATATCCCAACAGATTTCGAGTCTGTCGCCTTAAGCACTCGTCCACGACTGCTTCGATTAACCGAGACTACTCAGAAATCTGTGAAACCACCAAAGGTATTATTGAAATAAAAATCTTTGCTCAATCGCAGTCGGCAGGATTCGAACCTGCGCGGGAATATCCCAACAGATTTCTAGTCTGTCGCCTTAACCACTCGGCCACGACTGCTTCTGTTAACGGAGACCACTCAAAAAGTGTGGAACTACTAAAGCTATCATTGAAATAAAAAATCTTTGCTCAATCGCAGTCGGCAGGATTCGAACCTGCGCGGGAATATCCCAACAGATTTCTAGTCTGTCGCCTTAACCACTCGGCCACGCCTGCTTCTGTTAACCGAGACCACTCAAAAAGTGTGGAACTACTAAAGCTATCATTGGAATAAGTATGTTAGTTCGAACGCAGTCGGCAGGATTCGAACCTGCGCTGGAATATCCCAACAGATTTCGAGTCTGTCGCCTTAAGCACTCGTCCACGACTGCTTCGATTAACCGAGACTACTCAGAAATCTGTGAAACCACCAAAGGTATTATTGAAATAAAAAATCTTTGCTCAATCGCAGTCGGCAGGATTCGAACCTGCGCGGGAATATCCCAACAGATTTCTAGTCTGTCGCCTTAACCACTCGGCCACGACAGCTTCTCTTAAGCGAGTCCACTCAAAAAATTGTGGAACTACTAAAGCTATCATTGGAATAAGTATGTGTGTTCGAACGCAGTCGGCAGGATTCGAACCTGCGCGGGAACATCCCAACAGATTTCAAGTCTGTCGCCTTAACCACTCGGCCACGCCTGCTTCTGTTAACCGAGACCACTAAAAAATTGTGGAACTACTAAAGCTATCATTGGAATAAGTATGTGAGTTCGAACGCAGTCGGCAGGAATCCAATCTGCGAGGGAATATCCCAACAGATTTCGAGTCTGTCGCCTTAAGCACTCGTCCACGACTGCTTCGATTAACCGAGACTACTCAGAAATCTTTGAAACCACCAAAGGTATTATTGAAATAAAAAATCTTTGCTCAATCGCAGTCGGCAGGATTCGAACCTGCGCGGGAATATCCCAACAGATTTCTAGTCTGTCGCCTTAACCACTCGGCCACGACTGCTTCTGTTAAGCGAGTCCACTCAAAAAATTGTGGAACTACTAAAGCTATCATTGGAATAAGTATGTGTGTTCGAACGCAGTCGGCAGGATTCGAACCTGCGCGGGAATATCGCTACAAATTTCGAGTCTGTCGCCTTACCCACTCGTCCACGACTGCTTCGATTAACCGAGACTACTCAGAAATCTGTGAAACCACCAAAGGTATTATTGAAATAAAAAATCTTTGCTCAATCGCAGTCGGCAGGATTCGAACCTGCGCGGGAATATCCCAACAGATTTCTAGTCTGTCGCCTTGACAACTCGGCCACGACTGCTTCTGTTAACCGAGACCACTCAAAAAAGTGTGGAACTACTAAAGCTATTATTGGAATAAGAATGTTTGTTCGAAATTAGTCGGCAGGATTCGAACCAGCGCGGGAATATCCCAACAAATTTCAAGTCTGTCGCCTACACCACTCGGCCACGACTGCTTCTGTTAACCGAGACCACTAAAAATTGTGGAACTAATAAAGCTATCATTGGAATAAGTATGTGAGTTCGAACGCAGTCGGCAGGAATCGAACCTGCGAGGGAATATCCCAACAGATTTCGAGTCTGTCGCCTTAAGCACTCGTCCACGACTGCTTCGATTAACCGAGACTACTCAGAAATCTGTGAAACCACCAAAGGTATTATTGAAATAAAAATCTTTGCTCAATCGCAGTCGGCAGGATTCGAACCTGCGCGGGAATATCCCAACAGATTTCTAGTCTGTCGCCTTAACCACTCGGCCACGACTGCTTCTGTTAACGGAGACCACTCAAAAAGTGTGGAACTACTAAAGCTATCATTGAAATAAAAAATCTTTGCTCAATCGCAGTCGGCAGGATTCGAACCTGCGCGGGAATATCCCAACAGATTTCTAGTCTGTCGCCTTAACCACTCGGCCACGCCTGCTTCTGTTAACCGAGACCACTCAAAAAGTGTGGAACTACTAAAGCTATCATTGGAATAAGTATGTTAGTTCGAACGCAGTCGGCAGGATTCGAACCTGCGCTGGAATATCCCAACAGATTTCGAGTCTGTCGCCTTAAGCACTCGTCCACGACTGCTTCGATTAACCGAGACTACTCAGAAATCTGTGAAACCACCAAAGGTATTATTGAAATAAAAAATCTTTGCTCAATCGCAGTCGGCAGGATTCGAACCTGCGCGGGAATACCCCAACAGATTTCTAGTCTGTCGCCTTGACAACTCGGCCACGACTGCTTCTGTTAACCGAGACCACTCAAAAAAGTGTGGAACTACTAAAGCTATCATTGGAATAAGTATGTGTGTTCGAACGCAGTCGGCAGGAATCCAACCTGCGAGGGAATATCCCAACAGATTTCGAGTCTGTCGCCTTAAGCACTCGTCCACGAATGCTTCGATTAACCGAGACTATTCAGAAATCTGTGAAACCACCAAAGGTATTATTGAAATAAAAAATCTTTTCTCAATCGCAGTCGGCAGGATTCGAACCTGCGCGGGAATATCCCAACAGATTTCTAGTCTGTCGCCTTAACCACTCGGCCACGACTGCTTCTGTTAAGCGAGTCCACTCAAAAAATTGTGGAACTACTAAAGCTATCATTGGAATAAGTATGTTAGTTCAAACGCAGTCGGCAGGATTCGAACCTGCGCGGGAATATCCCAACAGATTTCTAGTCTGTCGCCTTAACCACTCGGCCACGACTGGTTCTGTTAACCGAGACCACTCAAAAAAGTGTGGAACTACTAAAGCTTTTATTGGAATTAGAATGTTTGTTCGAACACAGTCGGCAGGATTCGAACCAGCGCGGGAATATCCCAACAGATTTCTAGTCTGTCGCCTTGACAACTCGGCCAGGACTGCTTCTGTTAACCGAGACCACTAAAAAAAGTGTGGAACTACTAAAGCTATCATTGGAATAAGTATGTGTGTTCGAACGCAGTCGGCAGGAATCCAACCTGCGAGGGAATATCCCAACAGATTTCGAGTCGGTCGCCTTAAGCACTCGTCCACGAATGCTTCGATTAACCGAGACTATTCAGAAATCTGTGAAACCACCAAAGGTATTATTGAAATAAAAAATCTTTTCTCAATCGCAGTCGGCAGGATTCGAACCTGCGCGGGAATATCCCAACAGATTTCTAGTCTGTCGCCTTAACCACTCGGCCACGACTGCTTCTGTTAAGCGAGTCCACTCAAAAAATTGTGGAACTACTAAAGCTATCATTGGAATAAGTATGTTAGTTCAAACGCAGTCGGCAGGATTCGAACCTGCGCGGGAATATCCCAACAGATTTCTAGTCTGTCGCCTTAACCACTCGGCCACGACTGGTTCTGTTAACCGAGACCACTCAAAAAAGTGTGGAACTACTAAAGCTTTTATTGGAATAAGAATGTTTGTTCGAACGCAGTCGGCAGGAATCGAACCTGCGAGGGAATATCCCAACAGATTTCGAGTCTGTCGCCTTAAGCACTCGTCCACGACTGCTTCGATTAACCGAGACTACTCAGAAATCTGTGAAACCACCAAAGGTATTATTGAAATAAAAAATCTTTGCTCAATCGCAGTCGGCAGGATTCGAACCTGCGCGGGAATATCCCAACAGATTTCTAGTCTGTCCCCTTGACAACTCGCCCACGACTGCTTCTGTTAACCGAGACCACTCAAAAAAGTGTGGAACTACTAAAGCTATTATTGGAATAAGAATATTTGTTCGAAATTAGTCGGCAGGATTCGAACCAGCGCGGGAATATCCCAACAAATTTCAAGTCTGTCGCCTACACCACTCGGCCACGACTGCTTCTGTTAACCGAGAACACTAAAAATTGTGGAACTACTAAAGCTATCATTGGAAGAAGTATGTGAGTTCGAACGCAGTCGGCAGGAATCGAACCTGCGAGGGAATATCCCAACAGATTTCGAGTCTGTCGCCTTACCCACTCGTCCACGACTGCTTCGATTAACCGAGACTACTCAGAAATCTGTGAAACCACCAAAGGTATTATTGAAATAAAAAATCTTTGCTCAATCGCAGTCGGCAGGATTCGAACCTGCGCGGGAATATCCCAACAGATTTCTAGTCTGTCGCCTTGACAACTCGCCCACGACTGCTTCTGTTAACCGAGACCACTCAAAAAAGTGTGGAACTACTAAAGCTATTATTGGAATAAGAATGTTTGTTCGAAATTAGTCGGCAGGATTCGAACCAGCGCGGGAATATCCCAACAAATTTCAAGTCTGTCGCCTACACCACTCGGCCACGACTGCTTCTGTTCACCGAGAACACTAAAAATTGTGAAACTACTAAAGCTATCAATGGAATAAGTATGTGAGTTCGAACGCAGTCGGCAGGAATCGAACCTGCGAGGGAATATCCCAACAGATTTCGAGTCTGTCGCCTTAAGCACTCGTCCACGACTGCTTCGTATAACCGAGACTACTCAGAAATCTGTGAAACCACCAAAGGTATTATTGAAATAAAAATCTTTGCTCAATCGCAGTCGGCAGGATTCGAACCTGCGCGGGAATACCCCAACAGATTTCTAGTCTGTCGCCTTGACAACTCGGCCACGACTGCTTCTGTTAACCGAGACCACTCAAAAAAGTGTGGAACTACTAAAGCTATCATTGGAATAAGTATGTGTGTTCGAACGCAGTCGGCAGGAATCCAACCTGCGAGGGAATATCCCAACAGATTTCGAGTCTGTCGCCTTAAGCACTCGTCCACGAATGCTTCGATTAACCGAGACTATTCAGAAATCTGTGAAACCACCAAAGGTATTATTGAAATAAAAAATCTTTTCTCAATCGCAGTCGGCAGGATTCGAACCTGCGCGGGAATATCCCAACAGATTTCTAGTCTGTCGCCTTAACCACTCGGCCACGACTGCTTCTGTTAAGCGAGTCCACTCAAAAAATTGTGGAACTACTAAAGCTATCATTGGAATAAGTATGTTAGTTCAAACGCAGTCGGCAGGATTCGAACCTGCGCGGGAATATCCCAACAGATTTCTAGTCTGTCGCCTTAACCACTCGGCCACGACTGGTTCTGTTAACCGAGACCACTCAAAAAAGTGTGGAACTACTAAAGCTTTTATTGGAATTAGAATGTTTGTTCGAACACAGTCGGCAGGATTCGAACCAGCGCGGGAATATCCCAACAGATTTCTAGTCTGTCGCCTTGACAACTCGGCCAGGACTGCTTCTGTTAACCGAGACCACTAAAAAAAGTGTGGAACTACTAAAGCTATCATTGGAATAAGTATGTGTGTTCGAACGCAGTCGGCAGGAATCCAACCTGCGAGGGAATATCCCAACAGATTTCGAGTCGGTCGCCTTAAGCACTCGTCCACGAATGCTTCGATTAACCGAGACTATTCAGAAATCTGTGAAACCACCAAAGGTATTATTGAAATAAAAAATCTTTTCTCAATCGCAGTCGGCAGGATTCGAACCTGCGCGGGAATATCCCAACAGATTTCTAGTCTGTCGCCTTAACCACTCGGCCACGACTGCTTCTGTTAAGCGAGTCCACTCAAAAAATTGTGGAACTACTAAAGCTATCATTGGAATAAGTATGTTAGTTCAAACGCAGTCGGCAGGATTCGAACCTGCGCGGGAATATCCCAACAGATTTCTAGTCTGTCGCCTTAACCACTCGGCCACGACTGGTTCTGTTAACCGAGACCACTCAAAAAAGTGTGGAACTACTAAAGCTTTTATTGGAATAAGAATGTTTGTTCGAACGCAGTCGGCAGGAATCGAACCTGCGAGGGAATATCCCAACAGATTTCGAGTCTGTCGCCTTAAGCACTCGTCCACGACTGCTTCGATTAACCGAGACTACTCAGAAATCTGTGAAACCACCAAAGGTATTATTGAAATAAAAAATCTTTGCTCAATCGCAGTCGGCAGGATTCGAACCTGCGCGGGAATATCCCAACAGATTTCTAGTCTGTCCCCTTGACAACTCGCCCACGACTGCTTCTGTTAACCGAGACCACTCAAAAAAGTGTGGAACTACTAAAGCTATTATTGGAATAAGAATATTTGTTCGAAATTAGTCGGCAGGATTCGAACCAGCGCGGGAATATCCCAACAAATTTCAAGTCTGTCGCCTACACCACTCGGCCACGACTGCTTCTGTTAACCGAGAACACTAAAAATTGTGGAACTACTAAAGCTATCATTGGAAGAAGTATGTGAGTTCGAACGCAGTCGGCAGGAATCGAACCTGCGAGGGAATATCCCAACAGATTTCGAGTCTGTCGCCTTACCCACTCGTCCACGACTGCTTCGATTAACCGAGACTACTCAGAAATCTGTGAAACCACCAAAGGTATTATTGAAATAAAAAATCTTTGCTCAATCGCAGTCGGCAGGATTCGAACCTGCGCGGGAATATCCCAACAGATTTCTAGTCTGTCGCCTTGACAACTCGCCCACGACTGCTTCTGTTAACCGAGACCACTCAAAAAAGTGTGGAACTACTAAAGCTATTATTGGAATAAGAATGTTTGTTCGAAATTAGTCGGCAGGATTCGAACCAGCGCGGGAATATCCCAACAAATTTCAAGTCTGTCGCCTACACCACTCGGCCACGACTGCTTCTGTTCACCGAGAACACTAAAAATTGTGAAACTACTAAAGCTATCAATGGAATAAGTATGTGAGTTCGAACGCAGTCGGCAGGAATCGAACCTGCGAGGGAATATCCCAACAGATTTCGAGTCTGTCGCCTTTAGCACTCGTCCACGACTGCTTCGTATAACCGAGACTACTCAGAAATCTGTGAAACCACCAAAGATATTATTGAAATAAAAGATCTTTGCTCAATCGCAGTCGGCAGGATTCGAACTTGCGCGGGAATATCCCAACAGATTTCTAGTCTTTCGCCTTAACCACTCGGCCACGACTGCTTCTGTTAACGGAGACCACTCAAAAAGTGTGGAACTACTAAAGCTATCATTGGAATAAGTATGTTAGTTCGAACGCACTCGGCAGGATTCGAACCTGCGCGGGAATATCGCTACAGATTTCGAGTCTTTCGCCTTAACCACTCGTCCACGACTGCTTCGATTAACCGAGACTACTCAGAAATCTGTGAAACCACCAAAGGTATTATTGAAATAAAAAATCTTTGCTCAATCGCAGTCGGCAGGATTCGAACCTGCGCGGGAATATCCCAACAGATTTCTAGTCTGTCGCCTTAACCACTCGGCCACGACTGCTTCTGTTAACCGAGACCACTCAAAAAGTGTGGAACTACTAAAGCTATCATTGGAATTAGTATGTGTGTTCGAACGCAGTCGGCAGGATTCGAACCTGCGCGGGAATATCCCAACAGATTTCAAGTCTGTCGCCTTAACCACTCGGCCACGACTGCTTCTGTTAACCGAGACCACTAAAAAATTGTGGAACTACTAAAGCTATCATTGGAATAAGTATGTGAGTTCGAACGCAGTCGGCAGGAATCCAACCTGCGAGGGAATATCCCAACAGATTTCGAGTCTGTCGCCTTAAGCACTCGTCCACGACTGCTTCGATTAACCGAGACTACTCAGAAATCTGTGAAACCACCAAAGGTATTATTGAAATAAAAAATCTTTGCTCAATCGCAGTCGGCAGGATTCGAACCTGCGCGGGAATATCGCAACAGATTTCTAGTCTGTCGCCTTAACCACTCGGCCACGACTGCTTCTGTTAAGCGAGTTCACTCAAAAAATTGTGGAACTACTAAAGCTATCATTGGAATAAGTATGTGTGTTCGAACGCAGTCGGCAGGATTCGAACCTGCGCGGGAATATCGCTACAAATTTCGAGTCTGTCGCCTTACCCACTCGTCCACGACTGCTTCGATTAACCGAGACTACTCAGAAATCTGTGAAACCACCAAAGGTATTATTGAAATAAAAAATCTTTGCTCAATCGCAGTCGGCAGGATTCGAACCTGCGCGGGAATATCCCAACAGATTTCTAGTCTGTCGCCTTGACAACTCGCCCACGACTGCTTCTGTTAACCGAGACCACTCAAAAAAGTGTGGAACTACTAAAGCTATTATTGGAATAAGAATGTTTGTTCGAAATTAGTCGGCAGGATTCGAACCAGCGCGGGAATATCCCAACAAATTTCAAGTCTGTCGCCTACACCACTCGGCCACGACTGCTTCTGTTCACCGAGAACACTAAAAATTGTGAAACTACTAAAGCTATCAATGGAATAAGTATGTGAGTTCGAACGCAGTCGGCAGGAATCGAACCTGCGAGGGAATATCCCAACAGATTTCGAGTCTGTCGCCTTTAGCACTCGTCCACGACTGCTTCGTATAACCGAGACTACTCAGAAATCTGTGAAACCACCAAAGATATTATTGAAATAAAAGATCTTTGCTCAATCGCAGTCGGCAGGATTCGAACTTGCGCGGGAATATCCCAACAGATTTCTAGTCTTTCGCCTTAACCACTCGGCCACGACTGCTTCTGTTAACGGAGACCACTCAAAAAGTGTGGAACTACTAAAGCTATCATTGGAATAAGTATGTTAGTTCGAACGCACTCGGCAGGATTCGAACCTGCGCGGGAATATCGCTACAGATTTCGAGTCTTTCGCCTTAACCACTCGTCCACGACTGCTTCGATTAACCGAGACTACTCAGAAATCTGTGAAACCACCAAAGGTATTATTGAAATAAAAAATCTTTGCTCAATCGCAGTCGGCAGGATTCGAACCTGCGCGGGAATATCCCAACAGATTTCTAGTCTGTCGCCTTAACCACTCGGCCACGACTGCTTCTGTTAACCGAGACCACTCAAAAAGTGTGGAACTACTAAAGCTATCATTGGAATTAGTATGTGTGTTCGAACGCAGTCGGCAGGATTCGAACCTGCGCGGGAATATCCCAACAGATTTCAAGTCTGTCGCCTTAACCACTCGGCCACGACTGCTTCTGTTAACCGAGACCACTAAAAAATTGTGGAACTACTAAAGCTATCATTGGAATAAGTATGTGAGTTCGAACGCAGTCGGCAGGAATCCAACCTGCGAGGGAATATCCCAACAGATTTCGAGTCTGTCGCCTTAAGCACTCGTCCACGACTGCTTCGATTAACCGAGACTACTCAGAAATCTGTGAAACCACCAAAGGTATTATTGAAATAAAAAATCTTTGCTCAATCGCAGTCGGCAGGATTCGAACCTGCGCGGGAATATCGCAACAGATTTCTAGTCTGTCGCCTTAACCACTCGGCCACGACTGCTTCTGTTAAGCGAGTTCACTCAAAAAATTGTGGAACTACTAAAGCTATCATTGGAATAAGTATGTGTGTTCGAACGCAGTCGGCAGGATTCGAACCTGCGCGGGAATATCGCTACAAATTTCGAGTCTGTCGCCTTACCCACTCGTCCACGACTGCTTCGATTAACCGAGACTACTCAGAAATCTGTGAAACCACCAAAGGTATTATTGAAATAAAAAATCTTTGCTCAATCGCAGTCGGCAGGATTCGAACCTGCGCGGGAATATCCCAACAGATTTCTAGTCTGTCGCCTTGACAACTCGCCCACGACTGCTTCTGTTAACCGAGACCACTCAAAAAAGTGTGGAACTACTAAAGCTATTATTGGAATAAGAATGTTTGTTCGAAATTAGTCGGCAGGATTCGAACCAGCGCGGGAATATCCCAACAAATTTCAAGTCTGTCGCCTACACCACTCGGCCACGACTGCTTCTGTTAACCGAGAACACTAAAAATTGTGGAACTACTAAAGCTATCATTGGAATAAGTATGTGAGTTCGAACGCAGTCGGCAGAAATCGAACCTGCGAGGGAATATCCCAACAGATTTCGAGTCTGTCGCCTTAAGCACTCGTCCACGACTGCTTCGATTAACCGAGACTACTCAGAAATCTGTGAAACCACCAAAGGTATTATTGAAATAAAAAATCTTTGCTCAATCGCAGTCGGCAGGATTCGAACCTGCGCGGGAATATCCCAACAAATTTCTAGTCTGTCGCCTTAACCACTCGGCCACGACTGCTTCTGTTAACGGAGACCACTCAAAAAGTGTGGAACTACTAAAGCTATCATTGGAATAAGTATGTTAGTTCGAACGCACTCGGCAGGATTCGAACCTGCGCGGGAATATGGCTACAGATTTCGAGTCTGTCGCCTTAACCACTCCTCCACGACTGCTTCGATTAACCGAGACTACTCAGAAATCTGTGAAACCACCAAAGGTATTATTGAAATAAAAAATCTTTGCTCAATCGCAGTCGGCAGGATTCGAACCTGCGCGGGAATATCCCAACAGATTTCTAGTCTGTCGCCTTAACCACTCGGCCACGACTGCTTCTGTTAACCGAGACCACTCAAAAAGTGTGGAACTACTAAAGCTATCATTGGAATAAGTATGTTAGTTCGAACGCACTCGGCAGGATTCGAACCTGCGCGGGAATATCGCTACAGATTTCGAGTCTGTCGCCTTAACCACTCGTCCACGACTGCTTCGATTAACCGAGACTACTCAGAAATCTGTGAAACCACCAAAGGTATTATTGAAATAAAAAATCTTTGCTCAATCGCAGTCGGCAGGATTCGAACCTGCGCGGGAATATCCCAACAGATTTCTAGTCTGTCGCCTTAACCACTCGGCCACGACTGCTTCTGTTAAATGAGACCACTCAAAAAGTGTGGAACTACTAAAGCTATCATTGGAATTAGTATGTGTGTTCGAACGCAGTCGGCAGGATTCGAACCTGCGCGGGAATATCCCAACAGATTTCAAGTCTGTCGCCTTAACCACTCGGCCACGACTGCTTCTGTTAACCGAGACCACTAAAAAATTGTGGAACTACTAAAGCTATCATTGGAATAAGTATGTGAGTTGGAACGCAGTCGGCAGGAATCCAACCTGCGAGGGAATGTCCCAACAGATTTCGAGTCTGTCGCCTTAAGCACTCGTCCACGACCACTTCGATTAACCGAGACTACTCAGAAATCTGTGAAACCACCAAAGGTATTATTGAAATAAAAAATCTTTGCTCAATCGCAGTCGGCAGGATTCGAACCTGCGCGGGAATATCGCAACAGATTTCTAGTCTGTCGCCTTAACCACTCGGCCACGACTGCTTCTGTTAAGCGAGTCCACTCAAAAAATTGTGGAACTACTAAAGCTATCATTGGAATAAGTATGTTTGTTCGAATGCAGTCGGCAGGATTCGAACCTGCGCGGGAATATCGCTACAAATTTCGAGTCTGTCGCCTTACCCACTCGTCCACGACTGCTTCGATTAACCGAGACTACTCAGAAATCTGTGAAACCACCAAAGGTATTATTGAAATAAAAAATCTTTGCTCAATCGCAGTCGGCAGGATTCGAACCTGCTCGGGAATATCGCAACAGATTTCTAGTCTGTCGCCTTAACCACTCGGCCACGACTGCTTCTGTTAAGCGAGTTCACTCAAAAAATTGTGGAACTACTAAAGCTATCATTGGAATAAGTATGTGTGTTCGAACGCAGTCGGCAGGATTCGAACCTGCGCGGGAATATCGCTACAAATTTCGAGTCTGTCGCCTTACCCACTCGTCCACGACTGCTTCGATTAACCGAGACTACTCAGAAATCTGTGAATCCACCAAAGGTATTATTGAAATAAAAAATCTTTGCTCAATCGCAGTCGGCAGGATTCGAACCTGCGCGGGAATATCCCAACAGATTTCTAGTCTGTCGCCTTGACAACTCGCCCACGACTGCTTCTGTTAACCGAGACCACTCAAAAAAGTGTGGAACTACTAAAGCTATTATTGGAATAAGAATGTTTGTTCGAAATTAGTCGGCAGGATTCGAACCAGCGCGGGAATATCGCAACAGATTTCTAGTCTGTCGCCTACACCACTCGGCCACGACTGCTTCTGTTAACCGAGAACACTAAAAATTGTGGAACTACTAAAGCTATCATTGGAATAAGTATGTGTGTTCGAACGCAGTCGGCAGGATTCGAACCTGCGCGGGAATATCGCTACAAATTTCGAGTCTGTCGCCTTACCCACTCGTCCACGACTGCTTCGATTAACCGAGACTACTCAGAAATCTGTGAAACCACCAAAGGTATTATTGAAATAAAAAATCTTTGCTCAATCGCAGTCGGCAGGATTCGAACCTGCGCGGGAATATCCCAACAAATTTCTAGTCTGTCGCCTTAACCACTCGGCCACGACTGCTTCTGTTAACGGAGACCACTCAAAAAGTGTGGAACTACTAAAGCTATCATTGGAATAAGTATGTTAGTTCGAACGCACTCGGCAGGATTCGAACCTGCGCGGGAATATGGCTACAGATTTCGAGTCTGTCGCCTTAACCACTCGTCCACGACTGCTTCGATTAACCGAGACTACTCAGAAATCTGTGAAACCACCAAAGGTATTATTGAAATAAAAAATCTTTGCTCAATCGCAGTCGGCAGGATTCGAACCTGCGCGGGAATATCCCAACAGATTTCTAGTCTGTCGCCTTAACCACTCGGCCACGACTGCTTCTGTTAACCGAGACCACTCAAAAAGTGTGGAACTACTAAAGCTATCATTGGAATAAGTATGTTAGTTCGAACGCACTCGGCAGGATTCGAACCTGCGCGGGAATATCGCTACAGATTTCGAGTCTGTCGCCTTAACCACTCGTCCACGACTGCTTCGATTAACCGAGACTACTCAGAAATCTGTGAAACCACCAAAGGTATTATTGAAATAAAAAATCTTTGCTCAATCGCAGTCGGCAGGATTCGAACCTGCGCGGGAATATCCCAACAGATTTCTAGTCTGTCGCCTTAACCACTCGGCCACGACTGCTTCTGTTAACCGAGACCACTCAAAAGGTGTGGAACTACTAAAGCTATCATTGGAATAAGTATGTTAGTTCGAACGCACTCGGCAGGATTCGAACCTGCGCGGGAATATCGCTACAGATTTCGAGTCTGTCGCCTTAACCACTCGTCCACGACTGCTTCGATTAACCGAGACTACTCAGAAATCTGTGAAACCACCAAAGGTATTATTGAAATAAAAAATCTTTGCTCAATCGCAGTCGGCAGGATTCGAACCTGCTCGGGAATATCGCAACAGATTTCTAGTCTGTCGCCTTAACCACTCGGCCACGACTGCTTCTGTTAAGCGAGTTCACTCAAAAAATTGTGGAACTACTAAAGCTATCATTGGAATAAGTATGTGTGTTCGAACGCAGTCGGCAGGATTCGAACCTGCGCGGGAATATCGCTACAAATTTCGAGTCTGTCGCCTTACCCACTCGTCCACGACTGCTTCGATTAACCGAGACTACTCAGAAATCTGTGAAACCACCTAAGGTATTATTGAAATAAAAAATCTTTGCTCAATCGCAGTCGGCAGGATTCGAACCTGCGCGGGAATATCCCAACAGATTTCTAGTCTGTCGCCTTGACAACTCGCCCACGACTGCTTCTGTTAACCGAGACCACTCAAAAAAGTGTGGAACTACTAAAGCTATTATTGGAATAAGAATGTTTGTTCGAAATTAGTCGGCAGGATTCGAACCAGCGCGGGAATATCGCAACAGATTTCTAGTCTGTCGCCTACACCACTCGGCCACGACTGCTTCTGTTAACCGAGAACACTAAAAATTGTGGAACTACTAAAGCTATCATTGGAATAAGTATGTGTGTTCGAACGCAGTCGGCAGGATTCGAACCTGCGCGGGAATATCGCTACAAATTTCGAGTCTGTCGCCTTACCCACTCGTCCACGACTGCTTCGATTAACCGAGACTACTCAGAAATCTGTGAAACCACCAAAGGTATTATTGAAATAAAAAATCTTTGCTCAATCGCAGTCGGCAGGATTCGAACCTGCGCGGGAATATCGCAACAGATTTCTAGTCTGTCGCCTTAACCACTCGGCCACGACTGCTTCTGTTAAGCGAGTCCACTCAAAAAATTGTGGAACTACTAAAGCTATCATTGGAATAAGTATGTTTGTTCGAATGCAGTCGGCAGGATTCGAACCTGCGCGGGAATATCGCTACAAATTTCGAGTCTGTCGCCTTACCCACTCGTCCACGACTGCTTCGATTAACCGAGACTACTCAGAAATCTGTGAAACCACCAAAGGTATTATTGAAATAAAAAATCTTTGCTCAATCGCAGTCGGCAGGATTCGAACCTGCTCGGGAATATCGCAACAGATTTCTAGTCTGTCGCCTTAACCACTCGGCCACGACTGCTTCTGTTAAGCGAGTTCACTCAAAAAATTGTGGAACTACTAAAGCTATCATTGGAATAAGTATGTGTGTTCGAACGCAGTCGGCAGGATTCGAACCTGCGCGGGAATATCGCTACAAATTTCGAGTCTGTCGCCTTACCCACTCGTCCACGACTGCTTCGATTAACCGAGACTACTCAGAAATCTGTGAATCCACCAAAGGTATTATTGAAATAAAAAATCTTTGCTCAATCGCAGTCGGCAGGATTCGAACCTGCGCGGGAATATCCCAACAGATTTCTAGTCTGTCGCCTTGACAACTCGCCCACGACTGCTTCTGTTAACCGAGACCACTCAAAAAAGTGTGGAACTACTAAAGCTATTATTGGAATAAGAATGTTTGTTCGAAATTAGTCGGCAGGATTCGAACCAGCGCGGGAATATCGCAACAGATTTCTAGTCTGTCGCCTACACCACTCGGCCACGACTGCTTCTGTTAACCGAGAACACTAAAAATTGTGGAACTACTAAAGCTATCATTGGAATAAGTATGTGTGTTCGAACGCAGTCGGTGGATTCGAACCTGCGCGGGAATATCGCTACAAATTTCGAGTCTGTCGCCTTACCCACTCGTCCACGACTGCTTCGATTAACCGAGACTACTCAGAAATCTGTGAAACCACCAAAGGTATTATTGAAATAAAAAATCTTTGCTCAATCGCAGTCGGCAGGATTCGAACCTGCGCGGGAATATCCCAACAAATTTCTAGTCTGTCGCCTTAACCACTCGGCCACGACTGCTTCTGTTAACGGAGACCACTCAAAAAGTGTGGAACTACTAAAGCTATCATTGGAATAAGTATGTTAGTTCGAACGCACTCGGCAGGATTCGAACCTGCGCGGGAATATGGCTACAGATTTCGAGTCTGTCGCCTTAACCACTCGTCCACGACTGCTTCGATTAACCGAGACTACTCAGAAATCTGTGAAACCACCAAAGGTATTATTGAAATAAAAAATCTTTGCTCAATCGCAGTCGGCAGGATTCGAACCTGCGCGGGAATATCCCAACAGATTTCTAGTCTGTCGCCTTAACCACTCGGCCACGACTGCTTCTGTTAACCGAGACCACTCAAAAAGTGTGGAACTACTAAAGCTATCATTGGAGTAAGTATGTTAGTTCGAACGCACTCGGCAGGATTCGAACCTGCGCGGGAATATCGCTACAGATTTCGAGTCTGTCGCCTTAACCACTCGTCCACGACTGCTTCGATTAACCGAGACTACTCAGAAATCTGTGAAACCACCAAAGGTATTATTGAAATAAAAAATCTTTGCTCAATCGCAGTCGGCAGGATTCGAACCTGCGCGGGAATATCCCAACAGATTTCTAGTCTGTCGCCTTAACCACTCGGCCACGACTGCTTCTGTTAACCGAGACCACTCAAAAGGTGTGGAACTACTAAAGCTATCATTGGAATAAGTATGTTAGTTCGAACGCACTCGGCAGGATTCGAACCTGCGCGGGAATATCGCTACAGATTTCGAGTCTGTCGCCTTAACCACTCGTCCACGACTGCTTCGATTAACCGAGACTACTCAGAAATCTGTGAAACCACCAAAGGTATTATTGAAATAAAAAATCTTTGCTCAATCGCAGTCGGCAGGATTCGAACCTGCTCGGGAATATCGCAACAGATTTCT
This sequence comes from Phalangium opilio, assembly GCF_054372755.1. Classification (NCBI taxonomy): domain Eukaryota; kingdom Metazoa; phylum Arthropoda; class Arachnida; order Opiliones; family Phalangiidae; genus Phalangium; species Phalangium opilio. Next base: position 4,090,682 of record NW_028324207.1, read on the forward strand.
AGTCTGTCGCCTTAACCACTCGGCCACGACTGCTTCTGTTAAGCGAGTTCACTCAAAAAATTGTGGAACTACTAAAGCTATCATTGGAATAAGTATGTGTGTTCGAACGCAGTCGGCAGGATTCGAACCTGCGCGGGAATATCGCTACAAATTTCGAGTCTGTCGCCTTACCCACTCGTCCACGACTGCTTCGATTAACCGAGACTACTCAGAAATCTGTGAAACCACCTAAGGTATTATTGAAATAAAAAATCTTTGCTCAATCGCAGTCGGCAGGATTCGAACCTGCGCGGGAATATCCCAACAGATTTCTAGTCTGTCGCCTTGACAACTCGCCCACGACTGCTTCTGTTAACCGAGACCACTCAAAAAAGTGTGGAACTACTAAAGCTATTATTGGAATAAGAATGTTTGTTCGAAATTAGTCGGCAGGATTCGAACCAGCGCGGGAATATCGCAACAGATTTCTAGTCTGTCGCCTACACCACTCGGCCACGACTGCTTCTGTTAACCGAGAACACTAAAAATTGTGGAACTACTAAAGCTATCATTGGAATAAGTATGTGTGTTCGAACGCAGTCGGCAGGATTCGAACCTGCGCGGGAATATCGCTACAAATTTCGAGTCTGTCGCCTTACCCACTCGTCCACGACTGCTTCGATTAACCGAGACTACTCAGAAATCTGTGAAACCACCAAAGGTATTATTGAAATAAAAAATCTTTGCTCAATCGCAGTCGGCAGGATTCGAACCTGCGCGGGAATATCCCAACAAATTTCTAGTCTGTCGCCTTAACCACTCGGCCACGACTGCTTCTGTTAACGGAGACCACTCAAAAAGTGTGGAACTACTAAAGCTATCATTGGAATAAGTATGTTAGTTCGAACGCACTCGGCAGGATTCGAACCTGCGCGGGAATATGGCTACAGATTTCGAGTCTGTCGCCTTAACCACTCGTCCACGACTGCTTCGATTAACCGAGACTACTCAGAAATCTGTGAAACCACCAAAGGTATTATTGAAATAAAAAATCTTTGCTCAATCGCAGTCGGCAGGATTCGAACCTGCGCGGGAATATCCCAACAGATTTCTAGTCTGTCGCCTTAACCACTCGGCCACGACTGCTTCTGTTAACCGAGACCACTCAAAAAGTGTGGAACTACTAAAGCTATCATTGGAATAAGTATGTTAGTTCGAACGCACTCGGCAGGATTCGAACCTGCGCGGGAATATCGCTACAGATTTCGAGTCTGTCGCCTTAACCACTCGTCCACGACTGCTTCGATTAACCGAGACTACTCAGAAATCTGTGAAACCACCAAAGGTATTATTGAAATAAAAAATCTTTGCTCAATCGCAGTCGGCAGGATTCGAACCTGCGCGGGAATATCCCAACAGATTTCTAGTCTGTCGCCTTAACCACTCGGCCACGACTGCTTCTATTAACCGAGACCACTCAAAAAGTGTGGAACAACTAAAGCTATCATTGGAATTAGTATGTATGTTCGAACGCAGTCGGCAGGATTCGAACCTGCGCGGGAATATCCCAACAGATTTCAAGTCTGTCGCCTTAACCACTCGGCCACGACTGCTTCTGTTAACCGAGACCACTAAAAAATTGTGGAACTACTAAAGCTATCATTGGAATAAGTATGTGAGTTCGAACGCAGTCGGCAGGAATCCAACCTGCGAGGGAATATCCCAACAGATTTCGAGTCTGTCGCCTTAAGCACTCGTCCACGACTACTTCGATTAACCGAGACTACTCAGAAATCTGTGAAACCACCAAAGGTATTATTGAAATAAAAAATCTTTGCTCAATCGCAGTCGGCAGGATTCGAACCTGCGCGGGAATATCGCAACAGATTTCTAGTCTGTCGCCTTAACCACTCGGCCACGACTGCTTCTGTTAAGCGAGTCCACTCAAAAAATTGTGGAACTACTAAAGCTATCATTGGAATAAGTATGTGTGTTCGAACGCAGTCGGCAGGATTCGAACCTGCGCGGGAATATCGCTACAAATTTCGAGTCTGTCGCCTTACCCACTCGTCCACGACTGCTTCGATTAACCGAGACTACTCAGAAATCTGTGAAACCACCAAAGGTATTATTGAAATAAAAAATCTTTGCTCAATCGCAGTCGGCAGGATTCGAACCTGCGCGGGAATATCCCAACAGATTTCCAGTCTGTCGCCTTGACAACTCGCCCACGACTGCTTCTGTTAACCGAGACCACTCAAAAAAGTGTGGAACTACTAAAGCTATTATTGGAATAAGAATATTTGTTCGAAATTAGTCGGCAGGATTCGAACCAGCGCGGGAATATCCCAACAAATTTCAAGTCTGTCGCCTACACCACTCGGCCACGACTGCTTCTGTTAACCGAGAACACTAAAAATTGTGGAACTACTAAAGCTATCATTGGAATAAGTATGTGAGTTCGAACGCAGTCGGCAGGAATCGAACCTGCGAGGGAATATCCCAACAGATTTCGAGTCTGTCGCCTTAAGCACTCGTCCACGACTGCTTCGATTAACCGAGACTACTCAGAAATCTGTGAAACCACCAAAGGTATTATTGAAATAAAAAATCTTTGCTCAATCGCAGTCGGCAGGATTCGAACCTGCGCGGGAATATCCCAACAGATTTCTAGTCTGTCGCCTTAACCACTCGGCCACGACTGCTTCTGTTAACGGAGACCACTCAAAAAGTGTGGAACTACTAAAGCTATCATTGGAATAAGTATGTTAGTTCGAACGCACTCGGCAGGATTCGAACCTGCGCGGGAATATGGCTACAGATTTCGAGTCTGTCGCCTTAACCACTCGTCCACGACTGCTTCGATTAACCGAGACTACTCAGAAATCTGTGAAACCACCAAAGGTATTATTGAAATAAAAAATCTTTGCTCAATCGCAGTCGGCAGGATTCGAACCTGCGCGGGAATATCCCAAAAGATTTCTAATCTGTCGCCTTAACCACTCGGCCACGACTGCTTCTGTTAACCGAGACCACTCAAAAAGTGTGGAACTACTAAAGCTATCATTGGAATAAGTATGTTAGTTCGAACGCAGTCGGCAGGATTCGAACCTGCGCTGGAATATCCCAACAGATTTCGAGTCTTTCGCCTTAAGTACTCGTCCACGACTGCTCCGATTAACCGAGACTACTCAGAAATCTGTGAAACCACCAAAGGTATTATTGAAATAAAAAATCTTTGCTCAATCGCAGTCGGCAGGATTCGAACCTGCGCGGGAATATCCCAACAGATTTCTAGTCTGTCGCCTTACCCACTCGGCCACGACTGCTTCTGTTAACCGAGACCACTCAAAAAGTGAGGAACTACTAAAGCTATCATTGGAATAAGTATGTTAGTTCAAACGCAGTCGGCAGGATTCGAACCTGCGCGGGAATATCCCTACAGATTTCTAGTCTGTCGCCTTAACCACTCGGCCACGACTGCTTCTGTTAACCGAGACCACTAAAAAATTGTGGAACTACTAAAGGCATTATTGAAATACAAAATCTTTGCTCAATCGCAGTCGGCAGGATTCGAATCTACGCGGGAATATCCCAACAGATTTCTAGTCTGTCGCCTTAACCACTCGGCCAAGACTGCTTCTGATATCCGAGACCACTCAAAAAGTGTGGAACTACTAAAGCTATCATTGGAAAAAGTATGCTAGCTCGAACGCAGTCGGCAGGATTCGAACCTGCGCGGGAATATCCCTACAGATTTCGAGTCTGTCGCCTTAACCACTCGTCCACGACTGCTTCGATTGACCGAGACTACTCAGAAATCTGTGAAACCACCAAAGGTATTATTGAAATAAAAAATCTTTGCTCAATCGCAGTCGGCAGGATTGGAACCAGCGCGGGAATATCCCAACAGATTTCTAGTCTGTCGCCTTAACCACTCGGCCACGACTGCTTCTGTTAAGCGAGTCCACTCAAAAAATTGTGGAACTACTAAAGCTATCATTGGAATAAGTATGTGTGTTCGAACGCAGTCGGCAGGATTCGAACCTGCGCGGGAATATCGCTACAAATTTCGAGTCTGTCGCCTTACCCACTCGTCCACGACTGCTTCGATTAACCGAGACTACTCAGAAATCTGTGAAACCACCAAAGGTATTATTGAAATAAAAAATCTTTGCTCAATCGCAGTCGGCAGGATTCGAACCTGCGCGGGAATATCCCAACAGATTTCTAGTCTGTCGCCTTGACAACTCGCCCACGACTGCTTCTGTTAACCGAGACCACTCAAAAAAGTGTGGAACTACTAAAGCTATTATTGGAATAAGAATATTTGTTCGAAATTAGTCGGCAGGATTCGAACCAGCGCGGGAATATCCCAACAAATTTCAAGTCTGTCGCCTACACCACTCGGCCACGACTGCTTCTGTTAACCGAGAACACTAAAAATTGTGGAACTACTAAAGCTATCATTGGAATAAGTATGTGAGTTCGAACGCAGTCGGCAGGAATCGAACCTGCGAGGGAATATCTCAACAGATTTCGAGTCTGTCGCCTTAAGCACTCGTCCACGACTGCTTCGATTAACCGAGACTACTCAGAAATCTGTGAAACCACCAAAGGTATAATTGAAATAAAAAATCTTTGCTCAATCGCAGTCGGCAGGATTCGAACCTGCGCGGGAATATCCCAACAGATTTCTAGTCTGTCGCCTTAACCACTCGGCCACGACTGCTTCTGTTAACGGAGACCACTCAAAAAGTGTGGAACTACTAAAGCTATCATTGGAATAAGTATGTTAGTTCGAACGCACTCGGCAGGATTCGAACCTGCGCGGGAATATGGCTACAGATTTCGAGTCTGTCGCCTTAACCACTCGTCCACGACTGCTTCGATTAACCGAGACTACTCAGAAATCTGTGAAACCACCAAAGGTATTATTGAAATAAAAAATCTTTGCTCAATCGCAGTCGGCAGGATTCGAACCTGCGCGGGAATATCCCAAAAGATTTCTAATCTGTCGCCTTAACCACTCGGCCACGACTGCTTCTGTTAACCGAGACCACTCAAAAAGTGTGGAACTACTAAAGCTATCATTGGAATAAGTATGTTAGTTCGAACGCAGCCGGCAGGATTCGAACCTGCGCTGGAATATCCCAACAGATTTCGAGTCTTTCGCCTTAAGCACTCGTCCACGACTGCTCCGATTAACCGAGACTACTCAGAAATCTGTGAAACCACCAAAGGTATTATTGAAATAAAAAATCTTTGCTCAATCGCAGTCGGCAGGATTTGAACCTGCGCGGGAATATCCCAACAGATTTCTAGTCTGTCGCCTTACCCACTCGGCCACGACTGCTTCTGTTAACCGAGACCACTCAAAAAGTGAGGAACTACTAAAGCTATCATTGGAATAAGTATGTTAGTTCAAACGCAGTCGGCAGGATTCGAACCTGCGCGGGAATATCCCTACAGATTTCTAGTCTGTCGCCTTAACCACTCGGCCACGACTGCTTCTGTTAACCGAGACCACTAAAAAATTGTGGAACTACTAAAGGCATTATTGAAATACAAAATCTTTGCTCAATCGCAGTCGGCAGGATTCGAATCTACGCGGGAATATCCCAACAGATTTCTAGTCTGTCGCCTTAACCACTCGGCCAAGACTGCTTCTGATATCCGAGACCACTCAAAAAGTGTGGAACTACTAAAGCTATCATTGGAAAAAGTATGCTAGCTCGAACGCAGTCGGCAGGATTCGAACCTGCGCGGGAATATCCCTACAGATTTCGAGTCTGTCGCCTTAACCACTCGTCCACGACTGCTTCGATTGACCGAGACTACTCAGAAATCTGTGAAACCACCAAAGGTATTATTGAAATAAAAAATCTTTGCTCAATCGCAGTCGGCAGGATTGGAACCAGCGCGGGAATATCCCAACAGATTTCTAGTCTGTCGCCTTGACAACTCGGCCACGACTGCTTCTGTTAACCGATATCACTCAAAAAAGTGTGGAACTACTAAAGCTATTATTGGAATAAGAATGTTTTTTCGAACGCAGTCGGCAGGATTCGAACCTGCGCGGGAATATCCCAACAGATTTCAAGTTTGTCGCCTTAACCACTCGGCCACGACCGCTTCTGTTAACCGAGAACACTAAAAAATTGTGGAACTACTAAAGCTATCATTGGAATAAGTATGTGAGTTTGAACGCAGTCGGCAGGAATCCAACCTGCGAGGGAATATCCCAACAGATTTCGAGTCTGTCGCCTTAAGCACTCGTCCGCGACTGCTTCGATTAACCGAGACTACTCAGAAATCTGTGAAACCACCAAAGGTATTATTGAAATAAAAAATCTGTGCTCAATCGCAGTCGGCAGGATTCGAACCTGCGCGGTAATATCCCAACAGATTTCTAGTCTGTCGCCTTAACCACTCGGCCACGACTGCTTCTGATATCCGAGACCACTCAAAAAGTGTGGAACTACTAAAGCTATCATTGGAAAAAGTATGCTAGCTCGAACGCAGTCGGCAGGATTCGAACCTGCGCGGGAATATCCCAACAGATTTCAAGTTTGTCGCCTTAACCACTCGGCCTCGACCGCTTCTGTTAACCGAGAACACTAAAAAATTGTGGAACTACTAAAGCTATCATTGGAATAAGTATGTGAGTTCGAACGCAGTCGGCAGGAATCGACCCTGCGAAGGAATATCCCAACAGATTTCGAGTCTGTCGCCTTAAGCACTCGTCCACGACTGCTGCGATTAACCGAGACTACTCAGAAATCTGTGAAACCACCAAAGGTATTATTGAAATAAAAAATCTTTGCTCAATCGCAGTCGGCAGGATTCGAACCTGCGCGGGAATATCCCAACAGATTTCTAGTCTGTCGCCTTAACCACTCGGCCACGACTGCTTCTGATATCCGAGACCACTCAAAAAGTGTGGAACTACTAAAGCTATCATTGGAAAAAGTATGCTAGCTCGAACGCAGTCGGCAGGATTCGAACCTGCGCGGGAATATCCCAACAGATTTCAAGTTTGTCGCCTTAACCACTCGGCCACGACCGCTTCTGTCAACCGAGAACACTAAAAAATTGTGGAACTACTAAAGCTATCATTGGAATAAGTATGTGAGTTCGAACGCAGTCGGCAGGAATCGAACCTGCGAGGGAATATCCCAACAGATTTCGAGTCTGTCGCCTTAAGCACTAGTCCACGACTGCTTCGATTAACCGAGACTACTCAGAAATCTGTGAAACCACCAAAGGTATTATTGAAATAAAAAATCTTTGCTCAATCGCAGTCGGCAGGATTCGAACCTGCGCGGGAATATCCCAACAGATTTCTAGTCTGTCGCCTTAACCACTCGGCCACGACCGCTTCTGTTAACGGAGACCACTCAAAAAGTGTGGAACTACTAAAGCTATCATTGGAATAAGTATGTTAGTTCGAACGCACTCGGCAGGATTCGAACCTGCGCGGGAATATCGCTACAGATTTCGAGTCTGTCGCCTTAACCACTCGTCCACGACTGCTTCGATTAACCGAGACTACTCAGAAATCTGTGAAACCACCAAAGGAATTATTGAAATAAAAAATCTTTGCTCAATCGCAGTCGGCAGGATTCGAACCTGTGCGGGAATATCCCAACAGATTTCAAGTCTGTCGCCTTAACCACTCGGCCACGACCGCTTCTGTTAACCGAGAACACTAAAAAATTGTGGAACTACTAAAGCTATCATTGGAATAAGTATGTGAGTTCGAACGCAGTCGGCAGGATTCGAACCAGCGCGGGAATATCCCAACAGATTTCAAGTCTGTCGCCTTAACCACTCGGCCAAGACTGCTCCTGTTAACCGAGACCACTAAAAAATTGTGGAACTACTAAAGCTATCATTGGAAAAAGTATGTGAGTTCGAACGCAGTCGGCAGGAATCGAACCTGCGAGGGAATATCCCAAGAGATTTCGAGTCTGTCGCCTTAAGCACTCGTCCACGATTGCTTCGATTAACCGAGACTACTCAGAAATCTGTGAAACCACCAAAGGTATTATTGAAATAAAAAATCTTTGCTCAATCGCAGTCGGCAGGATTCGAACCTGCGCGGGAATACCCCAACAGATTTCTAGTCTGTCGCCTTGACAACTCGGCCACGACTGCTTCTGTTAACCGAGACCACTCAAAAAAGTGTGGAACTACTAAAGCTATTATTGGAATAAGAATGTTTGTTCGAACACAGTCGGCAGGATTCGAACCAGCGCGGGAATATCCCAACAGATTTCAAGTCTGTCGCCTTAACCACTCGGCCAAGACTGCTCCTGTTAACCGAGACCACTAAAAAATTGTGGAACTACTAAAGCTATCATTGGAAAAAGTATGTGAGTTCGAACGCAGTCGGCAGGAATCGAACCTGCGAGGGAATATCCCAACAGATTTCGAGTCTGTCGCCTTAAGCACTCGTCCACGACTGCTTCGATTAACCGTGACTACTCAGAAATCTGTGAAACCACCAAAGGTATTATTGAAATAAAAAATCTTTGCTCAATCGCAGTCGGCAGGATTCGAACCAGCGCGGGAATATCCCAATAGATTTCTAGTCTGTCGCCTTAACCACTCGGCCACGACTGCTTCTGTTAAGCGAGTCCACTCAAAAAATTGTGGAACTACTAAACCTATCATTGGAATAAGTATGTGTGTTCGAACGCAGTCGGCAGGATTCGAACCTGCGCGGGAATATCGCTACAAATTTCGAGTCTGTCGCCTTACCCACTCGTCCACGACTGCTTCGATTAACCGAGACTACTCAGAAATCTGTGAAACCACCAAAGGTATTATTGAAATAAAAAATATTTGCTCAATCGCAGTCGGCAGGATTCGAACCTGCGCGGGAATATCCCAACAGATTTCTAGTCTGTCGCCTTAACCACTCGGCCACGACTGCTTCTGTTAAGCGAGTCCACTCAAAAAATTGTGGAACTACTAAACCTATCATTGGAATAAGTATGTGTGTTCGAACGCAGTCGGCAGGATTCGAACCTGCGCGGGAATATCGCTACAAATTTCGAGTCTGTCGCGTTACCCACTCGTCCACGACTGCTTCGATTAACCGAGACTACTCAGAAATCTGTGAAACCACCAAAGGTATTATTGAAATAAAAAATCTTTGCTCAATCGCAGTCGGCAGGATTCGAACCTGCGCGGGAATATCCCAACAGATTTCTAGTCTGCCGCCTTAACCACTCGGCCACGACTGCTTCTGTTAACCGAGACCACTAAAAAATTGTGGAACTACTAAAGCTATCATTGGAATAAGTATGATAGTTCAAACGCAGTCGGCAGGATTCGAACCTGCGCGGGAATATCCCAACAGATTTCTAGTCTGTCGCCTTAACCACTCGGCCACGACTGCTTCTGTTAACCGAGACCACTAAAAAATTGTGGAACTACTAAAGACATTATTGAAATACAAAATCTTTGCTCAATCGCAGTCGGCAGGATTCGAACCTACGCGGGAATATCCCAACAGATTTCTAGTCTGTCGCCTTAACCACTCGGCCACGACTGCTTCTGATATCCGAGACCACTCAAAAATTGTGGAACTACTAAAGCTATCATTGGAAAAAGTATGCTAGCTCGAACGCAGTCGGCAGGATTCGAACCTGCGCGGGAATATCCCTACAGATTTCGAGTCTGTCGCCTTAACCACTCGTCCACGACTGCTTCGATTGACCGAGACTACTCAGAAATCTGTGAAACGACCAAAGGTATTATTGAAATAAAAAATCTTTGCTCAATCGCAGTCGGCAGGATTGGAACCAGCGCGGGAATATCCCAACAGATTTCTAGTCTGTCGCCTTAACCACTCGGCCACGACTGCTTCTGTTAACCGAGACCACTCAAAAAGTGTGGAACTACTAAAGCTATCATTGGAATAAGTATGTTAGTTCGAACGCAGTCGGCAGGATTCGAACCTGCGCTGGAATATCCCAACAGATTTCGAGTCTGTCGCCTTAAGCACTCGTCCACGACTGCTTCGATTAACCGAGACTACTCAGAAATCTGTGAAACCACCAAAGGTATTATTGAAATAAAAAATCTTTGCTCAATCGCAGACGGCAGGATTAGAACCTGCGCGGGAATACCCCAACAGATTTCTAGTCTGTCGCCCTTGAACACTCGGCCACGACTGCTTCTGTTAACCGAGACCACTCAAAAAAGTGTGGAACTACTAAAGCTATCATTGGAATAAGTATGTGAGTTCGAACGCAGTCGGCAGGAATCGAACCTGCGAGGGAATATCCCAACTGATTTCGAGTCTGTCGCCTTAAGCACTCGTCCACGACTGCTTCGATTAACCGAGACTACCCAGAAATCTGTGAAACCACCAAAGGTATTATTGAAATAAAAAGCTCTTCTCAATCGCAGTCGGCAGGATTCGAACCTGCGCTGGAATATCCCAACAGATTTCGAGTCTGTCGCCTTAAGCACTCGTCCACGACTGCTTCGATTAACCGAGACTACTCAGAAATCTGTGAAACCACCTAAGGTATTATTGAAATAAAAAATCTTTGCTCAATCGCAGTCGGCAGGATTCGAACCTGCGCGGGAATATCCCAACAGATTTCTAGTCTGTCGCCTTAACCACTCGGCCAAGACTGCTCCTGTTAACCGAGACCACTAAAAAATTGTGGAACTACTAAAGCTATCATTGGAAAAAGTATGTGAGTTCGAACGCAGTCGGCAGGAATCGAACCTGCGAGGGAATATCCCAACAGATTTCGAGTCTGTCGCCTTAAGCACTCGTCCACGACTGCTTCGATTAACCGTGACTACTCAGAAATCTGTGAAACCACCAAAGGTATTATTGAAATAAAAAATCTTTGCTCAATCGCAGTCGGCAGGATTCGAACCAGCGCGGGAATATCCCAATAGATTTCTAGTCTGTCGCCTTAACCACTCGGCCACGACTGCTTCTGTTAAGCGAGTCCACTCAAAAAATTGTGGAACTACTAAACCTATCATTGGAATAAGTATGTGTGTTCGAACGCAGTCGGCAGGATTCGAACCTGCGCGGGAATATCGCTACAAATTTCGAGTCTGTCGCCTTACCCACTCGTCCACGACTGCTTCGATTAACCGAGACTACTCAGAAATCTGTGAAACCACCAAAGGTATTATTGAAATAAAAAATATTTGCTCAATCGCAGTCGGCAGGATTCGAACCTGCGCGGGCATATTACAACAGATTTCTAGTCTGTCGCCTTAACCACTCGGCCACGACTGCTTCTGTTAAGCGAGTCCACTCAAAAAATTGTGGAACTACTAAACCTATCATTGGAATAAGTATGTGTGTTCGAACGCAGTCGGCAGGATTCGAACCTGCGCGGGAATATCGTTACAAATTTCGAGTCTGTCGCGTTACCCACTCGTCCACGACTGCTTCGATTAACCGAGACTACTCAGAAATCTGTGAAACCACCAAAGGTATTATTGAAATAAAAAATCTTTGCTCAATCGCAGTCGGCAGGATTCGAACCTGCGCGGGAATATCCCAACAGATTTCTAGTCTGTCGCCTTAACCACTCGGCCACGACTGCTTCTGTTAACCGAGACCACTAAAAAATTGTGGAACTACTAAAGCTATCATTGGAATAAGTATGATAGTTCAAACGCAGTCGGCAGGATTCGAACCTGCGCGGGAATATCCCAACAGATTTCTAGTCTGTCGCCTTAACCACTCGGCCACGACTGCTTCTGTTAACCGAGACCACTAAAAAATTGTGTAACTACTAAAGGCATTATTGAAATACAAAATCTTTGCTCAATCGCAGTCGGCAGGATTCGAACCTACGCGGGAATATCCCAACAGATTTCTAGTCTGTCGCCTTAACCACTCGGCCACGACTGCTTCTGATATCCGAGACCACTCAAAAATTGTGGAACTACTAAAGCTATCATTGGAAAAAGTATGCTAGCTCGAACGCAGTCGGCAGGATTCGAACCTGCGCGGGAATATCCCTACAGATTTCGAGTCTGTCGCCTTAACCACTCGTCCACGACTGCTTCGATTGACCGAGACTACTCAGAAATCTGTGAAACCACCAAAGGTATTATTGAAATAAAAAATCTCTGCTCAATCGCAGTCGGCAGGATTGGAACCTACGCGGGAATATCCCAACAGATTTCTAGTCTGTCGCCTTAACCACTCGGCCACGACTGCTTCTGATATCCGAGACCACTCAAAAATTGTGGAACTACTAAAGCTATCATTGGAAAAAGTATGCTAGCTCGAACGCAGTCGGCAGGATTCGAACCTGCGCGGGAATATCCCTACAGATTTCGAGTCTGTCGCCTTAACCACTCGTCCACGACTGCTTCGATTGACCGAGACTACTCAGAAATCTGTGAAACCACCAAAGGTATTATTGAAATAAAAAATCTTTGCTCAATCGCAGTCGGCAGGATTGGAACCAGCGCGGGAATATCCCAACAGATTTCTAGTCTGTCGCCTTAACCACTCGGCCACGACTGCTTCTGTTAACCGAGACCACTCAAAAAGTGTGGAACTACTAAAGCTATCATTGGAATAAGTATGTTAGTTCGAACGCAGTCGGCAGGATTCGAACCTGCGCTGGAATATCCCAACAGATTTCGAGTCTGTCGCCTTAAGCACTCGTCCACGACTGCTTCGATTAACCGAGACTACTCAGAAATCTGTGAAACCACCAAAGGTATTATTGAAATAAAAAATCTTTGCTCAATCGCAGACGGCAGGATTCGAACCTGCGCGGGAATACCCCAACAGATTTCTAGTCTGTCGCCTTGAACACTCGGCCACGACTGCTTCTGTTAACCGAGACCACTCAAAAAAGTGTGGAACTACTAAAGCTATTATTGGAATAAGAATGTTTGTTCGAACGCAGTCGGCAGGATTCGTACCAGCGGGGGAATATCCCAACAAATTTCAAGTCTGTCGCCTTAACCACTCGGCCACGACTGCTTCTGTTAACCGAGACCACTAAAAAATTGTGGAACTACTAAAGCTATCATTGGAATAAGTATGTGAGTTCGAACGCAGTCGGCAGGAATCGAACCTGCGAGGGAATATCCCAACTGATTTCGAGTCTGTCGCCTTAAGCACTCGTCCACGACTGCTTCGATTAACCGAGACTACCCAGAAATCTGTGAAACCACCAAAGGTATTATTGAAATAAAAAGCTTTTCTCAATCGCAGTCGGCAGGATTCGAACCTGCGCGGGAATATCCCTACAGATTTCGAGTCTGTCGCCTTAACCACTCGTCCACGACTGCTTCGATTGACCGAGACTACTCAGAAATCTGTGAAACGACCAAAGGTATTATTGAAATAAAAAATCTTTGCTCAATCGCAGTCGGCAGGATTGGAACCAGCGCGGGAATATCCCAACAGATTTCTAGTCTGTCGCCTTAACCACTCGGCCACGACTGCTTCTGTTAACCGAGACCACTCAAAAAGTGTGGAACTACTAAAGCTATCATTGGAATAAGTATGTTAGTTCGAACGCAGTCGGCAGGATTCGAACCTGCGCTGGAATATCCCAACAGATTTCGAGTCTGTCGCCTTAAGCACTCGTCCACGACTGCTTCGATTAACCGAGACTACTCAGAAATCTGTGAAACCACCAAAGGTATTATTGAAATAAAAAATCTTTGCTCAATCGCAGACGGCAGGATTAGAACCTGCGCGGGAATACCCCAACAGATTTCTAGTCTGTCGCCTTGAACACTCGGCCACGACTGCTTCTGTTAACCGAGACCACTCAAAAAAGTGTGGAACTACTAAAGCTATCATTGGAATAAGTATGTGAGTTCGAACGCAGTCGGCAGGAATCGAACCTGCGAGGGAATATCCCAACTGATTTCGAGTCTGTCGCCTTAAGCACTCGTCCACGACTGCTTCGATTAACCGAGACTACCCAGAAATCTGTGAAACCACCAAAGGTATTATTGAAATAAAAAGCTCTTCTCAATCGCAGTCGGCAGGATTCGAACCTGCGCTGGAATATCCCAACAGATTTCGAGTCTGTCGCCTTAAGCACTCGTCCACGACTGCTTCGATTAACCGAGACTACTCAGAAATCTGTGAAACCACCTAAGGTATTATTGAAATAAAAAATCTTTGCTCAATCGCAGTCGGCAGGATTCGAACCTGCGCGGGAATATCCCAACAGATTTCTAGTCTGTCGCCTTAACCACTCGGCCAAGACTGCTCCTGTTAACCGAGACCACTAAAAAATTGTGGAACTACTAAAGCTATCATTGGAAAAAGTATGTGAGTTCGAACGCAGTCGGCAGGAATCGAACCTGCGAGGGAATATCCCAACAGATTTCGAGTCTGTCGCCTTAAGCACTCGTCCACGACTGCTTCGATTAACCGTGACTACTCAGAAATCTGTGAAACCACCAAAGGAATTATTGAAATAAAAAATCTTTGCTCAATCGCAGTCGGCAGGATTCGAACCTGTGCGGGAATATCCCAACAGATTTCAAGTCTGTCGCCTTAACCACTCGGCCACGACCGCTTCTGTTAACCGAGAACACTAAAAAATTGTGGAACTACTAAAGCTATCATTGGAATAAGTATGTGAGTTCGAACGCAGTCGGCAGGATTCGAACCAGCGCGGGAATATCCCAACAGATTTCAAGTCTGTCGCCTTAACCACTCGGCCAAGACTGCTCCTGTTAACCGAGACCACTAAAAAATTGTGGAACTACTAAAGCTATCATTGGAAAAAGTATGTGAGTTCGAACGCAGTCGGCAGGAATCGAACCTGCGAGGGAATATCCCAAGAGATTTCGAGTCTGTCGCCTTAAGCACTCGTCCACGATTGCTTCGATTAACCGAGACTACTCAGAAATCTGTGAAACCACCAAAGGTATTATTGAAATAAAAAATCTTTGCTCAATCGCAGTCGGCAGGATTCGAACCTGCGCGGGAATACCCCAACAGATTTCTAGTCTGTCGCCTTGACAACTCGGCCACGACTGCTTCTGTTAACCGAGACCACTCAAAAAAGTGTGGAACTACTAAAGCTATTATTGGAATAAGAATGTTTGTTCGAACACAGTCGGCAGGATTCGAACCAGCGCGGGAATATCCCAACAGATTTCAAGTCTGTCGCCTTAACCACTCGGCCAAGACTGCTCCTGTTAACCGAGACCACTAAAAAATTGTGGAACTACTAAAGCTATCATTGGAAAAAGTATGTGAGTTCGAACGCAGTCGGCAGGAATCGAACCTGCGAGGGAATATCCCAAGAGATTTCGAGTCTGTCGCCTTAAGCACTCGTCCACGACTGCTTCGATTAACCGTGACTACTCAGAAATCTGTGAAACCACCAAAGGTATTATTGAAATAAAAAATCTTTGCTCAATCGCAGTCGGCAGGATTCGAACCAGCGCGGGAATATCCCAATAGATTTCTAGTCTGTCGCCTTAACCACTCGGCCACGACTGCTTCTGTTAAGCGAGTCCACTCAAAAAATTGTGGAACTACTAAACCTATCATTGGAATAAGTATGTGTGTTCGAACGCAGTCGGCAGGATTCGAACCTGCGCGGGAATATCGCTACAAATTTCGAGTCTGTCGCCTTACCCACTCGTCCACGACTGCTTCGATTAACCGAGACTACTCAGAAATCTGTGAAACCACCAAAGGTATTATTGAAATAAAAAATATTTGCTCAATCGCAGTCGGCAGGATTCGAACCTGCGCGGGCATATTACAACAGATTTCTAGTCTGTCGCCTTAACCACTCGGCCACGACTGCTTCTGTTAAGCGAGTCCACTCAAAAAATTGTGGAACTACTAAACCTATCATTGGAATAAGTATGTGTGTTCGAACGCAGTCGGCAGGATTCGAACCTGCGCGGGAATATCGTTACAAATTTCGAGTCTGTCGCGTTACCCACTCGTCCACGACTGCTTCGATTAACCGAGACTACTCAGAAATCTGTGAAACCACCAAAGGTATTATTGAAATAAAAAATCTTTGCTCAATCGCAGTCGGCAGGATTCGAACCTGCGCGGGAATATCCCAACAGATTTCTAGTCTGTCGCCTTAACCACTCGGCCACGACTGCTTCTGTTAACCGAGACCACTAAAAAATTGTGGAACTACTAAAGCTATCATTGGAATAAGTATGATAGTTCAAACGCAGTCGGCAGGATTCGAACCTGCGCGGGAATATCCCAACAGATTTCTAGTCTGTCGCCTTAACCACTCGGCCACGACTGCTTCTGTTAACCGAGACCACTAAAAAATTGTGGAACTACTAAAGGCATTATTGAAATACAAAATCTTTGCTCAATCGCAGTCGGCAGGATTCGAACCTACGCGGGAATATCCCAACAGATTTCTAGTCTGTCGCCTTAACCACTCGGCCACGACTGCTTCTGATATCCGAGACCACTCAAAAATTGTGGAACTACTAAAGCTATCATTGGAAAAAGTATGCTAGCTCGAACGCAGTCGGCAGGATTCGAACCTGCGCGGGAATATCCCTACAGATTTCGAGTCTGTCGCCTTAACCACTCGTCCACGACTGCTTCGATTGACCGAGACTACTCAGAAATCTGTGAAACCACCAAAGGTATTATTGAAATAAAAAATCTTTGCTCAATCGCAGTCGGCAGGATTGGAACCTACGCGGGAATATCCCAACAGATTTCTAGTCTGTCGCCTTAACCACTCGGCCACGACTGCTTCTGATATCCGAGACCACTCAAAAATTGTGGAACTACTAAAGCTATCATTGGAAAAAGTATGCTAGCTCGAACGCAGTCGGCAGGATTCGAACCTGCGCGGGAATATCCCTACAGATTTCGAGTCTGTCGCCTTAACCACTCGTCCACGACTGCTTCGATTGACCGAGACTACTCAGAAATCTGTGAAACCACCAAAGGTATTATTGAAATAAAAAATCTTTGCTCAATCGCAGTCGGCAGGATTGGAACCAGCGCGGGAATATCCCAACAGATTTCTAGTCTGTCGCCTTAACCACTCGGCCACGACTGCTTCTGTTAACCGAGACCACTCAAAAAGTGTGGAACTACTAAAGCTATCATTGGAATAAGTATGTTAGTTCGAACGCAGTCGGCAGGATTCGAACCTGCGCTGGAATATCCCAACAGATTTCGAGTCTGTCGCCTTAAGCACTCGTCCACGACTGCTTCGATTAACCGAGACTACTCAGAAATCTGTGAAACCACCAAAGGTATTATTGAAATAAAAAATCTTTGCTCAATCGCAGACGGCAGGATTCGAACCTGCGCGGGAATACCCCAACAGATTTCTAGTCTGTCGCCTTGAACACTCGGCCACGACTGCTTCTGTTAACCGAGACCACTCAAAAAAGTGTGGAACTACTAAAGCTATTATTGGAATAAGAATGTTTGTTCGAACGCAGTCGGCAGGATTCGTACCAGCGGGGGAATATCCCAACAAATTTCAAGTCTGTCGCCTTAACCACTCGGCCACGACTGCTTCTGTTAACCGAGACCACTAAAAAATTGTGGAACTACTAAAGCTATCATTGGAATAAGTATGTGAGTTCGAACGCAGTCGGCGGGAATCGAACCTGCGAGGGAATATCCCAACTGATTTCGAGTCTGTCGCCTTAAGCACTCGTCCACGACTGCTTCGATTAACCGAGACTACCCAGAAATCTGTGAAACCACCAAAGGTATTATTGAAATAAAAAGCTTTTCTCAATCGCAGTCGGCAGGATTCGAACCTGCGCGGGAATATCCCTACAGATTTCGAGTCTGTCGCCTTAACCACTCGTCCACGACTGCTTCGATTGACCGAGACTACTCAGAAATCTGTGAAACGACCAAAGGTATTATTGAAATAAAAAATCTTTGCTCAATCGCAGTCGGCAGGATTGGAACCAGCGCGGGAATATCCCAACAGATTTCTAGTCTGTCGCCTTAACCACTCGGCCACGACTGCTTCTGTTAACCGAGACCACTCAAAAAGTGTGGAACTACTAAAGCTATCATTGGAATAAGTATGTTAGTTCGAACGCAGTCGGCAGGATTCGAACCTGCGCTGGAATATCCCAACAGATTTCGAGTCTGTCGCCTTAAGCACTCGTCCACGACTGCTTCGATTAACCGAGACTACTCAGAAATCTGTGAAACCACCAAAGGTATTATTGAAATAAAAAATCTTTGCTCAATCGCAGACGGCAGGATTAGAACCTGCGCGGGAATACCCCAACAGATTTCTAGTCTGTCGCCTTGAACACTCGGCCACGACTGCTTCTGTTAACCGAGACCACTCAAAAAAGTGTGGAACTACTAAAGCTATCATTGGAATAAGTATGTGAGTTCGAACGCAGTCGGCAGGAATCGAACCTGCGAGGGAATATCCCAACTGATTTCGAGTCTGTCGCCTTAAGCACTCGTCCACGACTGCTTCGATTAACCGAGACTACCCAGAAATCTGTGAAACCACCAAAGGTATTATTGAAATAAAAAGCTCTTCTCAATCGCAGTCGGCAGGATTCGAACCTGCGCTGGAATATCCCAACAGATTTCGAGTCTGTCGCCTTAAGCACTCGTCCACGACTGCTTCGATTAACCGAGACTACTCAGAAATCTGTGAAACCACCTAAGGTATTATTGAAATAAAAAATCTTTGCTCAATCGCAGTCGGCAGGATTCGAACCTGCGCGGGAATATCCCAACAGATTTCTAGTCTGTCGCCTTAACCACTCGGCCAAGACTGCTCCTGTTAACCGAGACCACTAAAAAATTGTGGAACTACTAAAGCTATCATTGGAAAAAGTATGTGAGTTCGAACGCAGTCGGCAGGAATCGAACCTGCGAGGGAATATCCCAACAGATTTCGAGTCTGTCGCCTTAAGCACTCGTCCACGACTGCTTCGATTAACCGTGACTACTCAGAAATCTGTGAAACCACCAAAGGTATTATTGAAATAAAAAATCTTTGCTCAATCGCAGTCGGCAGGATTCGAACCAGCGCGGGAATATCCCAATAGATTTCTAGTCTGTCGCCTTAACCACTCGGCCACGACTGCTTCTGTTAAGCGAGTCCACTCAAAAAATTGTGGAACTACTAAACCTATCATTGGAATAAGTATGTGTGTTCGAACGCAGTCGGCAGGATTCGAACCTGCGCGGGAATATCGCTACAAATTTCGAGTCTGTCGCCTTACCCACTCGTCCACGACTGCTTCGATTAACCGAGACTACTCAGAAATCTGTGAAACCACCAAAGGTATTATTGAAATAAAAAATATTTGCTCAATCGCAGTCGGCAGGATTCGAACCTGCGCGGGCATATTACAACAGATTTCTAGTCTGTCGCCTTAACCACTCGGCCACGACTGCTTCTGTTAAGCGAGTCCACTCAAAAAATTGTGGAACTACTAAACCTATCATTGGAATAAGTATGTGTGTTCGAACGCAGTCGGCAGGATTCGAACCTGCGCGGGAATATCGTTACAAATTTCGAGTCTGTCGCGTTACCCACTCGTCCACGACTGCTTCGATTAACCGAGACTACTCAGAAATCTGTGAAACCACCAAAGGTATTATTGAAATAAAAAATCTTTGCTCAATCGCAGTCGGCAGGATTCGAACCTGCGCGGGAATATCCCAACAGATTTCTAGTCTGTCGCCTTAACCACTCGGCCACGACTGCTTCTGTTAACCGAGACCACTAAAAAATTGTGGAACTACTAAAGCTATCATTGGAATAAGTATGATAGTTCAAACGCAGTCGGCAGGATTCGAACCTGCGCGGGAATATCCCAACAGATTTCTAGTCTGTCGCCTTAACCACTCGGCCACGAATGCTTCTGTTAACCTAGACCACTAAAAAATTGTGGAACTACAAAAGGCATTATTGAAATACAAAATCTTTGCTCAATCGCAGTCGGCAGGGTTCGAACCTACGCGGGAATATCCCAACAGATTTCTAGTCTGTCGCCTTAACCACTCGGCCACGACTGCTTCTGATATCCGAGACCACTCAAAAATTGTGGAACTACTAAAGCTATCATTGGAAAAAGTATGCTAGCTCGAACGCAGTCGGCAGGATTCGAACCTGCGCGGGAATATCCCTACAGATTTCGAGTCTGTCGCCTTAACCACTCGTCCACGACTGCTTCGATTGACCGAGACTACTCAGAAATCTGTGAAACCACCAAAGGTATTATTGAAATAAAAAATCTTTGCTCAATCGCAGTCGGCAGGATTGGAACCTACGCGGGAATATCCCAACAGATTTCTAGTCTGTCGCCTTAACCACTCGGCCACGACTGCTTCTGATATCCGAGACCACTCAAAAATTGTGGAACTACTAAAGCTATCATTGGAAAAAGTATGCTAGCTCGAACGCAGTCGGCAGGATTCGAACCTGCGCGGGAATATCCCTACAGATTTCGAGTCTGTCGCCTTAACCACTCGTCCACGACTGCTTCGATTGACCGAGACTACTCAGAAATCTGTGAAACCACCAAAGGTATTATTGAAATAAAAAATCTTTGCTCAATCGCAGTCGGCAGGATTGGAACCAGCGCGGGAATATCCCAACAGATTTCTAGTCTGTCGCCTTAACCACTCGGCCACGACTGCTTCTGTTAACCGAGACCACTCAAAAAGTGTGGAACTACTAAAGCTATCATTGGAATAAGTATGTTAGTTCGAACGCAGTCGGCAGGATTCGAACCTGCGCTGGAATATCCCAACAGATTTCGAGTCTGTCGCCTTAAGCACTCGTCCACGACTGCTTCGATTAACCGAGACTACTCAGAAATCTGTGAAACCACCAAAGGTATTATTGAAATAAAAAATCTTTGCTCAATCGCAGACGGCAGGATTCGAACCTGCGCGGGAATACCCCAACAGATTTCTAGTCTGTCGCCTTGAACACTCGGCCACGACTGCTTCTGTTAACCGAGACCACTCAAAAAAGTGTGGAACTACTAAAGCTATTATTGGAATAAGAATGTTTGTTCGAACGCAGTCGGCAGGATTCGTACCAGCGGGGGAATATCCCAACAAATTTCAAGTCTGTCGCCTTAACCACTCGGCCACGACTGCTTCTGTTAACCGAGACCACTAAAAAATTGTGGAACTACTAAAGCTATCATTGGAATAAGTATGTGAGTTCGAACGCAGTCGGCAGGAATCGAACCTGCGAGGGAATATCCCAACTGATTTCGAGTCTTTCGCCTTAAGCACTCGTCCACGACTGCTTCGATTAACCGAGACTACCCAGAAATCTGTGAAACCACCAAAGGTATTATTGAAATAAAAAGCTTTTCTCAATCGCAGTCGGCAGGATTCGAACCTGCGCTGGAATATCCCAACAGATTTCGAGTCTGTCGCCTTAAGCACTCGTCCACGACTGCTTCGATTAACCGAGACTACTCAGAAATCTGTGAAACCACCTAAGGTATTATTGAAATAAAAAATCTTTGCTCAATCGCAGTCGGCAGGATTCGAACCTGCGCGGGAATATCCCAACAGATTTCTAGTCTGTCGCCTTAACCACTCGGCCAAGACTGCTCCTGTTAACCAAGACCACTAAAAAATTGTGGAACTACTAAAGCTATCATTGGAAAAAGTATGTGAGTTCGAACGCAGTCGGCAGGAATCGAACCTGCGAGGGAATATCCCAACAGATTTCGAGTCTGTCGCCTTAAGCACTCGTCCACGACTGCTTCGATTAACCGTGACTACTCAGAAATCTGTGAAACCACCAAAGGTATTATTGAAATAAAAAATCTTTGCGCAATCGCAGTCGGCAGGATTCGAACCAGCGCGGGAATATCCCAATAGATTTCTAGTCTGTCGCCTTAACCACTCGGCCACGACTGCTTCTGTTAAGCGAGTCCACTCAAAAAATTGTGGAACTACTAAACCTATCATTGGAATAAGTATGTGTGTTCGAACGCAGTCGGCAGGATTCGAACCTGCGCGGGAATATCGCTACAAATTTCGAGTCTGTCGCCTTACCCACTCGTCCACGACTGCTTCGATTAACCGAGACTACTCAGAAATCTGTGAAACCACCAAAGGTATTATTGAAATAAAAAATATTTGCTCAATCGCAGTCGGCAGGATTCGAACCTGCGCGGGAATATCCCAACAGATTTCTAGTCTGTCGCCTGAACCACTCGGCCACGACTGCTTCTGTTAAGCGAGTCCACTCAAAAAATTGTGGAACTACTAAACCTATCATTGGAATAAGTATGTGTGTTCGAACGCAGTCGGCAGGATTCGAACCTGCGCGGGAATATCGCTACAAATTTCGAGTCTGTCGCGCTACCCACTCGTCCACGACTGCTTCGATTAACCGAGACTACTCAGAAATCTGTGAAACCACCAAAGGTATTATTGAAATAAAAAATCTTTGCTCAATCGCAGTCGGCAGGATTCGAACCTGCGCGGGAATATCCCAACAGATTTCAAGTCTGTCGCCTTAACCACTCGGCCACGACTGCTTCTGTTAACCGAGACCACTAAAAAATTGTGGAACTACTAAAGCTATCATTGGAATAAGTATGATAGTTCAAACGCAGTCGGCAGGATTCGAACCTGCGCGGGAATATGCCAACAGATTTCTAGTCTGTCGCCTTAACCACTCGGCCACGACTGCTTCTGTTAACCGAGACCACTAAAAAATTGTGGAACTACTAAAGGCATTATTGAAATACAAAATCTTTGCTCAATCGCAGTCGGCAGGATTCGAACCTACGCGGGAATATCCCAACAGATTTCTAGTCTGTCGCCTTAACCACTCGGCCACGACTGCTTCTGATATCCGAGACCACTCAAAAATTGTGGAACTACTAAAGCTATCATTGGAAAAAGTATGCTAGCTCGAACGCAGTCGGCAGGATTCGAACCTGCGCGGGAATATCCCTACAGATTTCGAGTCTGTCGCCTTAACCACTCGTCCACGACTGCTTCGATTGACCGAGACTACTCAGAAATCTGTGAAACCACCAAAGGTATTATTGAAATAAAAAATCTTTGCTCAATCGCAGTCGGCAGGATTGGAACCAGCGCGGGAATATCCCAACAGATTTCTAGTCTGTCGCCTTAACCACTCGGCCACGACTGCTTCTGTTAACCGAGACCACTCAAAAAGTGTGGAACTACTAAAGCTATCATTGGAATAAGTATGTTAGTTCGAACGCAGTCGGCAGGATTCGAACCTGCGCTGAAATATCCCAACAGATTTTGAGTCTGTCGCCTTAAGCACTCGTCCACGACTGCTTCGATTAACCGAGACTACTCAGAAATCTGTGAAACCACCAAAGGTATTATTGAAATAAAAAATCTTTGCTCAATCGCAGTCGGCAGGATTCGAACCTGCGCGGGAATACCCCAACAGATTTCTAGTCTGTCGCCTTGAACACTCGGCCACGACTGCTTCTGTTAACCGAGACCACTCAAAAAAGTGTGGAACTACTAAAGCTATTATTGGAATAAGAATGTTTGTTCGAACGCAGTCGGCAGGATTCGAACCAGCGGGGGAATATCCCAACAAATTTCAAGTCTGTCGCCTTAACCACTCGGCCACGACTGCTTCTGTTAACCGAGACCACTAAAAAATTGTGGAACTACTAAAGCTATCATTGGAATAAGTATGTGAGTTCGAACGCAGTCGGCAGGAATCGAACCTGCGAGGGAATATCCCAACTGATTTCGAGTCTGTCGCCTTAAGCACTCGTCCACGACTGCTTCGATTAACCGAGACTACCCAGAAATCTGTGAAACTACCAAAGGTATTATTGAAATAAAAAGCTTTTCTCAATCGCAGTCGGCAGGATTCGAACCTGCGCGGGAATATCCCAACAGATTTCTAGTCTGTCGCCTTAACCACTCGGCCACGACTGCTTCTGTTAAGCGAGTCCACTCAAAAAATTGTGGAACTACTAAAGCTATCATTGGAATAAGTATGTGTGTTCGAACGCAGTCGGCAGGATTCGAACCTGCGCGGGAATATCCCAACATATTTCTAGTCTGTCGCCTTAACCACTCGGCCACGACTGCTTCTGTTAACCGAGACCACTCAAAAAGTGTGGAACTACTAAACCTATCATTGGAATAAGTATGTGTGTTCGAACGCAGTCGGCAGGATTCGAACCTGCGCGGGAATATCGCTACAAATTTCGAGTCTGTCGCCTTACCCACTCGTCCACGACTGCTTCGATTAACCGAGACTACTCAGAAATCTGTGAAACCACCAAAGGTATTATTGAAATAAAAAATATTTGCTCAATCGCAGTCGGCAGGATTCGAACCTGCGCGGGAATATCCCAACAGATTTCTAGTCTGTCGCCTGAACCACTCGGCCACGACTGCTTCTGTTAAGCGAGTCCACTCAAAAAATTGTGGAACTACTAAACCTATCATTGGAATAAGTATGTGTGTTCGAACGCAGTCGGCAGGATTCGAACCTGCGCGGGAATATCGCTACAAATTTCGAGTCTGTCGCGTTACCCACTCGTCCACGACTGCTTCGATTAACCGAGACTACTCAGAAATCTGTGAAACCACCAAAGGTATTATTGAAATAAAAAATCTTTGCTCAATCGCAGTCGGCAGGATTCGAACCTGCGCGGGAATATCCCAACAGATTTCAAGTCTGTCGCCTTAACCACTCGGCCACGACTGCTTCTGTTAACCGAGACCACTAAAAAATTGTGGAACTACTAAAGCTATCATTGGAATAAGTATGATAGTTCAAACGCAGTCGGCAGGATTCGAACCTGCGCGGGAATATGCCAACAGATTTCTAGTCTGTCGCCTTAACCACTCGGCCACGACTGCTTCTGTTAACCGAGACCACTAAAAAATTGTGGAACTACTAAAGGCATTATTGAAATACAAAATCTTTGCTCAATCGCAGTCGGCAGGATTCGAACCTACGCGGGAATATCCCAACAGATTTCTAGTCTGTCGCCTTAACCACTCGGCCACGACTGCTTCTGATATCCGAGACCACTCAAAAATTGTGGAACTACTAAAGCTATCATTGGAAAAAGTATGCTAGCTCGAACGCAGTCGGCAGGATTCGAACCTGCGCGGGAATATCCCTACAGATTTCGAGTCTGTCGCCTTAACCACTCGTCCACGACTGCTTCGATTGACCGAGACTACTCAGAAATCTGTGAAACCACCAAAGGTATTATTGAAATAAAAAATCTTTGCTCAATCGCAGTCGGCAGGATTGGAACCAGCGCGGGAATATCCCAACAGATTTCTAGTCTGTCGCCTTAACCACTCGGCCACGACTGCTTCTGTTAACCGAGACCACTCAAAAAGTGTGGAACTACTAAAGCTATCATTGGAATAAGTATGTTAGTTCGAACGCAGTCGGCAGGATTCGAACCTGCGCTGAAATATCCCAACAGATTTTGAGTCTGTCGCCTTAAGCACTCGTCCACGACTGCTTCGATTAACCGAGACTACTCAGAAATCTGTGAAACCACCAAAGGTATTATTGAAATAAAAAATCTTTGCTCAATCGCAGTCGGCAGGATTCGAACCTGCGCGGGAATACCCCAACAGATTTCTAGTCTGTCGCCTTGAACACTCGGCCACGACTGCTTCTGTTAACCGAGACCACTCAAAAAGTGTGGAACTACTAAAGCTATTATTGGAATAAGAATGTTTGTTCGAACGCAGTCGGCAGGATTCGAACCAGCGGGGGAATATCCCAACAAATTTCAAGTCTGTCGCCTTAACCACTCGGCCACGACTGCTTCTGTTAACCGAGACCACTAAAAAATTGTGGAACTACTAAAGCTATCATTGGAATAAGTATGTGAGTTCGAACGCAGTCGGCAGGAATCGAACCTGCGAGGGAATATCCCAACTGATTTCGAGTCTGTCGCCTTAAGCACTCGTCCACGACTGCTTCGATTAACCGAGACTACCCAGAAATCTGTGAAACCACCAAAGGTATTATTGAAATAAAAAGCTTTTCTCAATCGCAGTCGGCAGGATTCGAACCTGCGCGGGAATATCCCAACAGATTTCTAGTCTGTCGCCTTAACCACTCGGCCACGACTGCTTCTGTTAAGCGAGTCCACTCAAAAAATTGTGGAACTACTAAAGCTATCATTGGAATAAGTATGTGTGTTCGAACGCAGTCGGCAGGATTCGAACCTGCGCGGGAATATCCCAACAGATTTCTAGTCTGTCGCCTTAACCACTCGGCCACGACTGCTTCTGTTAACCGAGACCACTCAAAAAGTGTGGAACTACTAAAGCTATCATTGGAATAAGTATGATAGTTCAAACGCAGTCGGCAGGATTCGAACCTGCGCGGGAATATCCCAACAGATTTCTAGTCTGTCGCCTTAACCACTCGGCCACGACTGCTTCTGTTAACCGAGACCACTAAAAAATTGTGGAACTACTAAAGGCATTATTGAAATACAAAATCTTTGCTCAATCGCAGTCGGCAGGATTCGAACCTACGCGGGAATATCCCAACAGATTTCTAGTCTGTCGCCTTAACCACTCGGCCACGACTGCTTCTGATATCCGAGACCACTCAAAAATTGTGGAACTACTAAAGCTATCATTGGAAAAAGTATGCTAGCTCGAACGCAGTCGGCAGGATTCGAACCTGCGCGGGAATATCCCTACAGATTTCGAGTCTGTCGCCTTAACCACTCGTCCACGACTGCTTCGATTGACCGAGACTACTCAGAAATCTGTGAAACCACCAAAGGTATTATTGAAATAAAAAATCTTTGCTCAATCGCAGTCGGCAGGATTGGAACCAGCGCGGGAATATCCCAACAGATTTCTAGTCTGTCGCCTTAACCACTCGGCCACGACTGCTTCTGTTAACCGAGACCACTCAAAAAGTGTGGAACTACTAAAGCTATCATTGGAATAAGTATGTTAGTTCGAACGCAGTCGGCAGGATTCGAACCTGCGCTGGAATATCCCAACAGATTTCGAGTCTGTCGCCTTAAGCACTCGTCCACGACTGCTTCGATTAACCGAGACTACTCAGAAATCTGTGAAACCACCAAAGGTATTATTGAAATACAAAATCTTTGCTCAATCGCAGACGGCAGGATTCGAACCTGCGCGGGAATACCCCAACAGATTTCTAGTCTGTCGCCTTGAACACTCGGCCACGACTGCTTCTGTTAACCGAGACCACTCAAAAAAGTGTGGAACTACTAAAGCTATTATTGGAATAAGAATGTTTGTTCGAACGCAGTCGGCAGGATTCGAACCAGCGGGGGAATATCCCAACAAATTTCAAGTCTGTCGCCTTAACCACTCGGCCACGACTGCTTCTGTTAACCGAGACCACTAAAAAATTGTGGAACTACTAAAGCTATCATTGGAATAAGTATGTGAGTTCGAACGCAGTCGGCAGGAATCGAACCTGCGAGGGAATATCCCAACTGATTTCGAGTCTGTCGCCTTAAGCACTCGTCCACGACTGCTTCGATTAACCGACACTACCCAGAAATCTGTGAAACCACCAAAGGTATTATTGAAATGAAAAGCTTTTCTCAATCGCAGTCGGCAGGATTCGAACCTGCGCTGGAATATCCCAACAGATTTCGAGTCTGTCGCCTTAAGCACTCGTCCACGACTGCTTCGATTAACCGAGACTACTCAGAAATCTGTGAAACCACCTAAGGTATTATTGAAATAAAAAATCTTTGCTCAATCGCAGTCGGCAGGATTCGAACCTGCGCGGGAATATCCCAACAGATTTCTAGTCTGTCGCCTTAACCACTCGGCCAAGACTGCTCCTGTTAACCGAGACCACTAAAAAATTGTGGAACTACTAAAGCTATCATTGGAAAAAGTATGTGAGTTCGAACGCAGTCGGCAGGAATCGAACCTGCGAGGGAATATCCCAACAGATTTCGAGTCTGTCGCCTTAAGCACTCGTCCACGACTGCTTCGATTAACCGTGACTACTCAGAAATCTGTGAAACCACCAAAGGTATTATTGAAATAAAAAATCTTTGCTCAATCGCAGTCGGCAGGATTCGAACCAGCGCGGGAATATCCCAATAGATTTCTAGTCTGTCGCCTTAACCACTCGGCCACGACTGCTTCTGTTAAGCGAGTCCACTCAAAAAATTGTGGAACTACTAAACCTATCATTGGAATAAGTATGTGTGTTCGAACGCAGTCGGCAGGATTCGAACCTGCGCGGGAATATCGCTACAAATTTCGAGTCTGTCGCCTTACCCACTCGTCCACGACTGCTTCGATTAACCGAGACTACTCAGAAATCTGTGAAACCACCAAAGGTATTATTGAAATAAAAAATATTTGCTCAATCGCAGTCGGCAGGATTCGAACCTGCGCGGGAATATCCCAACAGATTTCTAGTCTGTCGCCTGAACCACTCGGCCACGACTGCTTCTGTTAAGCGAGTCCACTCAAAAAATTGTGGAACTACTAAACCTATCATTGGAATAAGTATGTGTGTTCGAACGCAGTCGGCAGGATTCGAACCTGCGCGGGAATATCGCTACAAATTTCGAGTCTGTCGCGTTACCCACTCGTCCACGACTGCTTCGATTAACCGAGACTACTCAGAAATCTGTGAAACCACCAAAGGTATTATTGAAATAAAAAATCTTTGCTCAATCGCAGTCGGCAGGATTCGAACCTGCGCGGGAATATCCCAACAGATTTCTAGTCTGTCGCCTTAACCACTCGGCCACGACTGCTTCTGTTAACCGAGACCACTAAAAAATTGTGGAACTACTAAAGCTATCATTGGAATAAGTATGATAGTTCAAACGCAGTCGGCAGGATTCGAACCTGCGCGGGAATATGCCAACAGATTTCTAGTCTGTCGCCTTAACCACTCGGCCACGACTGCTTCTGTTAACCGAGACCACTAAAAAATTGTGGAACTACTAAAGGCATTATTGAAATACAAAATCTTTGCTCAATCGCAGTCGGCAGGATTCGAACCTACGCGGGAATATCCCAACAGATTTCTAGTCTGTCGCCTTAACCACTCGGCCACGACTGCTTCTGATATCCGAGACCACTCAAATATTGTGGAACTACTAAAGCTATCATTGGAAAAAGTATGCTAGCTCGAACGCAGTCGGCAGGATTCGAACCTGCGCGGGAATATCCCTACAGATTTCGAGTCTGTCGCCTTAACCACTCGTCCACGACTGCTTCGATTGACCGAGACTACTCAGAAATCTGTGAAACCACCAAAGGTATTATTGAAATAAAAAATCTTTGCTCAATCGCAGTCGGCAGGATTGGAACCAGCGCGGGAATATCCCAACAGATTTCTAGTCTGTCGCCTTGAACACTCGGCCACGACTGCTTCTGTTAACCGAGACCACTCAAAAAAGTGTGGAACTACTAAAGCTATTATTGGAATAAGAATGTTTGTTCGAACGCAGTCGGCAGGATTCGAACCAGCGGGGGAATATCCCAACAAATTTCAAGTCTGTCGCCTTAACCACTCGGCCACGACTGCTTCTGTTAACCGAGACCACTAAAAAATTGTGGAACTACTAAAGCTATCATTGGAATAAGTATGTGAGTTCGAACGCAGTCGGCAGGAATCGAACCTGCGAGGGAATATCCCAACTGATTTCGAGTCTGTCGCCTTAAGCACTCGTCCACGACTGCTTCGATTAACCGAGACTACCCAGAAATCTGTGAAACCACCAAAGGTATTATTGAAATAAAAAGCTTTTCTCAATCGCAGTCGGCAGGATTCGAACCTGCGCGGGAATATCCCAACAGATTTCTAGTCTGTCGCCTTAACCACTCGGCCACGACTGCTTCTGTTAAGCGAGTCCACTCAAAAAATTGTGGAACTACTAAAGCTATCATTGGAATAAGTATGTGTGTTCGAACGCAGTCGGCAGGATTCGAACCTGCGCGGGAATATCCCAACAGATTTCAAGTCTGTCGCCTTAACCACTCGGCCAAGACTGCTTCTGTTAACCGAGACCACTAAAAAATTGTGGAACTACTAAAGCTATCATTGGAAAAAGTATGTGAGTTCGAACGCAGTCGGCAGGAATCGAACCTGCGCGGGAATATCGCTACAAATTTCTAGTCTGTCGCCTTAACCACTCGGCCACGACTGCTTCTGTTAACCGAGACCACTAAAAAATTGTGGAACTACTAAAGGCATTATTGAAATACAAAATCTTTGCTCAATCGCAGTCGGCAGGATTCGAACCTACGCGGGAATATCCCAACAGATTTCTAGTCTGTCGCCTTAACCACTCGGCCACGACTGCTTCTGATATCCGAGACCACTCAAAAAGTGTGGAACTACTAAAGCTATCATTGGAAAAAGTATGCTAGCTCGAACGCAGTCGGCAGGATTCGAACCTGCGCGGGAATATCCCTACAGATTTCGAGTCTGTCGCCTTAACCACTCGTCCACGACTGCTTCGATTGACCGAGACTACTCAGAAATCTGTGAAACCACCAAAGGTATTATTGAAATAAAAAATCTTTGCTCAATCGCAGTCGGCAGGATTGGAACCAGCGCGGGAATATCCCAACAGATTTCTAGTCTGTCGCCTTGACAACTCGGCCACGACTGCTTCTGTTAACCGATATCACTCAAAAAAGTGTGGAACTACTAAAGCTATTATTGGAATAAGAATGTTTTTTCGAACGCACTCGGCAGGATTCGAACCTGCGCGGGAATATCGCTACAGATTTCGAGTCTGTCGCCTTAACCACTCGTCCACGACTGCTTCGATTGACCGAGACTACTCAGAAATCTGTGAAACCACCAAAGGTATTATTGAAATAAAAAATCTTTGCTCAATCGCAGTCGGCAGGATTCGAACCTGCGCGGGAATATCCCAACAGATTTCTAGTCTGTCGCCTTAACCACTCGGCCACGACTGCTTATGTTAACCGAGACCACTCAAAAAGTGTGGAACTACTAAAGCTATCATTGGAATAAGTATGTTAGTTCGAACGCAGTCGGCAGGATTCGAACCTGCGCTGGAATATCCCAACAGATTTCGAGTCTGTCGCCTTAAGCACTCGTCCACGACTGCTTCGATTAACCGAGACTACTCAGAAATCTGTGAAACCACCAAAGGTATTATTGAAATAAAAAATCTTTGCTCAATCGCAGTCGGCAGGATTCGAACCTGGCGGGAATACCCCAACAGATTTCTAGTCTGTCGCCTTGACAACTCGGCCACGACTGCTTCTGTTAACCGAGACCACTCAAAAAAGTGTGGAACTACTAAAGCTATTATTGGAATAAGAATGTTTGTTCGAACGGAGTCGGCAGGATTCGAACCAGCGGGGGAATATCCCAACAAATTTCAAGTCTGTCGCCTTAACCACTCGGCCACGACTGCTTCTGTTAACCGAGACCACTAAAAAATTGTGGAACTACTAAAGCTATCATTGGAATAAGTATGTGAGTTCGAACGCAGTCGGCAGGAATCGAACCTTCGAGGGAATATCCCAACTGATTTCGAGTCTCTCGCCTTAAGCACTCGTCCACGACTGCTTCGATTAACCGAGACTACCCAGAAATCTGTGAAACCACCAAAGGTATTATTGAAATAAAAAATCTTTTCTCAATCGCAGTCGGCAGGATTCGAACCTGCGCTGGAATATCCCAACAGATTTCGAGTCTGTCGCCTTAAGCACTCGTCCACGACTGCTTCGATTAACCGAGACTACTCAGAAATCAGTGAAACCACCTAAGGTATTATTGAAATAAAAATCTTTGCTCAATCGCAGTCGGCAGGATTCGAACCTGCGCGGGAATATCCCAACAGATTTCTAGTCTGTCGCCTTAACCACTCGGCCACGACTGCTTCTGTTAAGCGAGTCCACTCAAAAAATTGTGGAACTACTAAAGCTATCATTGGAAAGTATGTGTGTTCGAACGCAGTCGGCAGGATTCGAACCTGCGCGGGAATATCCCAACAGATTTCTAGTCTGTCGCCTTAACCACTCGGCCACGACTGCTTCTGTTAAGCGAGTCCACTCAAAAAATTGTGGAACTACTAAAGCTATCATTGGAAAGTATGTGTGTTCGAACGCAGTCGGCAGGATTCGAACCTGCGCGGGAATATCCCAACAGATTTCAAGTCTGTCGCCTTAAGCACTCGTCCACGACTGCTTCGATTAACCGAGACTACTCAGAAATCTGTGAAACCACCAAAGGTATTATTGAAATAAAAAATCTTTGCTCAACCGCAGTCGGCAGGATTCGAACCTGCGCGGGAACATCCCAACAGATTTCTAGTCTGTCGCCTTAACCACTCGCCCACGACTGCTTCTGTTAAGCGAGTCCACTCAAAAAATTGTGGAACTACTAAAGCTATCATTGGAATAAGTATGTGTGTTCGAACGCAGTCGGCAGGATTCGAACCTGCGCGGAAATATCCCAACAGAATTCGAGTCTGTCGCCTTAACCACTCGGCCACGACTGCTGCTGTTAACTGAGACCACTCAAAAATCTGTGAAACTACTAAAGGTATTATTGAAATAAAAATATTTGCTCAATCGCAATCGGCAGGATTCGAACCTGCGCGGGAATATCCGAACAGATTTCGAGTCTGTCGCCTTAACCACTCGGCCACGACTGCTGCTGTTAACTGAGACCACTCAAAAATCTGTGGAACTACTAAAGCTATCATTGGAATTAGCATGTTATTTCGAACGCAGTCGGCTGGATTCGAACGTGCGCGGGAATAGCCCAACAGATTTCGAGTCTGTCGCCTTAACCACTCGGCCACGACTGCTTCTGTTAACGGAGACCACTCAAAAAGTGTGGAACTACTAAAGCTATCATTGGAATAAGTATGTTAGTTCGAACGCACTCGGCAGGATTCGAACCTGCGCGGGAATATCGCTACAGATTTCGAGTCTGTCGCCTTAACCACTTTTCCACGACTGCTTCGATTAACCGAGACTACTCAGAAATCTGTGAAACCACCAAAGGTATTATTGAAATAAAAAATCTTTGCTCAATCGCAGTCGGCAGGATTCGAACCTGCGCGGGAATATCCCAACAGATTTCTAGTCTGTCGCCTTAACCACTCGGCCACGACTGCTTCTGTTAACCAAGACCACTCAAAAAACTGTGGAACTACTAAAGCTATTATTGGAATAAGAATGTTTGTTCGAACGCAGTCGGCAGGATTCGAACCAGCGGGGGAATATCCCAACAAATTTCAAGTCTGTCGCCTTAACCACTCGGCCACGACTGCTTCTGTTAACCGAGACCACTAAAAAATTGTGGAACTACTAAAGCTATCATTTGAATAAGTATGTGAGTTCGAACGCAGTCGGCAGGAATCGAACCTGTGAGGGAATATCCCAACTGATTTCGAGTCTGTCGCCTTAAGCACTCGTCCACGACTGCTTCGATTAACCGAGACTACCCAGAAATCTGTGAAACCACCAAAGGTATTATTGAAATAAAAAATCTTTTCTCAATCGCAGTCGGCAGGATTCGAACCTGCGCTGGAATATCCCAACAGATTTCGAGTCTGTCGCCTTAAGCACTCGTCCACGACTGCTTCGATTAACCGAGACTACTCAGAAATCTGTGAAACCACCAAAGGTATTATTGAAATAGAAAATCTTTGCTCAATCGCAGTCGGCAGGATTCGAACCTGCGCGGGAATATCCCAACAGATTTCTAGTCTGTCGCCTTAACCAATCGGCCACGACTGCTTCTGTTAAGCGAGTCCACTCAAAAAATTTTGGAACTACTAAAGCTATCATTGGAATAAGTATGTTTGTTCGAACGCAGTCGGCAGGATTCGAACCTGCGCGGGAATATCCCAACAGATTTCAAGTCTGTCGCCTTAAGCACTCGTCCACGACTGCTTCGATTAACCGAGACTACTCAGAAATCTGTGAAACCACCAAAGGTATTATTGAAATAAAAAATCTTTGCTCAATCGCAGTCGGCAGGATTCGAACCTGCGCGGGAACATCCCAACAGATTTCTAGTCTGTCGCTTTAACCACTCGGCCACGACTGCTAATGTTAAGCGAGTCCACTCAAAAAATTGTGGAACTACTAAAGCTATCATTGGAATAAGTATGTGTGTTCGAACGCAGTCGGCAGGATTCGAACCTGCGCGGGAGTATCCCAACAGATTTCAAGTCTGTCGCCTTAACC
This sequence comes from Phalangium opilio, assembly GCF_054372755.1. Taxonomy (NCBI): domain Eukaryota; kingdom Metazoa; phylum Arthropoda; class Arachnida; order Opiliones; family Phalangiidae; genus Phalangium; species Phalangium opilio. The sequence goes on from NW_028324207.1 coordinate 4,124,859, forward strand.
ACTCGGCCACGACTGCTTCTGTTAACCGAGACCACTAAAAAATTGTGGAACTACTAAAGCTATCATTGAAATAAGTACGTTAGTTCGAACGCAGTCGGCAGGATTCGAACCTGCGCGGAAATATCCCAACAGATTTCGAGTCTGTCGCCTTAACCACTCGGCCACGACTGCTGCTGTTAACTGAGACCACTCAAAAATCTGTGAAACTACTAAAGGTATTATTGAAATAAAAAATATTTGCTCAATCGCAATCGGCAGGATTCGAACCTGCGCGGGAATATCCGAACAGATTTCGAGTCTGTCGCCTTAACCACTCGGCCACGACTGCTGCTGTTAACTGAGACCACTCAAAAATCGGTGGAACTACTAAAGCTATCATTGGAATTAGCATGTTATTTCGAGTGCAGTCGGATGGATTCGAACGTGCGCGGGAATAGCCCAACAGATTTCGAGTCTGTCGCCTTAACCACTCGGCCACGACTGCTTCTGTTAACGGAGACCACTCAAAAAGTGTGGAACTACTAAAGCTATCATTGGAATAAGTATGTTAGTTCGAACGCACTCGGCAGGATTCGAACCTGCGCGGGAATATCGCTACAGATTTCGAGTCTGTCGCCTTAACCACTCGTCCACGACTGCTTCTGTTGACCAAGACCACTCAAAAAACTGTGGAACTACTAAAGCTATTATTGGAATAAGAATGTTTGTTCGAACGCAGTCGGCAGGATTCGAACCAGCGGGGGAATATCCCAACAAATTTCAAGTCTGTCGCCTTAACCACTCGGCCACGACTGCTTCTGTTAACCGAGACCACTAAAAAATTGTGGAACTACTAAAGCTATCATTGGAATAAGTATGTGAGTTCGAACGCAGTCGGCAGGAATCGAACCTGTGAGGGAATATCCCAACTGATTTCGAGTCTGTCGCCTTAAGCACTCGTCCACGACTGCTTCGATTAACCGAGACTACCCAGAAATCTGTGAAACCACCAAAGGTATTATTGAAATAAAAAATCTTTTCTCAATCGCAGTCGGCAGGATTCGAACCTGCGCTGGAATATCCCAACAGATTTCGAGTCTGTCGCCTTAAGCACTCGTCCACGACTGCTTCGATTAACCGAGACTACTCAGAAATCTGTGAAACCACCAAAGGTATTATTGAAATAGAAAATCTTTGCTCAATCGCAGTCGGCAGGATTCGAACCTGCGCGGGAATATCCCAACAGATTTCTAGTCTGTCGCCTTAACCACTCGGCCACGACTGCTTCTGTTAAGCGAGTCCACTCAAAAAATTTTGGAACTACTAAAGCTATCATTGGAATAAGTATGTTTGTTCGAACGCAGTCGGCAGGATTCGAACCTGCGCGGGAATATCCCAACAGATTTCAAGTCTGTCGCCTTAAGCACTCGTCCACGACTGCTTCGATTAACCGAGACTACTCAGAAATCTGTGAAACCACCAAAGGTATTATTGAAATAAAAAATCTTTGCTCAATCGCAGTCGGCAGGATTCGAACCTGCGCGGGAACATCCCAACAGATTTCTAGTCTGTCGCTTTAACCACTCGGCCACGACTGCTAATGTTAAGCGAGTCCACTCAAAAAATTGTGGAACTACTAAAGCTATCATTGGAATAAGTATGTGTGTTCGAACGCAGTCGGCAGGATTCGAACCTGTGCGGGAGTATCCCAACAGATTTCAAGTCTGTCGCCTTAACCACTCGGCCACGACTGCTTCTGTTAACCGTGACCACTAAAAAATTGTGGAACTACTAAAGCTATCATTGAAATAAGTACGTTAGTTCGAACGCAGTCGGCAGGATTCGAACCTGCGCGGAAATATCCCAACAGATTTCGAGTCTGTCGCCTTAACCACTCGGCCACGACTGCTGCTGTTAACTGAGACCACTCAAAAATCTGTGAAACTTCTAAAGGTATTATTGAAATAAAAAATATTTGCTCAATCGCAATCGGCAGGATTCGAACCTGCGCGGGAATATCCGAACAGATTTCGAGTCTGTCGCCTTAACCACTCGGCCACGACTGCTGCTGTTAACTGAGACCACTCAAAAATCGGTGGAACTACTAAAGCTATCATTGGAATTAGCATGTTATTTCGAGTGCAGTCGGATGGATTCGAACGTGCGCGGGAATAGCCCAACAGATTTCGAGTCTGTCGCCTTAACCACTCGGCCACGACTGCTTCTGTTAACGGAGACCACTCAAAAAGTGTGGAACTACTAAAGCTATCATTGAAATAAGTATGTTAGTTCGAACGCACTCGGCAGGATTCGAACCTGCGCGGGAATATCGCTACAGATTTCGAGTCTGTCGCCTTAACCACTCGTCCACGACTGCTTCGATTAACCGAGACTACTCAGAAATCTGTGAAACCACCAAAGGTATTATTGAAATAAAAAATCTTTGCTCAATCGCAGTCGGCAGGATTCGAACCTGCGCGGGAATATCCCAACAGATTTCAAGTCTGTCGCCTTAACCCTCGGCCACGACTGCCTCTGTGAACCGAGACCACTCAATAAAGTGTGGACTTACTAAAGCTATCATTGGAATAAGTATGGTATTCCGAAACCAGTCGGCAGGAATCGAACCTGCGCGGGAATATCCCAACAGATTTCTAGTCTGTCGCCTTAACCACTCGGCCACGACTGCTTCTGTTAGCCTAGTCCACTCAAAAAATTGTGGAACTACTAAAGCTATCATTGGAATAAGTATGTGAGTTCGAACGCAGTCGGCAGGAATCCAACCTGCGAGGGAATATCCCAACAGATTTCGAGTCTGTCGCCTTAAGCACTCGTCCACGACTGCTTCGATTAACCGAGACTACTCAGAAATCTGTGAAACCACCAAAGGTATTATTGAAATAAAAAATCTTTGCTCAACCGCAGTCGGCAGGATTCGAACCTGCGCGGGAACATCCCAACAGATTTCTAGTCTGTCGCCTTAACCACTCGCCCACGACTGCTTCTGTTAAGCGAGTCCACTCAAAAAATTGTGGAACTACTAAAGCTATCATTGGAATAAGTATGTGTGTTCGAACGCAGTCGGCAGGATTCGAACCTGCGCGGGAGTATCCCAACAGATTTCAAGTCTGTCGCCTTAAGCACTCGTCCACGACTGCTTCGAATAACCGAGACTACCCAGAAATCTCTGAAACCACCAAAGGTATTATTGAAATAAAAAATCTTTTCTCAATCGCAGTCGGCAGGATTCGAACCTGCGCTGGAATATCCCAACAGATTTCGAGTCTGTCGCCTTAAGCACTCGTCCACGACTGCTTCGATTAACCGAGACTACTCAGAAATCTGTGAAACCACCAAAGGTATTATTGAAATAGAAAATCTTTGCTCAATCGCAGTCGGCAGGATTCGAACCTGCGCGGGAATATCCCAACAGAGTTATAGTCTGTCGCCTTAACCACTCGGCCACGACTGCTTCTGTTAAGCGAGTCCACTCAAAAAATTTTGGAACTACTAAAGCTATCATTGGAATAAGTATGTTTGTTCGAACGCAGTCGGCAGGATTCGAACCTGCGCGGGAATATCCCAACAGATTTCAAGTCTGTCGCCTTAACTACTCGGCCACGACTGCTTCTGTTAACCGAGACCACTAAAAAATTGTGGAACTACTAAAGCTATCATTGGAATAAGTATGTGAGTTCGAACGCAGTCGGCAGGAATCCAACCTGCGAGGGAATATCCCAACAGATTTCGAGTCTGTCGCCTTAAGCACTCGTCCACGACTGCTTCGATTAACCGAGACTACTCAGAAATCTGTGAAACCACCAAAGGTATTATTGAAATAAAAAATCTTTGCTCAATCGCAGTCGGCAGGATTCGAACCTGCGCGGGAACATCCCAACAGATTTCTAGTCTGTCGCTTTAACCACTCGGCCACGACTGCTAATGTTAAGCGAGTCCACTCAAAAAATTGTGGAACTACTAAAGCTATCATTGGAATAAGTATGTGTGTTCGAACGCAGTCGGCAGGATTCGAACCTGCGCGGGAGTATCCCAACAGATTTCAAGTCTGTCGCCTTAACCACTCGGCCACGACTGCTTCTGTTAACCGAGACCACTAAAAAATTGTGGAACTACTAAAGCTATCATTGAAATAAGTACGTGAGTTCGAACGCAGTCGGCAGGATTCGAACCTGTGCGGAAATATCCCAACAGATTTCGAGTCTGTCGCCTTAACCACTCGGCCACGACTGCTGCTGATAACTGAGACCACTCAAAAATCTGTGAAACTACTAAAGGTATTATTGAAATAAAAAATATTTGCTCAATCGCAATCGGCAGGATTCGAACCTGCGCGGGAATATCCGAACAGATTTCGAGTCTGTCGCCTTAACCACTCGGCCACGACTGCTGCTGTTAACTGAGACCACTCAAAAATCGGTGGAACTACTAAAGCTATCATTGGAATTAGCATGTTATTTCGAGTGCAGTCGGATGGATTCGAACGTGCGCGGGAATAGCCCAACAGATTTCGAGTCTGTCGCCTTAACCACTCGGCCACGACTGTTTCTGTTAGCCTAGTCCACTCAAAAAATTGTGGAACTACTAAAGCTATCATTGGAATAAGTATGTGAGTTCGAACGCAGTCGGCAGGATTCGAACCTGCGCGTAAATATCCCAACAGATTTCGAGTCTGTCGCCTTAACCACTCGGCCACGACTGCTGCTGTTAACTGAGACCACTCAAAAATCTGTGAAACTACTAAAGGTATTATTGAAATAAAAAATCTTTGCTCAATCGCAATCGGCAGGATTCGAACCTGCGCGGGAATATCCGAACAGATTTCGAGTCTGTCGCCTTAACCACTCGGCCACGACTGCTGCTGTTAACTGAGACCACTCAAAAATCTGTGGAACTACTAAAGCTATCATTGGAATTAGCATGTTATTTCGAACGCAGTCGGCTGGATTAGAACGTGCGCAAGAATAGCCCAACAGATTTTGAGTCTGTCGCCTTAACCACTCGGCCACGACTGCTTCTGTTAACCGAGACCACTCAAAAAGTGTGGAACTACTAAAGCTATCATTGGAATAAGTATGTGAGTTCGAACGCACTCGGCAGGATTCGAACCTGCGCGGGAATATCGCTACAGATTTCGAGTCTGTCGCCTTAACCACTCGTCCACGACTGCTTCGATGAACCAAGACTACTCAGAAATCTGTGAAACCACCAAAGGTATTATTGAAATAAAAAATCTTTCCTCAATCGCAGTCGGCAGGATTCGAACCTGCGCGGGAATATCCCAACAGATTTCTAGTCTGTCGCCTTAACCACTCGGCCACGACTGCTTCTGTTAAGCGAGTCCACTCAAAAAATTTTGGAACTACTAAAGCTATCATTGGAATAAGTATGTTAGTTCGAACGCAGTCGGCAGGATTCGAACCTGCGCGGGAATATCCCAACAGATTTCTAGTCTGTCGCCTTAACCACTCGGCCACGACTGCTTCTGTTAACCGAGACCACTAAAAAATTGTGGAACGGCTAAAGCTATCATTGGAATAAGTATGTGACTTCGAACGCAGTCGGCAGGATTCGAACCTGCGAGGGAATATCCCAACAGATTTCAAGTCTGTCGCCTTAACCACTCGGCCACGACTGCTTCGATTAACCGAGACTACTCAGAAATCTGTGAAACCACGAAAGGTATTATTGAAATAAAAAATATTTGCTCAATCGCAGTCGGCAGGATTCGAACCTGCGCGGGAATATCCCAACAGATTTCACGTCTGTCGCCTTAACCACTCGGCCACGACTGCTTCTGTTAACCGAGACCACTAAAAAATTGTGGAACTACTAAAGCTATCATTGGAATAAGTATGTGAGTTCGAACGCAGTCGGCAGGAATCGAACCTGCGAGGGAATATCCCAACAGATTTCGAGTCTGTCGCCTTAAGAACTCGGCCACGACTGCTTCTGTTAAGCGAGTCCACTCAAAAAATTGTGGAACTACTAAAGCTATCATTGGAATAAGTATGTGTGTTCGAACGCAGTCGGCAGGATTCGAACCTGCGCGGGAGTATCCCAACAGATTTCAAGTCTGTCGCCTTAACCACTCGGCCACGACTGCTTCTGTTAACCGAGACCACTAAAAAATTGTGGAACTACTAAAGCTATCATTGTCATAAGTATGTGTGTTCGAACGCAGTCGGCAGGATTCGAACCTGCGCGGGAGTATCCCAACAGATTTCAAGTCTGTCGCCTTAACCACTCGGCCACGACTGCTGCTGTTAACTGAGACCACTCAAAAATCTGTGAAACTGCTAAAGGTATTATTGAAATAAAAAATCTTTGCTCAATCGCAATCGGCAGGATTCGAACCTGCGCGGGAATATCCCAACAGATTTCGAGTCTGTCGCCTTAACCACTCGGCCACGACTGCTTCTTTTAACGGAGACCACTCAGAAAGTGTGGAACTACTAAAGCTATCATTGGAATAAGTATGTTAGTTCGAACGAACTCGGCAGGATTTGAACCTGCGCGGGAATATCGCTACAGATTTCGAGTCTGTCGCCTTAAGCACTCGTCCACGACTGCTTCGATTAACCGAGACTACTCAGAAATCTGTGAAACCACCAAAGGTATTATTGAAATAAAAAATCTTTGCTCAATCGCAGTCGGCAGGATTCGATCCTGCGCGGGAATATCCCAACAGATTTCTAGTCTGTCGCCTTAACCACTCGGCCACGACTGCTTCTGTTAACCGAGACCACTAAAAAATGGTGGAACTACTAAAGCTATCATTGAAATAAGTACGTGAGTTCGAACGCAGTCGGCAGGATTCGAACCTGCGCGGAAATATCCCAACAGATTTCGAGTCTGTCGCCTTAAGCACTCGGCCACGACTGCTGCTGTTAACTGAGACCACTCAAAAATCTGTGAAACTGCTAAAGGTATTATTGAAATAAAAAATCTTTGCTCAATCGCAATCGGCAGGATTCGAACCTGCGCGGGAACATCCCAACAGATTTCGAGTCTGTCGCCTTAACCACTCGGCCACGACTGCTTCTTTTAACGGAGACCACTCAAAAAGTGTGGAACTACTAAAGCTATCATTGGAATAAGTATGTTAGTTCGAACGCACTCGGCAGGATTTGAACCTGCGCGGGAATATCGCTACAGATTTCGAGTCTGTCGCCTTAAGCACTCGTCCACGACTCTTCGATTAACCGAGACTACTCAGAAATCTGTGAAACCACCAAAGGTATTATTGAAATAAAAAATCTTTGCTCAATCGCAGTCGGCAGGATTCGATCCTGCGCGGGAATATCCCAACAGATTTCTAGTCTGTCGCCTTAACCACTCGGCCACGACTGCTTCTGTTATCCGAGACCACTCAAAAAGTGTGGAACTACTAAAGCAATCATTGGAATAAGTATGTTATTCCGAACCCAGTCGGCAGGAATCGAACCTGCGCGGGAATATCCCAACAGATTGTTAGCGCCCAAACCCCCTTACTAATAGATGGCGCTAGAGTCCTGCCAAAAACTCGATCAATAACCCTATTCCCTCGCCTCGCACACGCTTAGGTAGGAAAGAGGAGGAATACGGCCTCTTAACGCGCGGCTCTCGTAGAGAGAGGACGGTAGTATTAACGCTATGTAACGTACCTGATTTACTTTGTTTTATTTCATTGATTAAACTCTTTTATTACACTAATGATCCTGACTAATCAATACACGACTCTTACATCTCAGAAGTGGGATATTTATCCAATTACGCCGTTATATTAGGAGATGAAACGCGATACGAAAAACATTTTTGCCCGGTACGAAAACGTGCAGAAAACAAAGCCGAGTCCTAAGCCTCGTCACGTAGTAACGGGAAACGTTATGTTTTTATCGCGCTAACATCGGTATTTCTATTTCTACGGTAAACGAAACAGTCGGTTTTATTATGTTTACATATAACGAACCTTCGGTTAACGGCGCGGATGAACTGAACGATTAAATTGCGAACTTTGGCCTTATTTTTACTCGTGAGCTTTTGTGAGACAAAGGGAGCTACACGGTCACCTTGCCAACGATTCATGCAAGAAACAGAGAGCTGTCTCCACGTACGAAGAAGCGAGCGAGTGAAAAATACTAGGCCCACGAGGTGCATTTTATGCCGCGAAACGAAACCGCCAACTGGTAGCACGAAACGAAGAGAAAACCCCACTGAAATTACATCGCGAACAGATTCCAACGTTCTTGAATCTGTAGGCCACGAAACGCCAAACGTAAGCGACGAACTTTCATACGAAAATCTCAACACTAAGCTCTCTACCAGCGCGATTAACGAAATTACTGACGACTTTCCTTCACGAACGGGTTCCAACGTCCTAGAACCCGGAGGCAACGAAGCGCCTACGGTAAGCAAAGATAATTTCACCGAGAATAACGATTTCAACGTAACCAACGACACGGCGGGTTCCGAAGTCTCTGAACCCGAGGGCAACGATCAGCCTACTATAAACGAGGAGCTTTCCAACGACTATTTTGAGGAGAATAACCAAACTCACGGCTCATCTAGCGGAAACTCCGACACCCATCGCGTTCTCTCGGAAAGAGTTCACGCCTTGAACGAAGGTTCTCGATTAATCCACGTCAACAACGAACATATCAGCGATAGCGAAGATTCTTTTCACGAATTATCAGAATCTCCTCGAGCTGTTGGTCCAATGAGTGTCAACTCGGACTCTGGAGACGAGGATAACGAACGAGAACGGGGATCCGTCTCAAGTGAGAATTCCCGCAACGAACGAATTATTCCACCCGGAATGGAAGGGCTTAGGCTACAAGACGAAGCTGGCAGGCAAGTACCTCAAGGGATGCTTTCTCTTACAGCCTTTGAACAAGCGATAAAATTAGCGGTCGGTGCTGCTGTAGAGCAAACGTTAGCGGCGGCTGGGAATGGCGCTAACCGGAATCACGATACAAATTCCGGGGATGCCAGTAGAATTATCCCTGATTTTGATCCTGCAATGGCACCTCATCAAACGATAAATCAATGGATAAGGAAGATTGACGATGCTGCAAGGGCCTACGGTTGGTCTGAGCGTCTCATCATCAACACAGCAATGCCGAAACTCAAAGGAACTGCTCAAGTATGGTATGAAAGCCTTGATACTGTGGTACACACTTGGGGCGAATGGAAGGAACTTCTCGTAGAATGGTTCCCGCCAGTCAAGAACTCTCAAAGGCTTTACCGCGATATGGAACAGAGGACCCGCCGTTCAGGGGAATCTGTAGAAGTATATTATCACGACAAAGTAGCCAAGGCGAGGCTCTGCGGCCTCTCAAACGATGACATGATGGAATACATAATCACAGGTCTGCACGACGAACAGCTGATTGCGTCTTTGAGCGTCCGTGACTACGATACACTACCGGAGCTCCTTAAGGCGATGCGACAGTTGGAAGACCGATTACAATCATCAAAACGAAACAAAGCCAACTTTTCCAACGAATCAGTCAAGGATAACAATGGGCGTCACGGAAGGGCTCCCGATCTGAAGCCCCAACCCCAAGAACCAAAGACTGAGGAGCGTAGCAATGGATCGTCTAATTCTCGAAGAAAACCGAAGTTTAAACATGGTGAACCTCTCTGTTTTAACTGTTCTTCATATGGACACATGTCGCGAGACTGCAAGAAGCCCCAGAAGGTAATGCGTTGCTTCACGTGTAGACGACCAGGGCACGAATCTAAGGATTGCACCACGAAATCGCTTCCAAGTCAAACTCGAGAAATCGCTCACGTTGAGAGTAAACACGCTGATGTTGATGCCAATCAGAAGTATTTCATGGATGCGGAAGTTAATGGAATACAGATAAGGTCGTACGATGACTTGGGTAGCAAATGCGTCGCTATACGAAAAAGCGAAGCTGAGCAGCTGAAAATAGAAACCGATGAAGTCGACGGAGACTCGTTCATAGGTGGTTACGGCTCAGGGAAAACGAAGCTTTTAGGAGTGGGCAAGGTTAGTCTCAGGGTTGACCAGGCGACGGCCGAGGTCAAGATCCACGTAGTACCTGACACAGCTCAAGATATACCCCTCTTAATCGGACAGCCCTTTACCGAACAACAACACATTGTAGTTGTCAAGCGAAAGAAAAACTTACGTATTTTTGAAGAACGTCCCAACGAGCAAGACGGCGACGAATGCCTTCTCAATCTGGATATCCCGTCGTTACCAGAACCGGCGGTAAACCTTTGGGCTAAAGGAGCCACTGTTATCCCGTCTAACTACATAGGAGTAGTAGACCTAGTAACGCAAGGACGTAGTCACGACCCACTAGACTTGTACATAGAAACCAGCATGAGGATGAAGCCGGGAAACGAATATTGCATCCCCCGTACTGTTTGCTCAGTTGGTCAAGATGGGGAAACGTCACTGCCAATTTTCAATGTATCGGATCAAGATTTAACTATTAAAGCTGGGCAGATAGTAGCACGAGGCGAACCGTGCTTTAGGGAAACAGCATCCGTCACCGAAGTTTTACACGCGGAAATCGTCCAAAGACCTCCGCTTCCTGTGGAAGATATCGTTACGGGACCGGACGTATCCGAAGAAACTCGGTTGCAGTTACACGAGCTGTTAAACTCATATCGAGACTGCTTCGCCAGCGATCTGATGGAACTCGGCAGAACGGACAGGGCCGAAATGAAAATTGAGCTAGTAACGAATGAGCCGGTCTCCTATCGACCTTACCGCTTGTCCTTTGCTGAAAGGGGCCGGGTACGAACGAAGATCTCAGAGCTTTTGGAAGCCGGGATTATAGAAGAGTCTAACTCGCCGTATGCCAGTCCCATAATAATAGTTAAGAAGAAAAACGGAGAAGAACGCTTGTGCGTAGATTATCGCGCTCTAAACAAGATTACGAAGAAAAACGCTTACCCGTTGCCGTTGATAGAAAGCCAGTTGGAACGGCTTAGCGGTAATAAGCTCTTTACAAGCTTGGATATGATGTCGGGTTACTACCAAATTCCTGTGGACAAGGATTCGAGAGAAAAGACGGCTTTCGTGACCCCCGATGGTCATTACCAGTTCATTACGATGCCGTTTGGGCTCTCCAACGCCTGTGGAGTTTTCCAAAAGATGATCAACTCTGTATTAGGAACGCTACGGTACGCTATAGCGCTCACCTACATGGACGATGTTTTGATTCCGTCAGTCAATGAAAGCGAAGGCCTCAACCACTTACGTCAAGTGCTAGAAGTCGTACGGAACGCGCACCTGTCATTAAACCTGAAGAAATGCCGATTTCTGCTCAGTGACATAGAGTACCTGGGATTCGAGATAAGTCGGTATGGGATCCGTCCCGGTTCAAGAAAGGTCGACTGCGTAAAAGAATTTCCGCCACCGAAAAACGTCCACGAGCTCCGGCGATTCTTAGGACTCGCCAGCTATTTCCGGCGTTTTGTTAAGGGTTTCGCTATGGAAGCTGAACCACTCACGACACTCTTACGAAAGGATATGGAATGGGTATGGAAGCCCGAACAAGAAAAAGCTTTTACCTTCCTCAAAGCAAAACTCACGGAGAGGCCCATTTTAGCCTTATACGATATGAACGCTAAAACGGAAGTTCACACGGATGCAAGTAAAATTGGTCTCGGCTCGATACTTCTCCAGCAAGCTGAGGATCAAAAATGGCACCCAATTTGCTACGCCAGCAGGAAGACGACGAAGGAGGAAGCTAAATACCACTCAAGTGAGCTAGAGACGTTAGCTGTGGTTTGGAGCCTAGAAAAGTTTCGAGTTTTTCTAATTGGAATGGCGTTCGACGTGGTAACAGATTGTAATTCGGTGCGGTGCACCCTCTCGAAGAAACACCTGGTCCCACGAATTGGACGTTGGTGGTTGCGACTTCAAGAGTATACGTTTCAAGTCACACATCGCCCCGGAACCCGAATGGCACACGTAGATGCTCTGAGCAGAGCGCCATGGGACGAAGCCGAAGATATGGAACCTACGGACGGTCTTCAGATTTTTCACGTTGAAATAACCCGCGAAGATTTCCTAGTCGCGGCCCAAAACGAGGATCCTAAAATGAAACTAATCAAGGACCAGCTAACGAAAACAGGGAAGCTATCGAAAGAAGAAATAGGAGTTCGTAAGGAATACGTCCTCAAACAAGGAAGGCTCTTTAAGAAGGTCCGAATGGACGAAAACAAGGAAGAATCCTTACTCTGGGTAGTACCAAATCGTGCCAGGTGGCGCGTGGTAAAAAGCTGCCATGATGACCTGGGCCATTTTGGTCTGGACAAGACTATCCAGAAAATTAAAGAAGACTTTTGGTTCCCTGGTATGAAACGCTACGTCAGACGCTATATTTCGTCGTGTCTCGAATGTTTGTTTCACAAACGCCCCTCTGGCAGGCAGCCAGGCTTCCTACATTCGATAGATAAGATTGGTCTACCCTTTCACACGCTGCATTTAGACCACCTGGGTCCGTTCGTTCGAAGTGTAAACGGAAACACTTACTTGATTGTTGCCATCGACGCTTTTACAAAGTTTACAATCTTGAAGCCAGTTCGAAACGCGGGAATGAACCCTACCAAACGATTTTTACAAGAACTCATCGGAGTATTTGGAGCCCCGAAACGTATCATTACGGATCAAGGCACAGCCTACACGGGAAAGGCTTTTGAAGACACTTGCAAGTTAGCACGTATCACCCATGTTCTTAACGCCACCGCAACGCCTCGCGGGAATGGTCAGGTTGAACGCCTAAACCGAGTTTTGAGTCCGGCTTTAGCAAGCATGACCGTACGTGAAGATGACAAGGATTGGGACGAGCATGTTCACCAAATCCAGTGGGGAATAAATAACACGATACATAAGGCTACGCAAAGAACGCCTTTCTCCCTACTCTTCAACTACGCGTCGAGAAATCCAACGGGAAGCGCTCTCATAGACGGCGTACGAGAAACCTTTGACGAAGATACGCTCGAACGACGAGCCAAAGCCATTGAAGCTATAAGGATCGACCAAGCGAAGCAGAGAACTCGATACAACGCAAAACGGGCCAAAGCACCAACCTTTGAGCCTGGTGACCTTGTCGTAGTTGAGCGCAAACCCGAGGCTACCGGGTTACCAAGGAAAACAGCAGCGGTCTATAAAGGACCATACGTTGTCGCTGAGAAGCTAAAACACGACCGTTATCTTATAGAGGATTGCCCGGAGAACCAACGAAAGCAGAAGTTCTACCGAAATACGGCTCCGGTAGACAAAATTAAACGTTTTCTCATAGTTGACAATGCCGATGACGATTCCGGAGACGAGTCCCAAGATGACGTCCCACCACCTTCACCAGGAGTTCCGGTCTTTGCTGATTCCAAACGCACGCAATTCCGTCCAGCTAGCAGTGAGTCGACCATTTCCCAAGAGGATACAACAGCCGAAAACGAGACGGCTGTCGAAGCTGATGGTACGAATACTCTGTCCGAGCATGATGCCGACGAAGACGACGGAATGAGACGCAGTTCCAGGCGACGCAGAACTCCGCTCTATTTAAAAGACTTTATTTGCTAAATTTAATTTTTACCATACGCGGGTTAATATTTTTGTTACGCGTTTTCACGTCGTTACTACGCAATTTAGTTAGTCTTTTGTAACGTTTTTCACCAAACAGGTGTTTGTTAACTTTTTTATTTTATGTAACGTACCTGATTTACTTTGTTTTATTTCATTGATTAAACTCTTTTATTACACTAATGATCCTGACTAATCAATACACGACTCTTACAAGATTTCTAGTCTGTCGCCTTAACCACTCGGCCACGACTGCTTCTGTTAGCCGAGCCCACTCAAAAAATTATGGAACTACTAAACTTATCATTGGAATAAGTATGTGTGTTCGAACGCAGTCGGCAGGATTCGAACCTGCGAGGCAGTATCCCAACAGATTTCAAGTCTGTCGCCTTAACCACTTGGCCACGACTGCTTCTGTTAACCGAGACCACTAAAAAATTGTGGAACTACTAAAGCTATCATTGGAATAAGTATATGAGCTCGAACGCAGTCGGCAGGATTCGAACCTGCGCGTAAATATCCCAACAGATTTCGAGTCTGTCGCCTTAACCACTCGGCCACGACTGCTGCTGTTAACTGAGACCACTCAAAAATCTGTGAAACTACTAAAGGTATTATTGAAATAAAAAATCTTTGCTCAATCGCAATCGGCAGGATTCGAACCTGCGCGGGAATATCCGAACAGATTTCGAGTCTGTCGCCTTAACCACTCGGCCACGACTGCTGCTGTTAACTGAGACCACTCAAAAATCTGTGGAACTACTAAAGCTATCATTGGAATTAGCATGTTATTTCGAACGCAGTCGGCAGGATTCGAACGTGCGCGGGAATAGCCCAACAGATTTCAAGTCTGTCGCCTTAACCACTCGTCCACGACTGCTTCGGATAACCGAGACCACTAAAAAATTGTGGAACTACTAAAGCTATCATTGGAATAAGTATGTGAGTTCGAACGCAGTCGGCAGGAATCGAACCTGCGAGGGAATATCCCAACAGATTTCGAGTCTGTCGCCTTAAGCACTCGTCCACGACTGCTTCGATTAACCGAGACTACTCAGAAATCTGTGAAACCACCAAAGGTATTATTGAAATAAAAAATCTTTGCTCAATCGCAGTCGGCAGGATTCGAACCTGCGCGGGAATATCCCAACAGATTTCAAGTCTGTCGCCTTAACCACTCGGCCACGACTGCTTCTGTTAACCGAGACCACTAAAAAATTGTGGAACTACTAAAGCTATCATTGAAATAAGTACGTGAGTTCGAACGCAGTCGGCAGGATTCGAACCTGCGCGGAAATATCCCAACAGATTTCGAGTCTGTCGCCTTAACCACTCGGCCACGACTGCTGCTGTTAACTGAGACCACTCAAAAATCTGTGAAACTGCTAAAGGTATTATTGAAATAAAAAATCTTTGCTCAATCGCAATCGGCAGGATTCGAACCTGCGCGGGAATATCCCAACAGATTTCGAGTCTGTCGCCTTAACCACTCGGCCACGACTGCTTCTTTTAACGGAGACCACTCAAAAAGTGTGGAACTACTAAAGCTATCATTGGAATAAGTATGTTAGTTCGAACGCACTCGGCAGGATTTGAACCTGCGCGGGAATATCGCTACAGATTTCGAGTCTGTCGCCTTAAGCACTCGTCCACGACTGCTTCGATTAACCGAGACTACTCAGAAATCTGTGAAACTACCAAAGGTATTATTGAAATAAAAAATCTTTGCTCAATCGCAGTCGGCAGGATTCGAACCTGCGCGGGAATATCCCAACAGATTTCTAGTCTGTCGCCTTAACCACTCGGCCACGACTGCTTCTGTTAACCGAGACCACTCAAAAAGTGTGGAACTACTAAAGCAATCATTGGAATAAGTATGTTATTCCGAACCCAGTCGGCAGGAATCGAACCTGCGCGGGAATATCCCAACAGATTTCTAGTCTGTCGCCTTAACCACTCGGCCACGACTGCTTCTGTTAGCCGAGCCCACTCAAAAAATTATGGAACTACTAAACTTATCATTGGAATAAGTATGTGTGTTCGAACGCAGTCGGCAGGATTCGAACCTGCGAGGGAGTATCCCAACAGATTTCAAGTCTGTCGCCTTAACCACTTGGCCAGGACTGCTTCTGTTAACCGAGACCACTAAAAAATTGTGGAACTACTAAAGCTATCATTGGAATAAGTATATGAGCTCGAACGCAGTCGGCAGGATTCGAACCTGCGCGTAAATATCCCAACAGATTTCGAGTCTGTCGCCTTAACCACTCGGCCACGACTGCTGCTGTTAACTGAGACCACTCAAAAATCTGTGAAACTACTAAAGGTATTATTGAAATAAAAAATATTTGCTCAATCGCAATCGGCAGGATTCGAACCTGCGCGGGAAAATCCGAACCGATTTCGAGTCTGTCGCCTTAACCACTCGGCCACGACTGCTGCTGTTAACTGAGACCACTCAAAAATCTGTGGAACTACTAAAGCTATCATTGGAATTTGCATGTTATTTCGAACGCAGTCGGCAGGATTCGAACGTGCGCGGGAATAGCCCAACAGATTTCAAGTCTGTCGCCTTAACCACTCGTCCACGACTGCTTCGGATAACCGAGACCACTAAAAAATTGTGGAACTACTAAAGCTATCATTGGAATAAGTATGTGAGCTCGAACGCAGTCGGCAGGAATCGAACCTGCGAGGGAATATCCCAACAGATTACGAGTCTGTCGCCTTAAGCACTCGTCCACGACTGCTTCGATTAACCGAGACTACTCAGAAATCTGTGAAACCACCAAAGGTATTATTGAAATAAAAAATCTTTGCTCAATCGCAGTCGGCAGGATTCGAACCTGCGCGGGAATATCCCAACAGATTTCTAGTCTGTCGCCTTAACCACTCGGCCATGACTGCTTCTGTTAAGCGAGTCCACTCAAAAAATTATGGAACTACTAAAGCTATCATTGGAATAAGTATGTGTGTTCGAACGCAGTCGGCAGGATTCGAACCTGCGCGGGAATATCCCAACAGATTTCAAGTCTGTCGCCTTAACCACTCGTCCACGACTGCTTCGGATAACCGAGACCACTAAAAAATTGTGGAACTACTAAAGCTATCATTGGAATAAGTATGTGAGTTCGAACGCAGTCGGCAGGAATCGAACCTGCGAGGGAATATCCCAACAGATTTCGAGTCTGTCGCCTTAAGCACTCGTCCACGACTGCTTCGATTAACCGAGACTACTCAGAAATCTGTGAAACCACCAAAGGTATTATTGAAATAAACAATCTTTGCACAATCGCAGTCGGCAGGATTCGAACCTGCGCGGGAATATCCCAACAGATTTCAAGTCTGTCGCCTTAACCACTCGGCCACGACTGCTTCTGTTAACCGAGACCACTAAAAAATTGTGGAACTACTAAAGCTATCATTGAAATAAGTACGTGAGTTCGAACGCAGTCGGCAGGATTCGAACCTGCGCGGAAATATCCCAACAGATTTCGAGTCTGTCGCCTTAACCACTCGGCCACGACTGCTGCTGTTAACTGAGACCACTCAAAAATCTGTGAAACTGCTAAAGGTATTATTGAAATAAAAAATCTTTGCTCAATCGCAATCGGCAGGATTCGAACCTGCGCGGGAATATCCCAACAGATTTCGAGTCTGTCGCCTTAACCACTCGGCCACGACTGCTTCTTTTAACGGAGACCACTCAAAAAGTGTGGAACTACTAAAGCTATCATTGGAATAAGTATGTTAGTTCGAACGCACTCGGCAGGATTTGAACCTGCGCGGGAATATCGCTACAGATTTCGAGTCTGTCGCCTTAACCACTCGGCCACGACTGCTTCTGTTAGCCGAGCCCACTCAAAAAATTATGGAACTACTAAACTTATCATTGGAATAAGTATGTGTGTTCGAACGCAGTCGGCAGGATTCGAACCTGCGAGGGAGTATCCCAACAGATTTCAAGTCTGTCGCCTTAACCACTTGGCCACGACTGCTTCTGTTAACCGAGACCACTAAAAAATTGTGGAACTACTAAAGCTATCATTGGAATAAGTATATGAGCTCGAACGCAGTCGGCAGGATTCGAACCTGCGCGTAAATATCCCAACAGATTTCGAGTCTGTCGCCTTAACCACTCGGCCACGACTGCTGCTGTTAACTGAGACCACTCAAAAATCTGTGAAACTACTAAAGGTATTATTGAAATAAAAAATCTTTGCTCAATCGCAATCGGCAGGATTCGAACCTGCGCGGGAATATCCGAACAGATTTCGAGTCTGTCGCCTTAACCACTGGGCCAAGACTGCTGCTGTTAACTGAGACCACTCAAAAATCTGTGGAACTACTAAAGCTATCATTGGAATTTGCATGTTATTTCGAACGCAGTCGGCAGGATTCGAACGTGCGCGGGAATAGCCCAACAGATTTCAAGTCTGTCGCCTTAACCACTCGTCCACGACTGCTTCGGATAACCGAGACCACTAAAAAATTGTGGAACTACTAAAGCTATCATTGGAATAAGTATGTGAGTTCGAACGCAGTCGGCAGGAATCGAACCTGCGAGGGAATATCCCAACAGATTACGAGTCTGTCGCCTTAAGCACTCGTCCACGACTGCTTCGATTAACCGAGACTACTCAGAAATCTGTAAAACCACCAAAGGTATTATTGAAATAAAAAATCTTTGCTCAATCGCAGTCGGCAGGATTCGAACCTGCGTGGGAATATCCCAACAGATTTCTAGTCTGTCGCCTTAACCACTCGGCCAGGACTGCTTCTGTTAAGCGAGTCCACTCAAAAAATTATGGAACTACTAAAGCTATCATTGGAATAAGTATGTGTGTTCGAACGCAGTCGGCAGGATTCGAACCTGCGCGGGAATATCCCAACAGATTTCAAGTCTGTCGCCTTAACCACTCGGCCACGACTGCTTCTGTTAACCGAGACCACTAAAAAATTGTGGAACTACTAAAGCTATCATTGGAATAAGTATGTGAGTTCGAACGCAGTCGGCAGGAATCCAACCTGCGAGGGAATATCCCAACAGATTTCGAGTCTGTCGCCTTAAGCACTCGTCCACGACTGCTTCGATTAACCGAGACTACTCAGAAATCTGTGAAACCACCAAAGGTATTATTGAAATAAAAAATCTTTGCTCAATCGCAGTCGGCAGGATTCGAACCCGCGCAGGAATATCCCAACAGATTTCTAGTCTGTCGCCTTAACCACTCGGCCACGACTGCTTCTGTTAAGCGAGTCCACTCAAAAAATTGTGGAACTACTAAAGCTATCATTGGAATAAATATGTGTGTTTGAACGCAGTCGGCAGGATTCGAACCTGCGCGGGAGTATCCCAACAGATTTCAAGTCTGTCGCCTTAACCACTCGGCCACGACTGCTTCTGTTAACCGAGACCACTAAAAAATTGTGGAACTACTAAAGCTATCATTGAAATAAGTACGTGAGTTCGAACGCAGTCGGCAGGACTCGAACCTGCGCTGAAATATCCCAACAGATTTCGAGTCTGTCGCCTTAACCACTCGGCCACGACTGCTGCTGTTAACTGAGACCACTCAAAAATCTGTGAAACTGCTAAAGGTATTATTGAAATAAAAAATCTTTGCTCAATCGCAATCGGCAGGATTCGAACCTGTGCGGGAATATCCCAACAGATTTCGAGTCTGTCGCCTTAACCACTCGGCCACGACTGCTTCTCTTAACGGAGACCACTCAAAAAGTGTGGAACTACTAATAGGCCAGGACAGATAGGCCAAAAAAGGGCTTGACCTAGAACATTTGAACATAAAGATGAAAATTGGTACATGTGTTGTTTTTGACCCAACAGAAAATATACTAAAAGTCCCCTGCTGTAGAGCGCGAGCTTTCGCCGCCATCTTGGAAAATGGCCGCCGTGAATTACAGCTACAATGTATTCAACGTTCTTCTTCAAAAATTATGAAAATTGGTACACATTATCACTGGAACCACATGAACATCACGGCAAAATTTTACAGCTCTGTGTTTAATAGTTTGGTCGCCATATTGGAAAATGGCCGCCGTGAATGCTAGGTACAGTATATTTCACCATGTTGTTGGAAAATTATGAAAATTGATAAGTATTATAATCAGAGCTGTGTGAATCTCATAGTAAAATATTGAAGCAATTAGACAGATAGTTTGGCCGCCATGTTGGAAAATGTCCGCCATCAATGCCAATTAGGTACAGTATATGGTTCAAAAATTATGAAAATTGGTAATTATTATGTTGAAGACCGTCTAAATGTCATAGTTGAATATTGAAGACGTGCTTCTGATAGTTTGGGCGCCATCTTCTAAAATGACTGCTCGAAGTGCCAAATATATTACCGATATAAAATTTTTTCGATATTTTTTTATGGAGTAGATGATTTTCATGAACGTATAAAACGCCATAAAAATAACTACTTTTGAGTCTAAATTATTGACCCATCTTCAAAAATGGTCCCTGAAATATTACTATCCTAAAATCTGGAAAAAGAAAAGGAAAGCCATATTACTCGGATTTTGGTTATGAAAAACCGTTTTATATGGGGTATATACATTCTAATGTCGTTAAAGATTAGATTTAAGACACATTTTTAACATTTCGTTCATATTTCTCGTCATCCTGAAGATTTTTTATTACGGCTTATGCCTTGACAATGACCACACATTGCCCAGCAAGCTAATACAGATCGTCTACATTCAAAGTTCTTTATACAAGATGTTTTGCAGACTGCAGGTACAAATAATGAGTGTTACAAAATCATATGATGCCGGAAGGAGAATGGTGTGAATGGGATTAAATCGTTTCCTAGCTATTTTGGACTTGAAGATACGCTCGGAAAAAAATGTAGTTTTGCGGTGTCGGTTGTTGGATGAAGCTTAGCGAGATCAAATGAGGACTTGACAGTATATGTGACAACGGTTCGATTATACTTGTAATTTCTACATAGTTGAAGCGTGACGTGTCAATTATCACCCTAAAAAAAGCAAAAAGAAATCTCTCTTCGGCAGCAGCTATGGATTCCCTAGATGCAATATGGTCATTAAAAAAGCGCAACAAATTTGTAAGATGTTGATTATCTGTCATTACTTTAAACCACGCCTTATCATAACCACACCCAGTTACAGCACGTAAATGAAAGAAATGCTCTCTTAACCTTTTTTAAACGACTTATCGTGGCGGAGGGGGCCCGAGTTCGGTGTGACGGTTCGGGAGTTCCTTGGGTTCGCCCTTGGTTCAGATCGTTCCTTGCCCCATTCCGTGAAGGTTTTGCTGGGCCGCTTCGCCACCGCTCAGGTGTTGCCATGGCTCACCTCCGCTATTGTCAGCCCTCTAGGGGTTGCGGATACACTATTTGTTTGGGCCTTATGGCACTGTTGTGCTTGGAGAGAACTCTTCCGTCCCCTCGAGTCTTCTGCTGCCTTAATCCTTCCCTGTCACCGACTACCTCCTGACTGGGCTCGCCGCTGACGGTGTCCAGCTTCTGTCACCTGCTCAAGTGGCGTTTGTCGGTCCCACTGGCAGATCCAGTGTGCCATGACGGCAGTTCCGCAGGTTAAATTTGTAATATGATGGGAAGGGGCGCTGATAAGGCCCCCAGCTGTGTAGCGCCTAATCAAGGGTTATGACATGCAATTATTATGAAAAATCTTCAGGATGACGATGAATATATATGAAATGCTAGAGCTCTGTCTAAATTCTAATCTTAAACAACAGTAGAATTTATAAACCCCATATTAAATCATATTCTCTAATCAACATGTTGAGAATAACATCTTAGAATAACTTTTCTTTCTTTCAGAATTTAGGGCAATGATTTTCATGTGGCCATTTTTAAAGATGGCGTCGATGATTTCGACTTCGAGATATCCATTTTTTTGTTGTTTATTACGTTAATGAAAATCATCTATTCAAAAAAGGAATTTCAAAAAGATTTATATATTTGAAATATATTTAGCATTTCCAGCAGTCATTTTCGAAGATGGCGCCCAAACTAACAGCAGCACGTCTTCAATATTCAAGTATGATGCTGAGATGGTCTTAAGCATAATTATTACCAATTTTCATAATTTTTGAACCATATACTGTATCTATATGACATTGATGGCGGCCATTTTCCAACATGGCGGCCAAACTATCTGATTAATGGCTTCAATATTTTACTATGAGGTTCACACAGCTCTGATTGTAATACCTATCAATTTTCATAATTTTCCAACAACATGGTGAAATATACTGTACCTAGCATTAACGGCGGCCATTTTCCAATATGGCGACCAAAATATTGAACATAGAGCTGTAAAATTTGGCCATGATGTTCATGTGGTTCCAATCATAATGTGTACCAATTTTTATAATTTTTGAAGAAGAACGTTGAATACATTGTAGCTGGCATTCCCGGCGGCCATTTTCCAAGATGGCGGCGAAAGCTCGCGCTCTACAGCAGGGGACTTTTAGTATATTTTTTGTTGGGTCAAAAACAACACATGCACCAATTTTCATCTTTATGTTCAAATGTTCTAGGTCAAACCCTAAAAGTCCTGGGCTATAAAGCTATCATTGGAATAAGTATGTTAGTTCGAACGCACTCGGCAGGATTCGAACCTGCGCGGGTATATCGCTACAGATTTCGAGTCTGTCGCCTTAACCACTCGTCCACGACTGCTTCGATTAACCGAGACTACTCAGAAATCTGTGAAACCACCAAAGGTATTATTGAAATAAAAAATCTTTGCTCAATCGCAGTCGGCAGGATTCGAACCTGCGCGGGAATATCCCAACAGATTTCTAGTCTGTCGCCTTAACCACTCGGCCACGACTGCTTCTGTTAACCGAGACCACTCAAAAAGTGTGGAACTACTAAAGCTATCATTGGAATTAGTATGTTAGTTCGAACGCAGTCGGCAGGATTCGAACCCGCGCGGGAATATCCCTACAGATTTCAAGTCTGTCGCCTTAACCCTCGGCCACGACTGCTTCTGTTAGCCGAGTCCACTCAAAAATCTGTGAAACTACTAAAGGTATTATTGAAATAAAAAATCTTTGCTCAATCGCAATCGGCAGGATTCGAACCTGCGCGGGAATATCCGAACAGATTTCGAGTCTGTCGCCTTAACAACTCGGCCACGACTGCTGCTGTTAACTGAGACCACTCAAAAATCTGTGGAACTACTAACGTAATCATTGGAATTAGCATGTTATTTCGAACGCAGTCGGCAGGATTCGAACGTGCGCGGGAATAGCCCAACAGATTTCAAGTCTGTCGCCTTAACCACTCCTCCACGACTGCTTCGGATAACCGAGACCACTAAAAAATTGTGGAACTACTAAAGCTATCATTGGAATAAGTATGTGAGTTCGAACGCAGTCGGCAGGAATCCAACCTGCGAGGGAATATCCCAACAGATTTCGAGTCTGTCGCCTTAAGCACTCGTCCACGACTGCTTCGATTAACCGAAACTACTCAGAAATCTGTGAAACACCCAAAGGTATTATTGAAATAAAAAATCTTTGCTCAATCGCAGTCGGCAGAATTCGAACCTGCGCGGGAATATCCCAACAGATTTCTAGTCTGTCGCCTTAACCACTCGGCCACGACTGCTTCTGTTAAGCGAGTCCACTCAAAAAATTGTGGAACTACTAAAGCTATCATTGGAATAAGTATGTGTGTTCGAACGCAGTCGGCAAGATTCGAACCTTCGCGGGAATATCCCAACAGATTTCAAGTCTGTCGCCTTAACCACTCGGCCACGACTGCTTCTGTTAACCGAGACCACTAAAAAATTGTGGAACTACTAAAGCTATCATTGGAATAAGTATGTGAGTTCGAACGCAGTCGGCAGGAATCCAACCTGCGAGGGAATATCCCAACAGATTTCGAGTCTGTCGCCTTAAGCACTCGTCCACGACTGCTTCGATTAACCGAGACTACTCAGAAATCTGTGAAACCACCAAAGGTATTATTGAAATAAAAAATCTTTGCTCAATCGCAGTCGGCAGGATTCGAACCTGCGCGGGAATATCCCAACAGATTTCTAGTCTGTCGCCTTAACCCCTCGGCCACGACTGCTTCTGTTAAGCGAGTCCACTCAAAAAATTGTGGAACTACTAAAGCTATCATTGGAATAAGTATGTGTGTTCGAACGCAGTCGGCAGGATTCGAACCTGCGCGGGATTATCCCAACAGATTTCAAGTCTGTCGCCTTAACCACTCGGCCACGACTGCTTCTGTTAACCGAGACCACTAAAAAATTGTGGAACTACTAAAGCTATCATTGAAATAAGTACGTGAGTTCGAACGCAGTCGGCAGGATTCGAACCTGCGCGGAAATATCCCAAACAGATTTCGAGTCTGTCGCCTTAACCACTCGGCCACGACTGCTGCTGTTAACTGAGACCACTCAAAAATCTGTGAAACTGCTAAAGGTATTATTGAAATAAAAAATCTTTGCTCAATCGCAATCGGCAGGATTCGAACCTGCGCGGGAATATCCCAACAGATTTCGAGTCTGTCGCCTTAACCACTCGGCCACGACTGCTTCTGTTAACCGAGACCACTAAAAAATTGTGGAACTACTAAAGCTATCATTGGAATAAGTATGTGAGTTCGAACGCAGTCGGCAGGAATCGAACCTGCGAGGGAATATCCCAACAGATTTCGAGTCTGTCGCCTTAAGCACTCGTCCACGACTGCTTCGATTAACCGAGACTACTCAGAAATCTGTGAAACCACCAAAGGTATTATTGAAATAAAAAATCTTTGCTCAATCGCAGTCGGCAGGATTCGAACCTGCGCGGGAATATCCCAACAGATTTCTAGTCTGTCGACTTAACCACTCGGCCACGACTGCTTCTGTTAAGCGAGTCCTCTCAAAAAATTGTGGAACTACTAAAGCTATCATTGGAATAAGTATGTGTGTTCGAACGCAGTCGGCAGGATTCGAACCTGCGCGGGATTATCCCAACAGATTTCAAGTCTGTCGCCTTAACCACTCGGCCACGACTGCTTCTGTTAACCGAGACCACTAAAAAATTGTGGAACTACTAAAGCTATCATTGAAATAAGTACGTGAGTTCGAACGCAGTCGACAGGATTCGAACCTGCGCGGAAATATCCCAACAGATATCGAGTCTGTCGCCTTAACCACTCGGCCACGACTGCTGCTGTTAACTGAGACCACTCAAAAATCTGTGAAACTGCTAAAGGTATTATTGAAATAAAAAATCTTTGCTCAATCGCAATCGGCAGGATTCGAACCTGCGCGGGAATATCCCAACAGATTTCTAGTCTGTCGCCTTAACCACTCGGCCACGACTGCTTCTGTTAACCGAGACCACTCAAAAAACTGTGGAACTACTAAAGCTATTATTGGAATAAGAATGTTTGTTCGAACGCAGTCGGCAGGATTCGAACCTACGCGGGAATTTCCCAACAGATTTCAAGTCTGTCGCCTTAACCACTCGTCCACGACTGCTTCGATTAACCGAAACTACTCAGAAATCTGTGAAACTGCTAAAGGTATTATTGAAATAAAAAATTTTTTCTCAATCGCAATCGGCAGGATTCGAACCTGCGCGGGATTATCCCAACAGATTTCGAGTCTGTCGCCTTAACCACTCGGCCACGACTGCTTCTGTTATCAAACCACTCAAAAAGTGTGGAACTACTAAAGCTATCATTGGAATAAGTATGTTAGCTCGAACGCACTCGGCAGGATTCGAACCTGCGCGGGAATATCGCTACAGATTTCGAGCCTGTTGCCTTAACCACTCGTCCACGACAGCTTCGCTTAACCGAGACCACTCAAAAATTGTGGAACTACTAAAGCTTTCATTGGAATAAGTATGTTAGTCCGAACCCAGTCGGCAGGATTAGAACCTGCACGGGAATATCCAGACAGATTTCGAGTCTGTCGCCTTAACCACTCGGCCACGACTGCTTCTGATAACCGCGACCACACAAAAAAGCTTGGAACTACTAAAGCTATCATTGGAATAAGTATGTTAGTCCGAACCCAGTCGGCAGGATTCGAACCTGCGCGGGAATATCCCATTAGATTTCTAATCTGTCGCCATAACCAGTCGGCCACGACTGCTTCGGTTAAACGAGACCACTCAGAAATCTCTAAACCACTAAAGGTATTATTGAAATAAAATTTCTTTCCTCAACCGCAGTCGGCAGAATTCGAACCTGCGCGGGAATATCCCAACAGATTTCAAGTCTGTCGCCTTAATCACTCGGCCACGACTGCTTCTGTTAACCGAGACCACTAAAAAATTGTGGAACTACTAAAGCTATCATTGGAATAAGTATGTGAGTTCGAACGCAGTCGGCAGGAATCGAACCTGCGAGGGAATATCCTAACAGATTTCGAGTCTGTCGCCTTAAGCACTCGTCCACGACTGCTTCGATTAACCGAGACTACTCAGAAATCTGTGAAACCACCAAAGGTATTATTGAAATAAAAAATCTTTGCTCAATTGCAGTCGGCAGGATTCGAACCTGCGCGGGAATATCCCAACAGATTTCTAGTCTGTCGCCTTAACCACTCGGCCACGACTGCTTCTGTTAAGCGAGTCCACTCAAAACATTGTGGAACTACTAAAGCTATCATTGGAATAAGTATGTGTGTTCGAACGCAGTCAGCAGGATTCGAACCTGCGCGGGAATATCCCAACAGATTTCTAGTCTGTCGCCTTGACAACTCGGTCACGACTGCTACTGTTAACCGAGACCACTCAAAAATCTGTGAAACTGCTAAAGGTATTATTGAAATAAAAAATCTTTGCTCAATCGCAGTCGGCAGGATTCGAACCTGCGCGGGAATATCCCAACAGATTTCAAGTCTGTCGCCTTAACCACTCGGCCACGACTGCTTCTGTTAACCGAGACCACTAAAAAATTGTGGAACTACTAAAGCTATCATTGAAATAAGTACGTGAGTTCGAACGCAGTCGGCAGGATTCGAACCTGCGCGGAAATATCCCAACAGATTTCGAGTCTGTCGCCTTAACCACTCGGCCACGACTGCTGCTGTTAACTGAGACCACTCAAAAATCTGTGAAACTGCTAAAGGTATTATTGAAATAAAAAATCTTTGCTCAATCGCAATCGGCAGGATTCGAACCTGCGCGGGAATATCCCAACAGATTTCGAGTCTGTCGCCTTAACCACTCGGCCACGACTGCTTCTTTTAACGGAGACCACTCAAAAAGTGTGGAACTACTAAAGCTATCATTGGAATAAGTATGTTAGTTCGAACGCACTCGGCAGGATTTGAACCTGCGCGGGAATATCGCTACAGATTTCGAGTCTGTCGCCTTAAGCACTCGTCCACGACTGCTTCGATTAACCGAGACTACTCAGAAATCTGTGAAACTACCAAAGGTATTATTGAAATAAAAAATCTTTGCTCAATCGCAGTCGGCAGGATTCGAACCTGCGCGGGAATATCCCAACAGATTTCTAGTCTGTCGCCTTAACCACTCGGCCACGACTGCTTCTGTTAACCGAGACCACTCAAAAAGTGTGGAACTACTAAAGCAATCATTGGAATAAGTATGTTATTCCGAACCCAGTCGGCAGGAATCGAACCTGCGCGGGAATATCCCAACAGATTTCTAGTCTGTCGCCTTAACCACTCGGCCACGACTGCTTCTGTTAGCCGAGCCCACTCAAAAAATTATGGAACTACTAAACTTATCATTGGAATAAGTATGTGTGTTCGAACGCAGTCGGCAGGATTCGAACCTGCGAGGGAGTATCCCAACAGGTTTCAAGTCTGTCGCCTTAACCACTTGGCCAGGACTGCTTCTGTTAACCGAGACCACTAAAAAATTGTGGAACTACTAAAGCTATCATTGGAATAAGTATATGAGCTCGAACGCAGTCGGCAGGATTCGAACCTGCGCGTAAATATCCCAACAGATTTCGAGTCTGTCGCCTTAACCACTCGGCCACGACTGCTGCTGTTAACTGAGACCACTCAAAAATCTGTGAAACTACTAAAGGTATTATTGAAATAAAAAATATTTGCTCAATCGCAATCGGCAGGATTCGAACCTGCGCGGGAATATCCGAACCGATTTCGAGTCTGTCGCCTTAACCACTCGGCCACGACTGCTGCTGTTAACTGAGACCACTCAAAAATCTGTGGAACTACTAAAGCTATCATTGGAATTTGCATGTTATTTCGAACGCAGTCGGCAGGATTCGAACGTGCGCGGGAATAGCCCAACAGATTTCAAGTCTGTCGCCTTAACCACTCGTCCACGACTGCTTCGGATAACCGAGACCACTAAAAAATTGTGGAACTACTAAAGCTATCATTGGAATAAGTATGTGAGCTCGAACGCAGTCGGCAGGAATCGAACCTGCGAGGGAATATCCCAACAGATTACGAGTCTGTCGCCTTAAGCACTCGTCCACGACTGCTTCGATTAACCGAGACTACTCAGAAATCTGTGAAACCACCAAAGGTATTATTGAAATAAAAAATCTTTGCTCAATCGCAGTCGGCAGGATTCGAACCTGCGCGGGAATATCCCAACAGATTTCTAGTCTGTCGCCTTAACCACTCGGCCATGACTGCTTCTGTTAAGCGAGTCCACTCAAAAAATTATGGAACTACTAAAGCTATCATTGGAATAAGTATGTGTGTTCGAACGCAGTCGGCAGGATTCGAACCTGCGCGGGAATATCCCAACAGATTTCAAGTCTGTCGCCTTAACCACTCGTCCACGACTGCTTCGGATAACCGAGACCACTAAAAAATTGTGGAACTACTAAAGCTATCATTGGAATAAGTATGTGAGTTCGAACGCAGTCGGCAGGAATCGAACCTGCGAGGGAATATCCCAACAGATTTCGAGTCTGTCGCCTTAAGCACTCGTCCACGACTGCTTCGATTAACCGAGACTACTCAGAAATCTGTGAAACCACCAAAGGTATTATTGAAATAAAAAATCTTTGCACAATCGCAGTCGGCAGGATTCGAACCTGCGCGGGAATATCCCAACAGATTTCAAGTCTGTCGCCTTAACCACTCGGCCACGACTGCTTCTGTTAACCGAGACCACTAAAAAATTGTGGAACTACTAAAGCTATCATTGAAATAAGTACGTGAGTTCGAACGCAGTCGGCAGGATTCGAACCTGCGCGGAAATATCCCAACAGATTTCGAGTCTGTCGCCTTAACCACTCGGCCACGACTGCTGCTGTTAACTGAGACCACTCAAAAATCTGTGAAACTGCTAAAGGTATTATTGAAATAAAAAATCTTTGCTCAATCGCAATCGGCAGGATTCGAACCTGCGCGGGAATATCCCAACAGATTTCGAGTCTGTCGCCTTAACCACTCGGCCACGACTGCTTCTTTTAACGGAGACCACTCAAAAAGTGTGGAACTACTAAAGCTATCATTGGAATAAGTATGTTAGTTCGAACGCACTCGGCAGGATTTGAACCTGCGCGGGAATATCGCTACAGATTTCGAGTCTGTCGCCTTAACCACTCGGCCACGACTGCTTCTGTTAGCCGAGCCCACTCAAAAAATTATGGAACTACTAAACTTATCATTGGAATAAGTATGTGTGTTCGAACGCAGTCGGCAGGATTCGAACCTGCGAGGGAGTATCCCAACAGATTTCAAGTCTGTCGCCTTAACCACTTGGCCACGACTGCTTCTGTTAACCGAGACCACTAAAAAATTGTGGAACTACTAAAGCTATCATTGGAATAAGTATATGAGCTCGAACGCAGTCGGCAGGATTCGAACCTGCGCGTAAATATCCCAACAGATTTCGAGTCTGTCGCCTTAACCACTCGGCCACGACTGCTGCTGTTAACTGAGACCACTCAAAAATCTGTGAAACTACTAAAGGTATTATTGAAATAAAAAATCTTTGCTCAATCGCAATCGGCAGGATTCGAACCTGCGCGGGAATATCCGAACAGATTTCGAGTCTGTCGCCTTAACCACTGGGCCAAGACTGCTGCTGTTAACTGAGACCACTCAAAAATCTGTGGAACTACTAAAGCTATCATTGGAATTTGCATGTTATTTCGAACGCAGTCGGCAGGATTCGAACGTGCGCGGGAATAGCCCAACAGATTTCAAGTCTGTCGCCTTAACCACTCGTCCACGACTGCTTCGGATAACCGAGACCACTAAAAAATTGTGGAACTACTAAAGCTATCATTGGAATAAGTATGTGAGTTCGAACGCAGTCGGCAGGAATCCAACCTGCGAGGGAATATCCCAACAGATTTCGAGTCTGTCGCCTTAAGCACTCGTCCACGACTGCTTCGATTAACCGAGACTACTCAGAAATCTGTGAAACCACCAAAGGTATTATTGAAATAAAAAATCTTTGCTCAATCGCAGTCGGCAGGATTCGAACCCGCGCAGGAATATCCCAACAGATTTCTAGTCTGTCGCCTTAACCACTCGGCCACGACTGCTTCTGTTAAGCGAGTCCACTCAAAAAATTGTGGAACTACTAAAGCTATCATTGGAATAAATATGTGTGTTTGAACGCAGTCGGCAGGATTCGAACCTGCGCGGGAGTATCCCAACAGATTTCAAGTCTGTCGCCTTAACCACTCGGCCACGACTGCTTCTGTTAACCGAGACCACTAAAAAATTGTGGAACTACTAAAGCTATCATTGAAATAAGTACGTGAGTTCGAACGCAGTCGGCAGGACTCGAACCTGCGCTGAAATATCCCAACAGATTTCGAGTCTGTCGCCTTAACCACTCGGCCACGACTGCTGCTGTTAACTGAGACCACTCAAAAATCTGTGAAACTGCTAAAGGTATTATTGAAATAAAAAATCTTTGCTCAATCGCAATCGGCAGGATTCGAACCTGTGCGGGAATATCCCAACAGATTTCGAGTCTGTCGCCTTAACCACTCGGCCACGACTGCTTCTCTAAACGGAGACCACTCAAAAAGTGTGGAACTACTAATAGGCCAGGACAGATAGGCCAAAAAAGGGCTTGACCTAGAACATTTGAACATAAAGATGAAAATTGGTACATGTGTTGTTTTTGACCCAACAGAAAATATACTAAAAGTCCCCTGCTGTAGAGCGCGAGCTTTCGCCGCCATCTTGGAAAATGGCCGCCGTGAATTACAGCTACAATGTATTCAACGTTCTTCTTCAAAAATTATGAAAATTGGTACACATTATCACTGGAACCACATGAACATCACGGCAAAATTTTACAGCTCTGTGTTTAATAGTTTGGTCGCCATATTGGAAAATGGCCGCCGTGAATGCTAGGTACAGTATATTTCACCATGTTGTTGGAAAATTATGAAAATTGATAAGTATTATAATCAGAGCTGTGTGAATCTCATAGTAAAATATTGAAGCAATTAGACAGATAGTTTGGCCGCCATGTTGGAAAATGTCCGCCATCAATGCCAATTAGGTACAGTATATGGTTCAAAAATTATGAAAATTGGTAATTATTATGTTGAAGACCGTCTAAATGTCATAGTTGAATATTGAAGACGTGCTTCTGATAGTTTGGGCGCCATCTTCTAAAATGACTGCTCGAAGTGCCAAATATATTACCGATATAAAATTTTTTCGATATTTTTTTATGGAGTAGATGATTTTCATGAACGTATAAAACGCCATAAAAATAACTACTTTTGAGTCTAAATTATTGACCCATCTTCAAAAATGGTCCCTGAAATATTACTATCCTAAAATCTGGAAAAAGAAAAGGAAAGCCATATTACTCGGATTTTGGTTATGAAAAACCGTTTTATATGGGGTATATACATTCTAATGTCGTTAAAGATTAGATTTAAGACACATTTTTAACATTTCGTTCATATTTCTCGTCATCCTGAAGATTTTTTATTACGGCTTATGCCTTGACAATGACCACACATTGCCCAGCAAGCTAATACAGATCGTCTACATTCAAAGTTCTTTATACAAGATGTTTTGCAGACTGCAGGTACAAATAATGAGTGTTACAAAATCATATGATGCCGGAAGGAGAATGGTGTGAATGGGATTAAATCGTTTCCTAGCTATTTTGGACTTGAAGATACGCTCGGAAAAAAATGTAGTTTTGCGGTGTCGGTTGTTGGATGAAGCTTAGCGAGATCAAATGAGGACTTGACAGTATATGTGACAACGGTTCGATTATACTTGTAATTTCTACATAGTTGAAGCGTGACGTGTCAATTATCACCCTAAAAAAAGCAAAAAGAAATCTCTCTTCGGCAGCAGCTATGGATTCCCTAGATGCAATATGGTCATTAAAAAAGCGCAACAAATTTGTAAGATGTTGATTATCTGTCATTACTTTAAACCACGCCTTATCATAACCACACCCAGTTACAGCACGTAAATGAAAGAAATGCTCTCTTAACCTTTTTTAAACGACTTATCGTGGCGGAGGGGGCCCGAGTTCGGTGTGACGGTTCGGGAGTTCCTTGGGTTCGCCCTTGGTTCAGATCGTTCCTTGCCCCATTCCGTGAAGGTTTTGCTGGGCCGCTTCGCCACCGCTCAGGTGTTGCCATGGCTCACCTCCGCTATTGTCAGCCCTCTAGGGGTTGCGGATACACTATTTGTTTGGGCCTTATGGCACTGTTGTGCTTGGAGAGAACTCTTCCGTCCCCTCGAGTCTTCTGCTGCCTTAATCCTTCCCTGTCACCGACTACCTCCTGACTGGGCTCGCCGCTGACGGTGTCCAGCTTCTGTCACCTGCTCAAGTGGCGTTTGTCGGTCCCACTGGCAGATCCAGTGTGCCATGACGGCAGTTCCGCAGGTTAAATTTGTAATATGATGGGAAGGGGCGCTGATAAGGCCCCCAGCTGTGTAGCGCCTAATCAAGGGTTATGACATGCAATTATTATGAAAAATCTTCAGGATGACGATGAATATATATGAAATGCTAGAGCTCTGTCTAAATTCTAATCTTAAACAACAGTAGAATTTATAAACCCCATATTAAATCATATTCTCTAATCAACATGTTGAGAATAACATCTTAGAATAACTTTTCTTTCTTTCAGAATTTAGGGCAATGATTTTCATGTGGCCATTTTTAAAGATGGCGTCGATGATTTCGACTTCGAGATATCCATTCTTTTGTTGTTTATTACGTTAATGAAAATCATCTATTCAAAAAAGGAATTTCAAAAAGATTTATATATTTGAAATATATTTAGCATTTCCAGCAGTCATTTTCGAAGATGGCGCCCAAACTAACAGCAGCACGTCTTCAATATTCAAGTATGATGCTGAGATGGTCTTAAGCATAATTATTACCAATTTTCATAATTTTTGAACCATATACTGTATCTATATGACATTGATGGCGGCCATTTTCCCACATGGCGGCCAAACTATCTGATTAATGGCTTCAATATTTTACTATGAGGTTCACACAGCTCTGATTGTAATACCTATCAATTTTCATAATTTTCCAACAACATGGTGAAATATACTGTACCTAGCATTAACGGCGGCCATTTTCCAATATGGCGACCAAAATATTGAACATAGAGCTGTAAAATTTGGCCATGATGTTCATGTGGTTCCAATCATAATGTGTACCAATTTTTATAATTTTTGAAGAAGAACGTTGAATACATTGTAGCTGGCATTCCCGGCGGCCATTTTCCAAGATGGCGGCGAAAGCTCGCGCTCTACAGCAGGGGACTTTTAGTATATTTTTTGTTGGGTCAAAAACAACACATGTACCAATTTTCATCTTTATGTTCAAATGTTCTAGGTCAAACCCTAAAAGTCCTGGGCTATAAAGCTATCATTGGAATAAGTATGTTAGTTCGAACGCACTCGGCAGGATTCGAACCTGCGCGGGTATATCGCTACAGATTTCGAGTCTGTCGCCTTAACCACTCGTCCACGACTGCTTCGATTAACCGAGACTACTCAGAAATCTGTGAAACCACCAAAGGTATTATTGAAATAAAAAATCTTTGCTCAATCGCAGTCGGCAGGATTCGAACCTGCGCGGGAATATCCCAACAGATTTCTAGTCTGTCGCCTTAACCACTCGGCCACGACTGCTTCTGTTAACCGAGACCACTCAAAAAGTGTGGAACTACTAAAGCTATCATTGGAATTAGTATGTTAGTTCGAACGCAGTCGGCAGGATTCGAACCCGCGCGGGAATATCCCTACAGATTTCAAGTCTGTCGCCTTAACCCTCGGCCACGACTGCTTCTGTTAGCCGAGTCCACTCAAAAATCTGTGAAACTACTAAAGGTATTATTGAAATAAAAAATCTTTGCTCAATCGCAATCGGCAGGATTCGAACCTGCGCGGGAATATCCGAACAGATTTCGAGTCTGTCGCCTTAACAACTCGGCCACGACTGCTGCTGTTAACTGAGACCACTCAAAAATCTGTGGAACTACTAACGTAATCATTGGAATTAGCATGTTATTTCGAACGCAGTCGGCAGGATTCGAACGTGCGCGGGAATAGCCCAACAGATTTCAAGTCTGTCGCCTTAACCACTCCTCCACGACTGCTTCGGATAACCGAGACCACTAAAAAATTGTGGAACTACTAAAGCTATCATTGGAATAAGTATGTGAGTTCGAACGCAGTCGGCAGGAATCCAACCTGCGAGGGAATATCCCAACAGATTTCGAGTCTGTCGCCTTAAGCACTCGTCCACGACTGCTTCGATTAACCGAAACTACTCAGAAATCTGTGAAACACCCAAAGGTATTATTGAAATAAAAAATCTTTGCTCAATCGCAGTCGGCAGGATTCGAACCTGCGCGGGAATATCCCAACAGATTTCTAGTCTGTCGCCTTAACCACTCGGCCACGACTGCTTCTGTTAAGCGAGTCCACTCAAAAAATTGTGGAACTACTAAAGCTATCATTGGAATAAGTATGTGTGTTCGAACGCAGTCGGCAAGATTCGAACCTTCGCGGGAATATCCCAACAGATTTCAAGTCTGTCGCCTTAACCACTCGGCCACGACTGCTTCTGTTAACCGAGACCACTAAAAAATTGTGGAACTACTAAAGCTATCATTGGAATAAGTATGTGAGTTCGAACGCAGTCGGCAGGAATCCAACCTGCGAGGGAATATCCCAACAGATTTCGAGTCTGTCGCCTTAAGCACTCGTCCACGACTGCTTCGATTAACCGAGACTACTCAGAAATCTGTGAAACCACCAAAGGTATTATTGAAATAAAAAATCTTTGCTCAATCGCAGTCGGCAGGATTCGAACCTGCGCGGGAATATCCCAACAGATTTCTAGTCTGTCGCCTTAACCACTCGGCCACGACTGCTTCTGCTAAGCGAGTCCACTCAAAAAATTGTGGAACTACTAAAGCTATCATTGGAATAAGTATGTGTGTTCGAACGCAGTTGGCAGGATTCGAACCTGCGCGGGAGTATCCCAGCAGATTTCAAGTCTGTCGCCTTAACCACTCGGCCACGACTGCTTCTGTTAACCGAGACCGCTAAAAAATTGTGGAACTACTAAAGCTATCATTGAAATAAGTACGTGAGTTCGAACGCAGTCGGCAGGATTCGAACCTGCGCGGAAATATCCCAACAGATTTCGAGTCTGTCGCCTTAACCACTCGGCCACGACTGCTTCTGTTAACGGAGACCACTCAAAAAGTGTGGAACTACTAAAGCTATCATTGGAATAAGTATGTTAGTTCGAACGCACTCGGCAGGATTCGAACCTGCGCGGGAATATCGCTACAGATTTCGAGTCTGTCGCCTTAACCACTCGTCCACGACTGCTTCGATTAACCGAGACTACTCAGAAATCTGTGAAACCACCAAAGGTATTATTGAAATAAAAAATCTTTGCTCAATCGCAGTCGGCAGGATTGGAACCTGCGCGGGAATATCCCAACAGATTTCTAGTCTGTCGCCTTAACCACTCGGCCACGACTGCTTCTGTTAAGCGAGTCCACTCAAAAAATTGTGGAACTACTAAAGCTATCATTGGAATAAGTATGTGTGTTCGAACGCAGTCGGCAGGATTCGAACCTGCGCGGGAGTATCCCAACAGATTTCAAGTCTGTCGCCTTAACCACTCGGCCACGACTGCTTCTGTAAACCGAGACCACTAAAAAATTGTGGAACTACTAAAGCTATCATTGAAATAAGTACGTGAGTTCGAACGCAGTCGGCAGGATTCGAACCTGTGCGGAAATATCCCAACAGATTTCGAGTCTGTCGCCTTAACCACTCGGCCACGACTGCTGCTGTTAACTGAGACCACTCAAAAATCTGTGAAACTGCTAAAGGTATTATTGAAATAAAAAATCTTTGCTCAATCGCAATCGGCAGGATTCGAACCTGCGCGGGAATATCCCAACAGATTTCGAGTCTGTCGCCTTAACCACTCGGCCACGACTGCTTCTGTTAACGGAGACCACTCAAAAATTGTGGAACTACTAAAGCTATCATTGGAATAAGTATGTTAGTTCGAACGCACTCGGCAGGATTCGAACCTGCGCGGGAATATCGCTACAGATTTCGAGTCTGTCGCCTTAACCACTCGTCCACGACAGCTTCGCTTAACCGAGACCACTCAAAAATTGTGGAACTACTAAAGCTTTCATTGGAATAAGTATGTTAGTCCGAACCCAGTCGGCAGGATTAGAACCTGCACGGGAATATCCAGACAGATTTCGAGTCTGTCGCCTTAACCACTCGGCCACGACTGCTTCTGATAACCGCGACCACACAAAAAAGTGTGGAACTACTAAAGCTATCATTGGAATAAGTATGTTAGTCCGAACCCAGTCGGCAGGGTTCGAACCTGCGCGGGAATATCCCATCAGATTTCTAATCTGTCGCCATAACCAGTCGGCCACGACTGCTTCGGTTAACCGAGACCACTCAGAAATCTCTAAACCACTAAAGGTATTATTGAAATAAAAATTCTTTCCACAACCGCAGTCGGCAGGATTCGAACTTGCGCGGGAATATCCCAACAGATTTCGAGTCTGTCGCCTTAAGCACTCGTCCACGACTGCTTCGATTAACCGAGACTACTCAGAAATCTGTGAACCCACCAAAGGTATTATTGAAATAAAAAATCTTTGCTCAATCGCAGTCGGCAGGATTCGAACCTGCGCGGGAATATCCCAACAGATTTCTAGTCTGTCGCCTTAACCACTCGGCCACGACTGCTTCTGTTAACCGAGACCACTCAAAAAATTGTGGAACTACTAAAGCTATCATTGGAATAAGTATGTGTGTTCGAACGCAGTCGGCAGGATTCGAACCTGCGCGGGAATATCCCAACAGATTTCTAGTCTGTCGCCTTGACAACTCGGCCACGACTTCTTCTGTTAACCGAGACCACTCAAAAAAGTGTGGAACTACTAAAGCTATTATTGGAATAAGAATGTTTGTTCGAACGCAGTCGGCAGGATTCGAACCTGCGCGGGAATATCCCAACAGATTTCAAGTCTGTCGCCTTAACCACTCGGCCACGACTGCTTCTGTTAACCGAGACCACTAAAAAATTGTGGAACTACTAAAGCTATCATTGGAATAAGTATGTGAGTTCGAACGCAGTCGGCAGGAATCGAACCTGCGAGGGAATATCCCAACAGATTTCGAGTCTGTCGCTTTAAGCACTCGTCCACGACTGCTTCGATTAACCGAGACTACTCAGAAATCTATGAAACCACCAAAGGTATTATTGAAATAAAAATCTTTGCTCAATCGCAGTCGGCAGGATTCGAACCTGCGCGGGAATATCCCAACAGATTTCTAGTCTGTCGCCTTAACCACTCGGCCACGACTGCTTCTGCTAAGCGAGTCCACTCAAAAAATTGTGGAACTACTAAAGCTATCATTGGAATAAGTATGTGTGTTCGAACGCAGTCGGCAGGATTCGAACCTGCGCGGGAGTATCCCAGCAGATTTCAAGTCTGTCGCCTTAACCACTCGGCCACGACTGCTTCTGTTAACCGAGACCGCTAAAAAATTGTGGAACTACTAAAGCTATCATTGAAATAAGTACGTGAGTTCGAACGCAGTCGGCAGGATTCGAACCTGCGCGGAAATATCCCAACAGATTTCGAGTCTGTCGCCTTAACCACTCGGCCACGACTGCTGCTGTTAACTGAGACCACTCAAAAACCTGTGAAACTGCTAAAGGTATTATTGAAATAAAAAATCTTTGCTCATTCGCAATCGGCAGGATTCGAACCTGCGCGGGAATATCCCAACAGATTTCGAGTCTGTCGCCTTAACCACTCGGCCACGACTGCTTCTGTTAACGGAGACCACTCAAAAAGTGTGGAACTACTAAAGCTATCATTGGAATAAGTATGTTAGTTCGAACGCACTCGGCAGGATTCGAACCTGCGCGGGAATATCGCTACAGATTTCGAGTCTGTCGCCTTAACCACTCGTCCACGACTGCTTCGATTAACCGAGACTACTCAGAAATCTGTGAAACCACCAACGAGACTACTCAGAAATCTGTGAAACCACCAAAGGTATTATTGAAATAAAAAATCTTTGCTCAATCGCAGTCGGCAGGATTGGAACCTGCGCGGGAATATCCCAACAGATTTCTAGTCTGTCGCCTTAACCACTCGGCCACGACTGCTTCTGTTAAGCGAGTCCACTCAAAAAATTGTGGAACTACTAAAGCTATCATTGGAATAAGTATGTGTGTTCGAACGCAGTCGGCAGGATTCGAACCTGCGCGGGAGTATCCCAACAGATTTCAAGTCTGTCGCCTTAACCACTCGGCCACGACTGCTTCTGTAAACCGAGACCACTAAAAAATTGTGGAACTACTAAAGCTATCATTGAAATAAGTACGTGAGTTCGAACGCAGTCGGCAGGATTCGAACCTGTGCGGAAATATCCCAACAGATTTCGAGTCTGTCGCCTTAACCACTCGGCCACGACTGCTGCTGTTAACTGAGACCACTCAAAAATCTGTGAAACTGCTAAAGGTATTATTGAAATAAAAAATCTTTGCTCAATCGCAATCGGCAGGATTCGAACCTGCGCGGGAATATCCCAACAGATTTCGAGTCTGTCGCCTTAACCACAGTAGTGATAGCCACTCAGATATGCAGACATCCAAGATGGCCGCCACCCCAAGATGGCCGCCATCCACCCAACTCGAACCAAACTTCCAACCATAGATTGGTTTCAAACCAAGGTTTTGAGACAAGTCCGGACTGGCCCGAGCTCGGGCGTGTTATTTTTCAACCCTAGATTGATGAACTGCCAACCCTAGATTGTGTTATTTTATGGAGAAATCTTACCTGATATTCCCTACCTTCCACCGTGCTATGGGTATTCCTGCCTTCCACCATGCTATGCCCCCGAACAAGTCTAAACCAACCCAGACTTGTGTTATTTTGCCAGATTTCTGTTTGAATTTCCCACCATAGAACCTTTAAATATGTCTGAGAAACAAAGACAAATATACAAATAAAGATTTTATTGTTCTTATCTCTAGTGTAAAAAGCATCTTGTTCAAAGTGACATTTTGATTTTCAAAACTTGATATTTTAGTCGAAATCTTAACTGAAAGCCGCTCTTTAAATCGTAATTAGCGCCACTAGCTTTCTTCATGCATTTTGATTGCTGACGTCAAGTGGCTTAAGATAAACGATGCCGGATGAATTTTGATGAAAGACAGGCAGGGTAATCGAGGATTGTTAGAGAAAGATATTTTAAGTAAAGCCCTCCATCGGTTCTCGAAGATCTTTAGCGTTTCGACGTGGCTTGGTTGTTTTTGCCGCTTCTTGGGTCCAAAATGTATCCAGCGTTGAAGAGAGCCACGTTGATGTCGTGAAATTGTTAAGTTTGAGAAGGACATCGAAGTCAGGATTCCAGTTAGAGCCGTACTGAAGGGAACGTGTTCCAATAGGTGCAGGGTACGTAGAACCTTATGCTGTGGGGCCGGACTTGTGAGCTTTTACGGGCCATGTCCCGTAAAATTCTTCGTTGATCCTTTACCTCCCGAAGGAAGTTACATCCGAGCCACTGCGCGGCTTGGTCTTCCGGCCCAGGTCTGGTTGTTTGACCCACAACCATCAAGCTTTCTTTGTGCTTTTGGATGGCAGAAGCGACTTCACACAAATTTTACGCGACTTTTAAGAGACCAACTCCAAAATTTTCTATGATGGAAAACGCGTCATATTAAGTCCTGGCGCCAACAACCAGACGAGCAACAAATAATTAAACTCGGCAGGTCTGGTTGATGGCGCCAGAACTTCCCTCATCGCGGTAGTCAGTTGTGTGGATGCATATGACACCGCAATGAAGGTCGATTCATGAACCTCCTCAACATGATTCGACCTGGTTTTTTTGTTCTATTTCCTGCATTGGGTCCTAAACCATGGCCGACGTTGAGTGGTGGGCCGCAAAAATGCGACTTCACGCAAATTTCCGCAACTTTTGTGCATGTAACCAGTAAAGATTACAAAACAAGTTACGGAAATCGAGGCACATGAATCGAATTTGGTCTCTTTTCAGGCTATTCCTGAAAAGAGACGGATGGAAAAATCGAATTTGGTCTCTTTTCACACAGCAAAAGCTGTGTGAATCCACGATCGGCGGGTAAAGTCATCTTAGTAGAGATGGTACTGAACACGGTTAAACAGGAGAGCGTAGCCAGGTAACTGGTAACTCTCTCTTTAAAACACGACTCTTATATACTAGAATATCACGTAGATGTTTCAAGGATGACGACTTAAAACTTTCCTTGTTTTGAGGAAAATATTTTATTGGAAGCGGTTAGGGTTTAATTAACTATGCACGTAGATGCTGCAAGGATAACGACTTAAAACTTTCCTTGTTTTGAGGAAAATATTTTATTGGAAGCGGTTAGGGTTTAATTAACTATGCACGTAGATGCTGCAAGGATAACGACTTAAAACTTTCCTTGTTTTGAGGAAAATATTTTATTGGAAGCGGTTAGGGTTTAATTAACTATGCACGTAGATGCTGCAAGGATAACGACTTAAAACTTTCCTTGTTTTGAGGAAAATATTTTATTGGAAGCGGTTAGGGTTTAATTAACTATGCACGTAGATGCTGCAAGGATAACGACTTAAAAACTTTCCTTGTTTTGAGGAAAATATTTTATTGGAAGCGGTTAGGGTTTAATTAACTATGCACGTAGATGTTTCAAGGGTAACGACTTTAAAAGTTTAAGAATTTTTAAAGTTTTTGATGAAGATAAACGGCCTGTTGTTTAAGATCGTCCATAGCTCAGTGGATAAAGGCAGGGTCTACTAATGTAATACCCAAAAAGGTGGCGAGTTCAAATCCCGGCCAGTTCACCGAGCTATGGACGATCTTTTTATGTATAAAATAAGGTTTGTTCAAGAAGTTGGGGTTAGTTGATAAACAGGCGTTAGTCATGAATGACGACTTCTTTTTAACTCTAGCGTCTAATACGTGTCTAGATATATATCCAAACAATACTCAGTCAAGTTTTAAAAATTATTTGCATCAGCCCCTTAACTTGACTAGTGATTATGAAGTTGGGTTGGCAGAAATCATATTTCCAAATCATTGGGTGAATATAAGCGAAGAGTTTAACAAGTTTGAAATTCAGGTTGTAAGTGACCCAAACCGTGACAACTATGCAGCTGTTAGAGAGCCTGTTGAATATCAAAAAATAGAGATACCTGTCAATCGTTATACCAAGACCAAAGAGTACGAACTGCCCCAAAATTTTGTCGAGCTGTTAAATGATGATGTAGACAGTCATCCGTATTTAAAAGGCAAATTATCTTTTAAATTAGTGAATAA
The DNA here is from genome assembly GCF_054372755.1 of Phalangium opilio. Lineage (NCBI taxonomy): Eukaryota > Metazoa > Arthropoda > Arachnida > Opiliones > Phalangiidae > Phalangium > Phalangium opilio. The sequence continues at coordinate 4,166,230 of NW_028324207.1, forward strand.
ATATAAAGACGGGGCCCTGGGAAAACAGTTAGATACAAACTTTCCCGTTTACCTGCAAGTTTTAGGAGAGGAAAACATACGGTTCAAAATACCAGCTGATTCTCCCTTGACCACGCTATTTGAATTTAAAGAGAATAATTACGAAGATGTTCCATATATATCCAAATATCCTGTATCAAAGCATGCTAAAAATATAAGTTTAAATTACACTAATAATTACGTGGAAATCGAAATTGATAATGTTGGAGATAGTTTTAAAAAAAATTTGATTACAAGTACATTCCCAAGGCCGCCATTAAACGTAAAACAAACTACGAAGTTCCGCCAATAAGAAAAAAGCCTCAGCCGGAATATAGGCCTGTACCGCCATCTATACCTATTTTACCGCGAACTACGCCTTTTCTTCCGATACCTATTGCTACGACTGAACCCGTAGTATTTGTACAACCACAGCCATCCAAAATAACCCCTCCCCCACCACCACCCAAAATAACTATTCCAAAACAAACCTCTCCAAAGCCTTATTATCCAACATATTCAGGGCCTGACCCCTCTAAAACGCCAGCTTCAGGTAAACAGTTACCTCCAAATTCGACTAAACCGATACCTCCAAGTTCAAATAAACCGATACCTCCAAGTTCGGATAAACTAATACCTCCGAGCTCAACTAATTCAGCCGCTACTACAACGATTAATTCAGCATCTACCACAACAACTAAACCAACATCTACTACAACAACAACAACTAGGCCAACCCCGTCTACTTCAGATCCCTTAAAGATTCTGACTACAGACCCACCAAAGGCTGAATTACCGAAGCCAAAGCCGGAGCCAGATCCCCTGAAACTTCCGGATTCCCCCAAAATTCCAGCTCCGGACCCATATAAGCCTGATCTAGCAAAACAAGAGGCCCCGAAACCCTCTACCTTCGAACCACTGACGCCGACCCCCTCGCCAACAGAGGTTGAGGAAATATATATATTTCCAGACCCCTCAAAACCTGACTTACCGAAACCCGACTCACCGAAACCCGACTCACCGAAACCCGACTTACCGAACCCCGACCTATCGAAACCCGACCTATCGAAACCCGACCTATCCAAGCCTGATCTCTCAAAATCTCCAGACTCTACAACATCCTCTACTTTTGAGCTACCCGTATTACCGACCCCCTCCCCACCATCGGTTGATGAAAAACCCTTGTTTCCGCAGCCGGTTGATCCGCCAAAGAAAAAACCCGAGCCAATTATCTCTGAAAAGCCTAAGCAAATTAACCCCGAAGATTATGATAACTATAAAATATTGTTCTTACCTCAAACTTTTAAAGCCAGTAAAACGCCAGAGAAAAACGCCGAAGGGCTTTATCGAGCCGTAGCCAACACTTTAGAAAAATTAGTAATAAATAAAATTCAATTCACATATCACGTAGTAGATAATTGGGGCTATGCTATCGTGTATAATTTCAAAACACCGGAATGGGTGGAAATTAAATTTTCTCCCCAATTAGCTAAATTGCTCAACCTCGACCCCGATAAATATTATACCGGAAAGCAGCAATGCGGTCCCTTAAGCCTCACGATACAAGAATATACCATAAATGAAAACAATGCCTATCTAGAATATCGAGTCAATAGAACCATTAAGCATTATACCGCCGGGGAGGAGCCATGGATTTATTTATTGTTCTTGGTGTCAGGCGAGTTTAAAGCGAAACAATCTTTGGAGGATGATTTTAAAATTTATTATGAAATCGCCGAAGAGCTCAAAATAAGCTCGAACAACCACGATCCTTTAAGATTGCACAATGCTGAATTTAGCGTTATTAAACAAGGAGCGGAGCATTATTTTAGAGTCCATTGTCCGGCAAAAATTGAAATGAAATTTTCGCCGGATTTGCAGGATATATTAAATTTAGAAAATGAATACGTTGGGGGGACGTTTCTATCCAAGAGGCCTCTAGAGCGTAATTTTACGCATTTTAAAACTACTAACAGTACAGGCGTGTCATATCGCGTCCACTTTTCATTAATGTATCTTTTTACAAAGACGGAGACAACGAAAATCAAAATACCGGCGCGTGAATATACCTGTGATCTTACCCCGACCGGTGCGGTAATCCCCTTTTCGCTACATTTGAAAGTGATTAACAAATTATTAGAAGTTCAGCAATTTATGACTCGCCGTCATTTTAAAATCTTTATTCTCAAAACGGCGCCAGAAAATAGATACTACACGCGTCTCGAAATAGAGCGAGGTGTTCGCGTATCGGTAGCTGGACCGATGGCCAAGTTATTTAACATTCCCGAAGAGGGAGAAGTTTTGCAACATAGCCACTCGGGAGTAGCGTTGGTAAATCCCCGATTAAGATCAATGACACTGACAGAGGCTAATAATTTTTGGACTAGCGAATACGATGTTGATAGATTTCCAGAAGATCCAAATATGGCTGACCAGCCGTCCCTACCCGGGTCTCAAGGCAAACGAGTTGATAATTACGCGTGCGAGATACCTCCCGGGGTTTATTATCATATTAGCGATGTTTTAAGTGCTATGAGCGAAGCCATGTCCCCGGCGCATAGGAAAAGTCTGAAATTTACGCAGAATGTCGACGGAACCGTGACGGTTTCAAAACTGAACGATACGGTCTCAATTTTGTTTCCCAAAACAACACCCGGAAGAGGCCTGGGACGATTGCTAGGTTTTAGTAGTAATCAGTTGGATCGGTATCTCAATAACGAGACTTCGGAGTATCCCGCTGATATCATGAGAGGCGTCGATGCCATGTTTGTTTATACCAATATTATCCGTCAACAAGTGGTGGGTGGTGGTCAAGCCCCTCTGCTACGTTTCATAAAAATGCCAGCTTTTTCGCTACTAGACGAAGAGAACCAGGAAATATTTAATAATATCGACTTTTATCCAATTTCAACTAGCGATATACAAGAAATTGAAATTGAATTGAAATCCGATTACGGGGAAAATATCCCGTTTAATTTAGGCAAAGTATATATTAAACTGTTTTTTAGGCGTCGACGTCAATAGAACTTGAGCAATGGTGCCTAATAGATACACTCTGTATTTCCAAAGAGGATCCTCCCTTCCGGCTTTACACGCAAACGTTTTCCAATCGGGGGGTCGTTTTAGTGTCGGCGGTATTTTCAATTCTTTATTGCGCAAAATTACACCCTTTATTAGGCCGGCCATTAATACTTTAGCGTCCGAAGCTGTTGGGTTAACGAGTAGAGTAATTAGCGATGCACAAAACCCCGGAATATCGCCTCGAGAATCGATTAAACGAAATGTCAAACAATCTATAAATTCCCTACTACATAAAGGCGTGGACCGGTTCGTCAACACTCAGAGCGGGACGGGCCGAAAACGAAAGAGGACTGCTAAAACAAGCCGGAGCAAACGTGTTAAGCGACGCACTAAACGCGATTTTCTAGACTAAACATGTCGACCTACGAAAGTGTTCTATCCGATTTTGAAATATTTGAAAAGCCAGTGGTGAATAATAATATTGTGGGGACTAAAACGACTGCTCATTATCCAATTGCCCCACTAACTAATGCTAAATATGTAGAATTTATCATTCCTCCCTCAAACAATTATCATGATTTGACTAAAACTCTTTTGAGATTAAAATTTCGCGTTTTACACGAGGACGGCACGGCCGTTCCAGATGCGGAAAAGAAAGTCTCGGTAACAAATTTAATAATTGCCTCGCTATTTTGTCAAGTAGAATTATTTCTTAATGGCGTCGCTGTCCAACAACCTAATAATATGTACCCATATATGGCCTATTTTAAAATACTTTTAAATTATGGACAAACGGCGGCCAATTCCTGGTTAACTTCTATGTTATATTATTTGGATACCATTATCGATCCGGCGACGGCTTTAGAAGACGCCAATATTAACAAAGAAGATAATGGTATTGGTCGTCGCGCTAAACGCGTGGCAAAATCAAAGACGTGCGATGTAATTGGCGAATTATTTCTGGATATGTTCAAAACGCCCAAATTCTTATTAGATAATATCGAGGTGCGAATTAGACTTCATCGAAGCTCCACGGATTTCGCTATTATTCACAATGAGCAGGGCAAAAAGTATAAGATTGATTTAACGGAATGCACCTTGTTTACGCGCGAAATTGAGGTTAATCCCGAACTGCAACTAGCTCACGCTCAGATGTTAAACTCGGGAATAAACGCTCGCTACGAAGTAAACTCTATTGTTATGAAAAATTTCTTAATAACCACCGGAACGCAAGATTTTATTAGGGACAGCCTGTTTACGGGGCAATTACCCTCGCGAACTGTCGTGGCTTTCGTTACTAATAAAAAATTTGTAGGGGAAGCAACTTCCAACCCCCTGGATCTCCAACATTTCAAACTCGATTTCATGCAATTCTCTTTAAATTCTCAAAATTATCCTGATATTCCCTTTACGCCTAATTTTGACGACGACCAATACGTTAGATGTTACAATTCTTTATTCGAGGGTCTCGAGATATTAGGTCTTGACCGGGGAAATATAATTTCTTACGATTTATATAAGAAGGGCTTTTTTGTCGTTGTTTTTGATTTGAGTAGAGAACATCTCGCTTCGTTAGGTTTAAATTCCATGCCCCAGACTGGTAACTTGCGATTATCGTTAAGATTTAGCTCTCCGCTAACCGAAAACGTCACGTGTATTGTCATGGCCGAATTTCCAAACAACCAATTAATAATATCTAAAAACAGAGAAATAATTTATAATCACCCCAACGTATAAAAGACTAAAACTTTATAAATACAATATCAGTCGCGATCCAAAATGCACCAAGTACACACCGTCACGCCAAAGCTCGACATTTGCGTCATTGAGTCAATTGAACCTAAAATATTAATTCAAAGATCGGATACGCGTACAAAAACTATATTAAAACCTAACGCCTGGTACGCTTTGTTTCGGTTTCAAAATGAACTCACGTCCTTTTTTGACGGAAAAATACCTCGCTATCATATTTGGTTGCCCGTCAAAGAGCGCCTCAAGCTGGAATGCTTCGTCAACTCGAAAGATGAACGTATAATCGATCTTCGATACTATGAACGAGGCAGCGGCAGTCGTTATTTCCTGAACTTTAGCACCAGCGAAGGATTCAGCCTGAACAAAACAGGATGGCAGACATTGATTGATTTAAAGCCGCTGATTGACGAGGATCTCAAAGCTAAAGGGATAGCTGTCTGTCGCATGCGCGAATTAATTTTAAACGAGCTCACTACCACTTTGTTTGACGTCACTTCCACTTGCGCCAACGTCGAGTGTCGAAAACAAATATGCCACTCTCAAAGCTGCTCGGAATTTGACACAAATTTCAGCGATCGAGTCGAACGTAATTTGCACGAAGCGCTGCCTCAATTGGATCGTGAGAAAATTTTGCATCAATTTGAGACTGAACACGGATGGATCGAGGATCAAGAGGATATTTACGCTTATTTTGTCAACAGTTTTGCCGATTTAAAGAATGCCTTGATTTATGGCTATTAAAATGTACTGATATAGCGTATTTGTTTAACTGATATTGTTTTTATAAAATACCTTTGTGTGTATTAAATAAAGTTGTTTATTGGGAAACCATTTAGTCGTTATTTATACTTGTTGAGACATGGACGCTAAAATTAGAAAAATTTATTACGACGTGGCTAATCCGGCCGCCTATGGGTCGCTAGCGAGGTTACAAAAGGCCTTACCGCACGTGCCAAAAGCAAAATTAGTCGCCTTTCTCGAGAAACAACCGGCCTACACGAAACACCGATTTCGACGTTTCCAATTCAAAACCAACCAGGTGTACGCTTCGAGCATGGACGATGTTTTTCAAGCTGATTTGTTGGATCTACCGAAATTGAAACGTTTTAATAAAAATGTTCGCTATGTTTTGTGCGTCATTGACGTCTTAAGCCGCTACGGATGGACAATACCTCTTAGAAACAAAACATCTGGCGAGGTTATCGAAGCTTTTAAAAAAATATTTCGAGAGAGGATCCCTTTAAAAATATACACTGACTTTGGTGGGGAATTTAGTTCGCGCAACTTTGCTTCCTTCTTGAAACGGCACAATGTGCAAATACATTTTGCCCGGAGTCAGCATAAGGCTAGTTTAGCCGAGCGTTTTATTAGAACAATTAAGGAACAAATTGCCCGGGTTATTACAGCCACAGGGAATAAAAATTACGTTAAATATTTACCTTTAATTACTCAAGCCTATAATGAACGGGTTCATTCAACTACTGGAATTGCACCGGCTCATGTTAATATAGATAACGAGTCAATCATTTGGAATAAACTGTACGGGAAATCAAGCGGGATTAATCGATACGCACCGAGGCTTAAAGTTGGCGATCACGTGCGTCTCTCTATAGCTAGTCGGGTATTTAGAAAAATTAGCTCGGGAGGTACGTTTACTGACGAAATATTCCGCGTTGTTGACGTCATACCCAGGTCACCACCCGTCTACACTGTCAAAAATAAAGGTATTTTGAAGGTACTATAAAATACCTCCGCGACCTTTTTAGTACCCATGAACGTATTTTATTAGTTGTCTCACAGTACGGGTATTAAATGATTTCGAAAGGGGTATTTTGGAAATATAAGGTATATAGTGAAACCTTTTAGAGTTTATGCGCTTCTGGTGGTATGTTATCGTACCCTGGAAGTAGAAAAGGACTTAACAGACTCCTTTAGAGGGAGTTTTTAGTTCCGGCGTGCTGATTTTAACTAACACTACTAAAGTAAAATACATGATATAGTACTTCTAGCCCAAATTCTCTAACACTAACTGTTCATTTCACCAGTAGCACTAGTAATGACAGCGTAGAAGAAATCTCTGTTGGAATATTAATAATAACCATAAAGATTAGGTTCGGTAGGGTAGAATAGGGTAGTGGTTTTCTACCCGAGATTTCAATTTCAATCTCAAGTTTCCTAGATAGTGGTTTTTCTTAAATATTTAATTACATATAATTAATATTAATTATTTTCTTTGACAGCTATGTACACTAGCATACGTTACATCATTTAAAGGCAATACAATTATGATATAAGGCATACATAGTTAATATAAAGGTTTGAATCCGAGCTTACGCCTTCAGTCGCCATTCAAAAAATTTACATGTATATGTGACCCTGAATTACCTTTACACTATAACAGTATCACACCTTCCTTAACAAGGGGGAGCTAAATGTAGTATCGGGAAATCTTGAGTGGTTGATCCCTTGCTTACTATGCGAACTCTCACGACCCCGCAAGCCTACGGCGCAGACACTTAAGGCGAGATGGAAGGCAAAATTTTACCCTCATCCCGTAAGCCCACAACAAAGACACTAAAAGTTGAGATGGAAGGAAAATATTACTCTCGTGTCTTTCCGTCTCTTTTATATCGAAGTGGTGTATTGCTTACCATGTCTGAAAATGATGAAGTTTACCAGTTTCAAATGTGGCGCAAATATTTTTGATGGCGCGAAAGTAAAAATTTAGACCTTTTTGTGGGTTTTATTTGACACCTAATTCGGTAGCACAAAATACCTTTAAAAGTATATTTTCGAACCTTTTTGGGTGTTAACAGGTACCCCTTTCGGTACTAAGGAGTACCTTTCACAATTTTAAAGTTTTATTCCGACCTTTGTTGAGGTTTAAATGATACCCATTACGGGATCACAAAATACCTTGTAGTCCTCAAAAGTACCTTCTTCAAGAGGTATTTCATAGTACCTTTACACAACGGTATTTTGTAGTACCTTTATAGGTACGTCTGGGGATGCATCGAAAAATACCTTTAAAGGTACTAGACAGTACGGTTATTTTTTACAGTGTATCGCGTAGCGGATTTAAAGGGGGAGCAAATTTTGGGTGTTTTCTACGGCGCCGAACTACAAAAAGTCTCGTTACCCGAGACTAAATTATGAACACTTCGCAAATAAACGCTCTTTTAACTTGCGACAAAAGAACGCGACCCTACTATTTAGGATGCTTCCCAGTAGACAGACTCCCAGAACGTCCTAAAAGGCCAAAATTTTGCTTTATATTCAATAACGAAGCTGCTGGAGAGGCTGGAGAACATTGGATAGCATGCTTTTCTAACAATGACACGGTAGAAATGTTTTGCACTTACGGAAAGTCGCCGCGATACTATAAAGTTAATTTAAAACGATAGGGAAACGAGTTGTTTACAATAAACAACAAATTCAACATCCATTTTTTCAACTGTGCGGTCTGCATTGTAGTCTGTACCTAGCGCTCCGTTGCGAGGGCGTGGCTAGACAGACGATATTAGATGCCATCTATGACCAGAATCTTAAACTTAACGATTATGTCGCCTTATTATATTTATCTTTACATTTAAAAAAACATGTACACAGATATTGTTCGCAATAAAACAATTTTTTATTTGTCTTAATTTTACATTTAATCAATATCACGCCATTTATGGTGTTTAGCTCTTCGTTCGTTAGATGGCACTACTGGACCGAGATTTTGAAGTTCGTCTTTCTTTTTCCGAGGTTTTTTCTGTTTTTTCTTGTTCTTCTGTTTAGCGGAGGCCGTCTCAAACAGGTTTTCCAAGTCCGTTAAATTGTCCCCGTTTGCCTCCGCTAAATTCTCTTGTTCATCGACAATTTCTTCTTGAAAAGCGTCCGGATTTGCATAACCGACAGCCCCTTCTTCTAGCTCTCTTTTTGGCGTAAAAAATGTGTTTTGCAAACGATTTGCAAGAACTTCGGCCTGCCGTTTCACCATATCTCCAACATAGGTCGGCCCATATTGCTGGTAAAAATCTTCTCGTGTTGGTGTCCCCGCCGCCGTTTCGCTTTTAAAAACCTTTTGCCGAGGCTCGGTTCGTTTAGGCGTAGTAAAAGAACTGCCAGGCGTGCTTGTTGTCGGTGATGACGTGGCATAGTTCGGCCATGACAATTGTTTTTTTCGCGGGGGCATTTTAGGGGTGACCGGTAATGGCGGCGTGGGGACATTGGACATTGCTTGTGTTACGACCTCAAATTTAGGTAAAGGAATTTGTTTCTCGATACTTAAATATTTCTTAAAAGCGTCTAAATATTTATATAATTTATCGTAAGCATTCAATGGCGATTTTAAAATATCATCAATCTCTCGGTCCAAAGCCGAGTGTTCTTGGGCAGCTGTTGAAGTTACTGCGCTAGCGGGGACAAGAACCATTTGTTTCATAGTTTAGCAGCTATGGCTTGGACAATTGAAGGCAAAATTGCTGCAAGTAGCGTCGTAAGAAAACCACCTGATTGCTGCAACAACAGCTTTTTTTTGCTTTTCTGCGACAAGGTACTTGATCCGAGTTGTCTAATAATTTTCTTGTACTTTGCTAGCTTTTTCTTACGGTCTTTACTCAAATAAATGCCCCCGCCCTTTAAATTCTTACAAATTGTCTGAAGGCTCTTTAATTGGGGCGTGCTACTATTGTTTAAGAGGGTTCGCCGTTGTTTACAGCTAGTTTGACGCAAACTTTGTAAATAAGGGACAAATTTGGCAAACTTTGTCGAGGGACGGGCTACGAAGAGTCGGGAGCCTTTTCCTGATCGATGTTTAACGCGCGGGGCCATTATTCAAATGACAATTAAATTTAATCGACATAGACATACATAGGCGATTCGTGAGGTAGAACACGCGACCTTAATCGTAAATTTTCCGGAGTTTCTTGTTTTAAATCAATTAACAAATAACTATAGGGTTCTTTAGTGGCTAGCCTGTACGCATCCGTAATACGTCTCGGGTTATCTGGACTTATTTGTTGCGCTAAATATCTAATAGAGGCAACATCGCGAGGATTTTTCATTATTATAAAATAGGAAGAGTTTTGAGAAATTATCCGCGATTGGCTACCCTTGGGAAACAGTTGTTGAGTAATAATAATGACCGTATACCCTAAATGATGCGACGTCACGCACACTAAATCGGCAATATGAGTTTGCTTAAATAATTGGCTAGCTAAGTCGTCTAATACCAAGTAGGAGTCGCGATGAGTTTCCCAAAAGTCCGGATCGGCCGTTGGCAAGCCTTGAATAAATTGAATTCCCGGAATCAATTGTTTCAATTTTTCGTAGTTTGGCTGCCAGGCCGCGTAGCAATAAATAACCTTTTTATGCGGTGGGTCAAACATAAGCTGATGATTTTGCAATAAGTTACTTAAAAGAAAACTCTTCCCCGCTTGCGTTGGCCCCACGATTAGAAACTGAGCGGGTGTTTGGAACTTTAAAGAATGCGAGACTGACTCGGTTGGATTCATCTTGATTAATAAACATTTTTATTTTAATTAACAGTTTATATATATATAATATATATAATCAAAAATACAATTAACCCAAAGACCCTTAATAAACACAAATTAGAAAATCTTTAAACAAAATAAACGAAGCCCTTTTACCCAAAAAAAAATTCCCCTATTTAGTAATTGTTTTTTTTTTTTTAAAAGTTTCTCTTCTAATTCCAGACAACGCTGGCGGAAGCGTTGGGCGTTGAGGAGGTTAAAGTTGACGCGCGACTCGGAGGGTGGTAAGATGTAAACACGCACTACTGTAGCGAACACGACGGATGGATGCGCACGCGCACTTTTTCGGTTCCCGACCGCTCTTCGTTGGTGGTTGGGCATGTCTGAACCAGATGGTCACAAACATCCGTGCCCTCGCTGGTTGGGAAGTCGGGAAACCCTTGCCGCAGTGGTTTGTTGTTGCACGGCTTTTTGGAAACCATCGCGCACGATGGACTGTGCTTACGATGTTCCCTGGATGGACTGTCCGTGCAACGCCACTGGTACAGGGCAATGCCGCAAAAGGCGCAGCGCGTCGTCTGTGTTTCTACATCTGCAAGATAGAAACCGGCTTTGGCCAGGGCTTCGATGGGAACGCAAGATTCCCACAAGCCCTCGAAAGTATGTCTTCGCCTAGCCTCGTAATTCATGCGAAAGAGATGTTGAAGCGGATGCTGACTCTTTAAAACCGTACGGTCGACTGGTTGTCAAATCGGCGTTCAACAATCTCTTATTCGAGGTTTGGCGAAATCTTTTGGTGATTTTAACGGCCTCTAGCTGCAGCTTGTATTTGTCCCGTTTAAAATTAAAAGGGACATTGACTGTAACTTCCTTTTCCGGATTCATCGCCACACTTTCAAAGGTTTCAAAGTCAAGTTTTTCCAGATTTTCTCGATTTAACGTCAACCCTTTAATTTTCTTGACTTCTTTTCCTTTGCTAGTGCGAAACGAGTAGCTTTTGGCACCGGTACTACAAAAGGAAGTTATATAATCACCGCCGACTTCGTCCGCCCAGCAACCAATATGATTGCCAGTTGGAATGTTAAACTTTCCCGGTAGATGGCGGTAGATTATCGAGTCGGTGTCACAATACAAAGCTGCGCGGTCTAATTGAAGCAGCATCTTGTTCAATTCGAGTCGCCCGTAGCAAGAAACGAAGCTCCCCACGATGGCCGACCCCAGTTTGTAGTCTAGAACGTAATCGCTTTTGGCTTTGTACGATAAGAGAGCGATTGACTCCGTAACTGGCCGTAAGTCGACTAATTCCAGAGTGTAATCGCTCGCGTATCGTATCAATTCGTAATAATTGTTGATAAAGATGCTGCGAATCTTTCCCGTATTTAGCGCCATGCGACCCCAAAGAGAATTTAAATTAATTTTTGCGATATTACGCAGGGAAGGATTTGATTGGATATCCGCCACTGTCAGAGAAAGCTTTTCATTCCGGTTCATATCAGCGATATAGGCCTCTTTCTGCAGAGGTGTTTGCGCGTGAGCGGGAAATCCGGAATTCTTCACTTTCAAGGCGATAAAATCAGTCATGTACTGCGAGAAGAAAATTCCTTTTTGGGATAGTGATAAACTTCGAATATATCGAGGAGTTTATAACCATGCTCCATAGCGGTATAGACTTCGACCGTTGGCCAGACTGATTCGAAAGCCCGCTCATCGACAGTGTGATCGCAGATTTCCGCTCGCAATTCTAGACACGTGCGACAGAGGGCGTAAGCTAATTTACCACCGCTGCGAAAGGGAATTAAGGGGATGTGGAGATCTTGAGGGGGCAGCAGACGACAACTCATAACGCCAAAATACCAGCCTGGCGATTTGTCAAAATCTCTGTTATAGATTATGGGATGGCCGCTAGGGTACGGACAATCGCGACAAACTTTCGGATACAAAGAAATAATATCCTTGTAGAAAATTTTCTCCTCACCTTGCACGTGGTAGTTGAGAACAAAATTTTCCGTTCGTCCCCCATAGAGAGCGCTACGGGCTGATATTTGAGGTCGAAAAGTTAAACTTTTGCAGAAAGCCTTAGCTTCGGCGTTTTCTTTTAAAAGCTTAACAAATTGACACTCAAAAATCGATGTGTACTCGTAGCCGGGCATATTCTCTTTAATAAAAAGCTCTCTATCTAGAGTCCGCTCGTACAGAAATCTGTTGCTGGCCTTGAGTTGGGTATTGTAGACATTAAGTTTTTGACATGGACAACCGTGAAAGTAACAACCGTGGAAATCGTAGATTTTGGGCGGAGTTTCACTATAGCCGTCGACTAAGTAGCGACCCACCCGATATTCACCGCCATAGCTTAAAGCCGTTCGCAATTTAATATTTTCCGTTTTCTCCACCCAAGCGAGATATTTTAAGCTAATCTGACTGTGATTAAATTTTGCATTATACCCATTAGAAGGAACAATACCCATGCTGTAAGGTTTATAGTAATTGTTAAGATAGATAGTGGTTAAAGCACCCGCCAAAGTAATATTTTTTAAGCAAAAAGGGTCTAATTTTGTTAGATCTACGTAAATTTTTCTAAAAGCTTCGACGCCTTGTCTTAGGACTCGGACATCTTGAATGCAATATTTAATAAGCTCCTCTTTGATGTTGTAAATAGATCCTTCCATTGACGCGTACCAAGTTTGAAAATCTCGATAATCATTGGCCTTCATTTGAGCTACGTTAAAGTACGAAGCTTCAGGGATGACGCCAATGTAATTAAGATTTTCTTCGGTAGGAAAATCAAATGGAAAAAATCCCTTCGCCACATCGCCGAGGCTAAACATGCTGGTGAAATTACGCAAAGGTTGACTAATATAATTAAAGCTATCGAGAAATCTAATTTGCGGTCCCTCGAGATGAATCATGAGAATTTTACTGCCGTCAAAAATAACGGCAGGGGTGACGTGTCTATGGACTAAAGCGTTGAGAATTAAGAAGTTATCAAAAGCTTTCGCGTAATGAGCTACGACTTGAGTGTTAGTAAAGCGCGGTTGGTACGTTTTACGTTTTTGTCCAGTCAAAACTACCTGCTCTACGCTAAATAAATAATTTAAAAATTGCTCGACGCAATTGGCGCCGTAAAAAATTTTGGTTTCAAAGCCAGCCTCAGTCTGCACGTCGCAAACTAATAAAATGGGGACGTGGATATTATTTCTAAGAATAGTCTCAATGTCGTAATAAATAAACCGCGAGGCTTTCATTTTGGTTTCCAGAGGCATAACAAAATGTTCGCCTGGCGGATGAACTATTTTACATTGAGAGCATTCCGGATTGCAGTCGTGATCCTCGCCCATCAGCCGCCCACATTCTAAACATCGTTTTTGGCTCGCGCAGGTGCCATTAAGAACATGAGTGTCGAAGCAAGGCCCAGGGAAAAAGTAGCGGTGGCATTCGTCGCAACGTTTTAAAACATCCTCGCTGGTTAAATGAAAAGCTTCTCCTTGACACCGAAAACATATATAGGGTTTTGTATCCTCGGGGCATTTATGCTCTTTTAACAAATTATATTTGTAAAAAGATTTCAGGCATAAATCGCAAGAGATACAACCCCCCATCATGCCGTGCCAAGTTTTCGCGGGGTGGATATGGTCACCAATTTTTAAGAGATAGATAAATTTAGGAGCTTGGGGTCCTTTGAAAAATATGGTAAAATTATTCGCAGCATCAACTATTACGATCCTATAATGGGGAGCTAAGTAATTTTGAAATTTTTGAATATCCTCTAGAGTAACGAAACCTTCGGGGACGCCGGCTTTTCGGTGCAAGATTTTCGCAATATTACCTTGAAGAGTGCTATTGCGCCTCAGTTTGTTAAAATTGTCCTGGTTAAAGGGCGGACCTTGCTTATTTTGTTGATAAAAATTGCGATCGGCCATCTCTTTACCCAGAACTAAACTTCGAGCAAAACAGAGGTTATCATTGTTCTCCATAAAAATAAACTGGTTATTTTGTTTTACAAAATAATCCAAATTAACCAAAGTTCTATTTTTAATGGATTTATACAATGTCCCTATATTCGCATCGAGGTTTAAAAAAATTATGTCAAACTGAAAATCTTCACCATTAAAGACAAAGTCCCGACTAGATTGCGTCACTCTATAGATGGTGCGCATAATTCGCTTACTGGTGAATTTGTCAATTTTTATAAATTTAATATTAACGGGGGTCGTCAATCCGGGGGAACTTAAAACAAATCGAACCCGATTATACCCGGGATTCTCGGTTACTAATTTACGTATAACTTCGTCGAGAATTTTTCGAAAAATTCGAAAAAAATCTCGCGTTGGGATGTCATCCAAATTTTTGAAAGCTATACGCAAATCGATTTGTTTACAGTGCCATTTGCGACTCGTTTTGTCTAGCTGCCGCTCAATTGTGTAGTACCGGTTTACCTGCGCGTGTTCTTCTCTCTCACTACCCTCCGAGTCGCTGCCGCTGCTGCTGCTCGAACTCATTTTTTGAATTTCTATCAGAAATAAAACAATTAGAAAAAACTTGGTTTGCAGATTCATTGTTAAATAGATACGTACTTTGCTGGGAGGCTGCTGTTTAGCCTCCTCGTCCTGTTTGACGGTCTCCACCAGCTTCTTGAAGGCGTTAAGGAATTTAACGCCTTCTTTGTTGTTTTTTTTTAAAACTATTTTCAGTCTTTTGTGGTTACACTCCCAGACCTTATCAGGCTGGGAGTTTCTAATATCGAAAAATTTATAGACTGCCGCGTCTATAAAGTAATCCCCCTGGCGTGGGGGGACTTTAGTTTCGTAGTACTGTCCTTCCTTTCTAACGCGAAAGGAGCCCTCAATACCACTGGACCCGACAATATTTTTCTGCAGGACGTCCTGCACAAAGCTTTCGTCGTCCGAGTCCAGCAGTATTTCGAGGGGTTCTGGCTTCAGGAACTGGGTGATGGTTCTTTTTCCACTGCTGGTAGAAGGGGCTGGAAAATTTTCTTGCGACGACGGCGGTGAATTAAGGAGCGATTGTGATAGAGACTGCGATTCTTGATACTTGTTCATGGTGGCAAGTTAGATTGTGAAAATACAATGCCGATGCTCCAGCTTTTATACCAAAATCTCAGGGCCATTTTTTTAGAATACAGGCCCAGATATGGTTTTTTACCTCTCCGAGTGACGTATGTCACGGAGAGGTTCTAATTTCGACGTGTCTGTGTGTCTGTGTGTCTGTGTGTCTGTCTGTGTGTCTGTGTGTCTGTCTGTCCGTTGTTACACCCACGTGACCGCGTTCGCAGTTTGCAAATCGGAGCAAACGTATATTCAATTTCCAGACCGCATTTACAGTCCCGGAAATTGTATTCGACTTACAGGCTATTACTCCATTGCCTGTTTAACAACTCTGTTCATTTGTCCACCCCACATGGACACTAGTCTGAACTTATTGGCTTCTAAACACCACCATCTTCTAGTTTTTCGCCCATTCCACATGGACGGACACCAGTCTGTACTTACTGGCTTCTAAACACCACCTCCTTCTCGTCTTTGTCCATTCCACATGGACACCAGTCTGTACTTACTGGCTTCTAAACACCACCATCTTCTATTCTTTGTCCATCCCACATGGACACCAGTCTGTACTTACTGGCTTCTAAACACCACCATCTTCTATTCTTTGTCCATCCCACATGGACACCAGTCTGCACACCTGGCTTCTAACACCACCATCATCCTTAAGGTTAAGACATACGCGGCGATCGGCTAGGGTTACGAGAAACGTCTAGCCTTCCATTGACGGGGTCTTCCGCCAAGGTTCACGCAATTGCGATGTTCTTATCCATAGCTGCGATTCGAAACCCTTATATACTACCTATTTGAGTAAGGCGACGCAACGGGCGTATGCTTCATTTCAAACGCCAATATTAGTCAGGTCTCTCAAGAATGTTTAATTGTTCTTTTTTAAAACGATGTAACGTTCAATAAAGCGAATAACTAACGAAGAAAATATTAAATATTAATTATATTTATTTTAATATTTAAGATAATCTTGTTTCTCAATTCAAAATTAATACGGAAATGGTTAAAAAGCAGTCTATGTTATTGTCTGTGTGTGTCCGTCCGTTATTACACTAGTGCCGCAGTGCGCTGCGTTAGAAGTTCGTTTTGTTTTGATGTGTAAAGAAATCCTACAGAACCATAATATTCCCTTTATCCTTAATATAAAGTGAATATGATGAAATATTTTTCGTAATTATGATGCATTTAGTGCTTTGGTGTCTTTAAAGCTCTGTTTCATTTTAATATTCCAAAGAGTTTTACTAATATTATTATTTGAAATGGCTGTTTATAAATTACTAAAGCTATACTACATCTGTATATAGAATAATCCTTGGTTTAGTAATTTTATGAAGAAAGCTAAGAACTAGACTCCGGCGGGTATATCTTAGTGAAATATAGAGTAAATAATTGAGGCCTGAGGTGATGTAAACTTTGGGTTTTGATTTTCGTGTCTGAAATGAAGAGACATGAACGGTTCAGAGTGAGCCGAAAGTTAAATACACTCTTAAATAATCAGGTTAAGATTTTATAATAGAAGAAAAGATCATGTTGGCAATTAGATTAGTAGGGCTAAGCTACAGAGTTTTTATTCTCTTTATGGTGCGCATTGACTATCAGTGCGTCTAGCTACAATTTAGCTTTGGTATTATCATAAGTTAATTATTTAACGTTAACACTCATGTTGGCAAACTAAGAATATTGTTTAGGTGAGACGAGACGATAGTGTTTACACTGCTAACCAGTTGTGAATGTAGCTATCAGAATATAGGGTAAACAGCTGAAGCGTAGACTTCATTTCCTGTTCTTTTTGCCATTAACTGATTTCCATGGGTCCAAGATTTATCCTTATTGGATGTAAAATGTCGTCTGCTTTACTGTATATTCGCTATGCTTGGAATACTGCTTCAATATTTCGAAAATTTTTACTTCAAAAAAGAGAAATAATTCCATATCTAGGTAAATAACTTTGTAGTAGTAGACCTCTTGACTCGGAGAGGTAATATTTTGGTTTTCCCAACTTGTTTTTTTATAAAACCACCTTATTTTACTTTTATTAAGTGTATCAACAAGCGATTTGTTAATTTAACCTTAAATGCATTTTTTATTGACGAGTTGATACTGGAGATTATGAAGGATATTAGCGTAGATACGCATATAAAAAACACCTCTATAGTTTAATATTAATATACGTTTATTCATATTTAAATCATGTTAAAAATAATTTCACTTCCTCCCAAAATAATTACTTTTAACCTTCATCAAAAAATTTTGCCTATAAGGAAATCTTATACATATTATTCAAAATATATTATTCAAATCACGCCCAGACAGGCTCAAACAAACTTTGCAGACCCATAAAAAAAACCTAACCCCTCGGCCTTCTGTCAAGGTAACTCCTTCTTAACCTTCGCGCATAAATTTTTAATATCACACGATCTTATTTTAATTATTTAAATCGTGACTAGACAAGTTTTGCATATAGAAAAATAAACCTAGACCTTGGAGAGATTTCTCATTCTATGAATATATACCTAATTAACTTTTTCCTTATTATCGAAAAAAATAGTCTCTTAACAATCTTGAAAGCTAGACACTATTAGAATTAACCTCCATAATTTACTATATAAGCCCCGTGTTTCAAGGTGAAAGTTATCAGTTGTTTAACTTCTGTTACTTAAAAAACAATCCCAACCAAGATGTCTTTCTCTACCGCTCCTCGATTACCCGCCCTGTCGTTTGTCAAAATTCATCCGGCAGCGCTTACTCCTCGTCGTGCCACTCCCCACTCGGCCGGACTGGACTTGTATTGTCCAGTAGATACCGTGATTGAACCGCATGGTGTCAAAATCTTGTCGACCGGGTTAGCCGTTATGCTACCGGCGAACAGCTACGGTCGCATTGTTGGCCGTAGTTGCTTAACGGTCCAAGGGCTGTTTGTCGCCGAAGGGACTATAGGTATGTTTATTACCTATTTTATAATGCCCAACAGTATAATATTTCTAAAGAATAACAATAGACGCCGACTATCGGGGCCCCCTGAAAGTGGTCATAGCCAACGTAGGGGAAACCCCCTACACTGTCCGGCGTGGCGATAGAGTTGCCCAATTAATAGTTACACCGGTGCTATTGTTAAGGCCGTTGGAAGCAGCGGTAAATAACTTTAGTTTTAATTTAGGATTCAGCGTGTAACACGTTTTATATATTGTTTCTAGAATCTAACCCCAACGCTTCGTGGGAGTGGGGGGTTTGGCTCGACTGGTGTCTAGTCATTTTTTAATGGGGGTGGGTTCTTTTGTAAATATCTTTGTTATTATTATACATGTCTTTTTGCTAGTTATTGTATATACTTTATGTTATTAAAAATTTTTATTTGTAAATCTGTATTTTCTTTTCAGACTTATAATTATAGGTTTATTGTACTAGCTATTTAAATATCATTTACTATTGGAACCCTCCCAATATGCTGTGCCGCATTTTTTTTTTTTAAGGGTTCATAGTTAACGTTTCATTAACTCTTTACGAAATCGAGCCCATTACTAGCAGGCCAGTGATGAATATAGTTTAAGTTTTGGTTTGAGTTAAGAAGATGACGTCATGGGGTTTGAAAATAGCCTGTAAGAGCTCGGGCCAGTCCGGACTTGTCTCAAAACCTTGGTTTGAAACCAATCTAGGGTTGGAAGTTTGGTTCGAGTTGGGTGGATGGCGGCCATCTTGGGGTGGCGGCCATCTTGGATGTCTGCATATCTGAGTGGCTATCACTACTAACCACTCGGCCACGACTGCTTCTGTTAACGGAGACCACTCAAAAAGTGTGGAACTACTAAAGCTATCATTGGAATAAGTATATTAGTTCGAACGCACTCGGCAGGATTCGAACCTGCGCGGGAATATCGCTACAGATTTCGAGTCTGTCGCCTTAACCACTCGTCCACGACAGCTTCGCTTAACCGAGACCACTCAAAAATTGTGGAACTACTAAAGCTTTCATTGGAATAAGTATGTTAGTCCGAACCCAGTCGGCAGGATTAGAACCTGCACGGGAATATCCAGACAGATTTCGAGTCTGTCGCCTTAACCACTCGGCCACGACTGCTTCTGATAACCGCGACCACACAAAAAAGTGTGGAACTACTAAAGCTATCATTGGAATAAGTATGTTAGTCCGAACCCAGTCGGCAGGGTTCGAACCTTCGCAGGAATATCCCATCAGATTTCTAATCTGTCGCCATAACCAGTCGGCCACGACTGCTTCGGTTAACCGAGACCACTCAGAAATCTCTAAACCACTAAAGGTATTATTGAAATAAAAATTCTTTCCTCAACCGCAGTCGGCAGGATTCGAACTTGCGCGGGAATATCCCAACAGATTGCGAGTCTGTCGCCTTAAGCACTCGTCCACGACTGCTTCGATTAACCGAGACTACTCAGAAATCTGTGAACCCACCAAAGGTATTATTGAAATAAAAAATCTTTGCTCAATCGCAGTCGGCAGGATTCGAACCTGCGCGGGAATATCCCAACAGATTTCTAGTCTGTCGCCTTAACCACTCGGCCACGACTGCTTCTGTTAACCGAGACCACTCAAAAAATTGTGGAACTACTAAAGCTATCATTGGAATAATTATGTGTGTTCGAACGCAGTCGGCAGGATTCGAACCTGCGCGGGAATATCCCAACAGATTTCTAGTCTGTCGCCTTGACAACTCGGCCACGACTTCTTCTGTTAACCGAGACCACTCAAAAAAGTGTGGAACTACTAAAGCTATTATTGGAATAAGAATGTTTGTTCGAACGCAGTCGGCAGGATTCGAACCTGCGCGGGAATATCCCAACAGATTTCAAGCCTGTCGCCTTAACCACTCGGCCACGACTGCTGCTGTTAACTGAGACCACTCAAAAATCTGTGAAACTGCTAAAGGTATTATTGAAATAAAAAATCTTTGCTCAATCGCAATCGGCAGGATTCGAACCTGCGCGGGAATATCCCAACAGATTTCGCGTCTGTCGCCTTAACCACTCGGCCACGACTGCTTCTGTTAACGTAGACCACTCAAAAAGTGTGGAACTACTAAAGCTATCATTGGAATAAGTATGTTAGTTCGAACGCAGTCGGCAGGATTCGAACCTGCGCGGGAATATCCCACAGATTTCGAGTCTGTCGCCTTAACCACTCGTCCACGACTGCTTCTGATACCCGCGACCACACAAAAAAGTGTGGAACTACTAAAGCTATCATTGGAATAAGTATGTTAGTCCGAACCCAGTCGGAAGGATTCGAACCTGCGCGGGAATATCCCATCAGATTTCTAATCTGTCGCCATAACCAGTCGGCCACGACTGCTTCGGTTAAACGAGACCACTCAGAAATCTCTAAACCACTAAAGGTATTATTGAAATAAAAATTCTTTCCTCAACCGCAGTCGGCAGAATTCGAACCTGCGCGGGAATATCCCAACAGATTTCGAGTCTGTCGCCTTAACCACTCGGCCACGACTGCTTCTGTTAACCGAGACCACTAAAAAATTGTGGAACTACTAAAGCTATCATTGGAATAAGTATGTGAGTTCGAACGCAGTCGGCAGGAATCGAACCTGCGAGGGAATATCCCAACAGATTTCGAGTCTGTCGCCTTAAGCACTCGTCCACGACTGCTTCGATTAACCGAGACTACTCAGAAATCTGTGAAACCACCAAAGGTATTATTGAAATAAAAAATCTTTGCTCAATCGCAGTCGGCAGGATTCGAACCTGCGCGGGAATATCCCAACAGATTTCTAGTCTGTCGCCTTAACCACTCGGCCACGACTGCTTCTGTTAAGCGAGTCCACTCAAAAAATTGTGGAACTACTAAAGCTATCATTGGAATAAGTATGTGTGTTCGAACGCAGTCAGCAGGATTCGAACCTGCGCGGGAATATCCCAACAGATTTCTAGTCTGTCGCCTTGACAACTCGGCCACGACTGCTACTGTTAACCGAGACCACTCAAAAAAGTGTGGAACTACTAAAGCTATTATTGGAATAAGAATGTTTGTTTGAACGCAGTCGGCAGGATTCGAACCTGCGCGGGAATATCCCACAGATTTCGAGTCTGTCGCCTTAACCACTCGTCCACGACTGCTTCTGATACCCGCGACCACACAAAAAAGTGTGGAACTACTAAAGCTATCATTGGAATAAGTATGTTAGTCCGAACCCAGTCGGAAGGATTCGAACCTGCGCGGGAATATCCCATCAGATTTCTAATCTGTCGCCATAACCAGTCGGCCACGACTGCTTCGGTTAAACGAGACCACTCAGAAATCTCTAAACCACTAAAGGTATTATTGAAATAAAAATTCTTTCCTCAACCGCAGTCGGCAGAATTCGAACCTGCGCGGGAATATCCCAACAGATTTCGAGTCTGTCGCCTTAACCACTCGGCCACGACTGCTTCTGTTAACCGAGACCACTAAAAAATTGTGGAACTACTAAAGCTATCATTGGAATAAGTATGTGAGTTCGAACGCAGTCGGCAGGAATCGAACCTGCGAGGGAATATCCCAACAGATTTCGAGTCTGTCGCCTTAAGCACTCGTCCACGACTGCTTCGATTAACCGAGACTACTCAGAAATCTGTGAAACCACCAAAGGTATTATTGAAATAAAAAATCTTTGCTCAATCGCAGTCGGCAGGATTCGAACCTGCGCGGGAATATCCCAACAGATTTCTAGTCTGTCGCCTTAACCACTCGGCCACGACTGCTTCTGCTAAGCGAGTCCACTCAAAAAATTGTGGAACTACTAAAGCTATCATTGGAATAAGTATGTGTGTTCGAACGCAGTCGGCAGGATTCGAACCTGCGCGGGAGTATCCCAGCAGATTTCAAGTCTGTCGCCTTAACCACTCGGCCACGACTGCTTCTGTTAACCGAGACCACTAAAAAATTGTGGAACTACTAAAGCTATCATTGAAATAAGTACGTGAGTTCGAACGCAGTCGGCAGGATTCGAACCTGCGCGGAAATATCCCAACAGATTTCAAGTCTGTCGCCTTAACCACTCGGCCACGACTACTGCTGTTAACTGAGACCACTCAAAAACCTGTGAAACTGCTAAAGGTATTATTGAAATAAAAAATCTATGCTCATTCGCAATCGGCAGGATTCGAACCTGCGCGGGAATATCCCAACAGATTTCGAGTCTGTCGCCTTAACCACTCGGCCACGACTGTTTCTGTTAACGTAGACCACTCAAAAAGGGTGGTTATACTAAAGCTATCATTGGAATAAGTATGTTAGTTCGAACGCAGTCGGCAGGATTCGATCCTGCGCGGGAATATCCCACAGATTTCGAGTCTGTCGCCTTAACCACTCGTCAACGACTGCTTCGATTAACCGAGACTACTCAGAAATCTGTGAAACCACCAAAGGTATTATTGAAATAAAAAATCTTTGCTCAATCGCAGTCGGCAAGATTCGAACCTGCGCGGAAATATCCCAACAGATTTCTAGTCTGTCGCCTTAACCACTCGGCCACGACTGCTTCTGTTAACCGAGACCACTCAAAAAACTGTGGAACTACTAAAGCTATTATTGGAATAAGAATGTTTGTTCGAACGCAGTCGGCAGGATTCGAACCTGCGCGGGAATATCCCAACAGATTTCAAGTCTGTCGCCTTAACCCTCGGCCACGACTGCCTCTGTTAACCGAGACCACTCAATAAAGTGTGGACTTACTAAAGCTATCACTGGAATAAGTATGTGTGTTCGAACGCAGTCGGCAGGATTCGAACCTGCGCGGGAATATCCCATCAGATTTCTAATCTGTCGCCATAACCAGTCGGCCACGACTGCTTCGGTTAAACGAGACCACTCAGAAATCTCTAAACCACTAAAGGTATTATTGAAATAAAAATTCTTTCCTCAACCGCAGTCGGCAGAATTCGAACCTGCGCGGGAATATCCCAACAGATTTCGAGTCTGTCGCCTTAACCACTCGGCCACGACTGCTTCTGTTAACCGAGACCACTAAAAAATTGTGGAACTACTAAAGCTATCATTGGAATAAGTATGTGAGTTCGAACGCAGTCGGCAGGAATCGAACCTGCGAGGGAATATCCCAACAGATTTCGAGTCTGTCGCCTTAAGCACTCGTCCACGACTGCTTCGATTAACCGAGACTACTCAGAAATCTGTGAAACCACCAAAGGTATTATTGAAATAAAAAATCTTTGCTCAATCGCAGTCGGCAGGATTCGAACCTGCGCGGGAATATCCCAACAGATTTCTAGTCTGTCGCCTTAACCACTCGGCCACGACTGCTTCTGCTAAGCGAGTCCACTCAAAAAATTGTGGAACTACTAAAGCTATCATTGGAATAAGTATGTGTGTTCGAACGCAGTCGGCAGGATTCGAACCTGCGCGGGAGTATCCCAGCAGATTTCAAGTCTGTCGCCTTAACCACTCGGCCACGACTGCTTCTGTTAACCGAGACCACTAAAAAATTGTGGAACTACTAAAGCTATCATTGAAATAAGTACGTGAGTTCGAACGCAGTCGGCAGGATTCGAACCTGCGCGGAAATATCCCAACAGATTTCAAGTCTGTCGCCTTAACCACTCGGCCACGACTACTGCTGTTAACTGAGACCACTCAAAAACCTGTGAAACTGCTAAAGGTATTATTGAAATAAAAAATCTATGCTCATTCGCAATCGGCAGGATTCGAACCTGCGCGGGAATATCCCAACAGATTTCGAGTCTGTCGCCTTAACCACTCGGCCACGACTGTTTCTGTTAACGTAGACCACTCAAAAAGGGTGGTTATACTAAAGCTATCATTGGAATAAGTATGTTAGTTCGAACGCAGTCGGCAGGATTCGATCCTGCGCGGGAATATCCCACAGATTTCGAGTCTGTCGCCTTAACCACTCGTCAACGACTGCTTCGATTAACCGAGACTACTCAGAAATCTGTGAAACCACCAAAGGTATTATTGAAATAAAAAATCTTTGCTCAATCGCAGTCGGCAAGATTCGAACCTGCGCGGAAATATCCCAACAGATTTCTAGTCTGTCGCCTTAACCACTCGGCCACGACTGCTTCTGTTAACCGAGACCACTCAAAAAACTGTGGAACTACTAAAGCTATTATTGGAATAAGAATGTTTGTTCGAACGCAGTCGGCAGGATTCGAACCTGCGCGGGAATATCCCAACAGATTTCAAGTCTGTCGCCTTAACCCTCGGCCACGACTGCCTCTGTTAACCGAGACCACTCAATAAAGTGTGGACTTACTAAAGCTATCACTGGAATAAGTATGTGTGTTCGAACGCAGTCGGCAGGATTCGAACCTGCGAGGGAGTATCCCAACAGACTTCAAGTCTGTCGCCTTAACCACTTGGCCACGACTGCTTCTGTTAACCGAGACCACTAAAAATTGTGGAACTACTAAAGCTATCATTGGAATAAGTATGTGAGTTCGAACGCAGTCGGCAGGATTCGAACATGCGCGTAAATATCCCAACAGATTTCGAATCTGTCGCCTTAACCACTCGGCCACGACTGCTGCTGTTAACTGAGACCACTCAAAAATCTGTGAAACTACTAAAGGTATTATTGAAATAAAAAATCTTTGCTCAATCGCAATCGGCAGGATTCGAACCTGCGCGGGAATATCCCAACAGATTTCAAGTCTGTCGCTTTAACCACTCGTCCACGACAGCTTCGCTCAACCGAGACCACTCAAAAATTGTGGAACTACTAAAGCTTTCATTGGAATAAGTATGTTAGTCCGAACCCAGTCGGCAGGATTAGAACCTGCACGGGAATATCCAGACAGATTTCGAGTCTGTCGCCTTAACCACTCGGCCACGACTGCTTCTGATAACCGCGACCACACAAAAAAGTGTGGAACTACTAAAGCTATCATTGGAATAAGTATGTTAGTTCGAACGCAATCGGCAGGATTCGAACCTGCGCGGGAACATCCCAACAGATTTCGAGTCTGTCGCCTTAAGCACTCGTCCACGACTGCTTCGGTTAACCGAGACTACTCAGAAATCTGTGAAACCACCGAAGTTATTATTGAAATAAAAAATCTTTGCTCAATCGCAGTCGGCAGGATTCGAACCTACGCGGGAATATCCCAACATATTCTAGTGTGTCGCCTTAACCACTCGGCCACGACTGCTTCTGTTGAGCGAGTCCACTCAAAAAATTGTGGAACTACTAAAGCTATCATTGGAATAAGTATGTGTGTTCGAACGCTGTCGGCAGGATTCGAACCTGCGCGGGAATATCCCAACAGATTTCGAGTCTGTCGCCTTAACCACTCGGCCACGACTGCTTCTGTTAAGCGAGTCCACTCAAAAAATTGTGGAACTACTGAAGCTATCATTGGAATAAGTTTGTGTGTTCGAACGCAGTCGGCAGGATTCGAACCTGCGCGGGAATATCCCAACAGATTTCTAGTCTGTCGCCTTAACCCTCGGCCACGACTGCCTCTGTTAACCGAAACCACTCAATAAAGTGTGGACTTACTAAAGCTATCATTGGAATAAGTATGTTAATCCGAACCCAGTCGGCAGGAATCGAACCTGCGCGGGAATATCCCAACAGATTTCTAGTCTGTCGCCTAAACCACTCGGCCACGACAGCTTCTGATAACCGCGACCACACAAAAAATTGTGGAACTACTAAAGCTATCATTGGAATAAGTATGTTAGTCCGAACCCAGTCGGCAGGATTCGAACCTGCGCGGGAATATCCCATCAGATTTCTAATCTGTCGCCATAACCAGTCGGCCACGACTGCTTCGGTTAACCGAGACCACTCAGAAATCTCTAAACCACTAAAGGTATTATTGAAATAAAAATTCTTTCCTCAACCGCAGTCGGCAGGATTCGAACCTGCGCGGGAATATCCCAACAGATGTCGAGTCTGTCGCCTTAACCACTCGTCCACGACTGCTTCTGTTAACGGAGACCACTCAAAAAAGTGTGGAACTACTAAAGCTATCATTGGAATAAGTATGTTAGTTCGAACGCAATCGCCAGGATTCGAACCTGCGCGGGAACATCCCAACAGATTTCAAGTCTGTCGCCTTAACCACTCGTCCACGACAGCTTCGATTAACCGAGACTACTCAGAAATCTGTGAAACCACCAAAGGTATTATTGAAATAAAAAATCTTTGCTCAATCGCAGTCGGCAGGATTCGAACCTGCGCGGGAATATCCCAACAGATTCTAGTGTGTCGCCTTAACCACTCGGCCACGACTGCTTCTGTTAAGCGAGTCCACTCAAAAAATTGTGGAACTACTAAAGCTATCATTGGAATAAGTATGTGTGTTCGAACGCTGTCGGCAGGATTCGAACCTGCGCGGGAGTATCCCAACAGCTATCAAGTCTGTCGCCTTAACCACTCGGCCACGACTGCTTCTGTTAACCGAGACCACTAAAAAATTGTGGAACTACTAAAGCTATCATTGAAATAAGTACGTGAGTTCGAACGCAGTCGGCAGGATTCGAACCTGCGCGGGAATATCCCAACAGATTTCTAGTCTGTCGCCTTAACCCTCGGCCACGACTGCCTCTGTTAACCGAGACCACTCAATAAAGTGTGGACTTACTAAAGCTATCATTGGAATAAGTATGTTAATCCGAACCCAGTCGGCAGGAATCGAACCTGCGCGGGAATATCCCAACAGATTTCTAGTCTGTCACCTAAACCACTCGGCCACGACTGCTTCTGATAACCGCGACCACACAAAAAAGTGTGGAACTACTAAAGCTATCATTGGAATAAGTATGTTAGTCCGAACCCAGTCGGCAGGATTCGAACCTGCGCGGGAATATCCCATCAGATTTCTAATCTGTCGCCATAACCAGTCGGCCACGACTGCTTCGGTTAACCGAGACCACTCAGAAATCTCTAAACCACTAAAGGTATTATTGAAATAAAAATTCTTTCCTCAACCGCAGTCGGCAGGATTCGAACCTGCGCGGGAATATCCCAACAGATGTCGAGTCTGTCGCCTTAACCACTCGTCCACGACTGCTTCTGTTAAGCGAGTCCACTCAAAAAATTGTGGAACTACTAAAGCTATCATTGGAATAAGTATGTGTGTTCGAACGCTGTCAGCAGGATTCGAACCTGCGCGGGAGTATCCCAACAGCTATCAAGTCTGTCGCCTTAACCACTCGGCCACGACTGCTTCTGTTAACCGAGACCACTAAAAAATTGTGGAACTACTAAAGCTATCATTGAAATAAGTACGTGAGTTCGAACGCAGTCGGCAGGATTCGAACCTGCGCGGAAATATCCCAACAGATTTCGAGTCTGTCGCCTTAACCACTCGGCCACGACTGCTTCTGTTAAGCGAGTCCACTCAAAAAATTGTGGAACTACTTTTTTTTTTTTTTTTTTTTTTTTTTTTTTTTTATTGAATATCAGTTTAATAATAATATATATTTATCCCTGAGTGCCACATAAGCAATACTGCTTGAGCGTGGCTGGGGGTTTACAATGATTGTCAGAAAAGTGGTTACATAGAGTGGTTTCATTAGTTATATATACATTTGTCACTACACGTTGTTGACTTGTTATATTAGTTAATTAAGTTAGTTTCATAAATTATATTAATTACAATAAATTCAATAATTGATATATATTACTACATATTTAGTTATCTATATAATTGTTAATTTCATTAAATCCTTTAGCTATTAGCCAGGAGTTTATCTTATTTTTAAATAAATTGATAGTTTTACATTCCTTAGTTACTTTGTCGAGTTTATTATACAGTTTCGGACCTAAATAGGTTGAATGTTTTTGGCCGATAGTTTTTAATACTGTGGTACTCCCTAAGTTTCTATTTGCTATAAATCGCGTATTATATGTTATATTCTGTGGGAGTAAGGTGTTTTTCACTTTAAAAGTATTAATTAATATGGTTTTTGCATATAATTGCCGTACGGAGAAGACTTTAAATTCATTATACAGTACCAATCTAGATTCTAAACGAGGTTTTTTTAAACAGATTCTGATTAAGTGCCTTTGTATCTTTTCCAATGGATCAATATATTTATAAAACGTTCCTCCCCAACCTATGATACCATATACAATTAGCGACTGTATCAGGGAAAGATAGACAATTTTTAACCACCTTAATGTCAGAAAATTTCGTAGCTCGTAGAATTTTGGTAAACAAAGACGCAGTTTCTGGACTATATTATTTATGTGATGTTTCCATTGTAGATGTTGATCAATTGTAACTCCTAAAAACTTAATTTTTTCCATTCTTTTTAATTTTTTACAAGTACGCCCGCAATTGGTACAGTGATAATTATCGTGTATAAATAACTCAAAATTAAAGCTATCATTGGAATAAGTATGTGTGTTCGAACGCTGTCGGCAGGATTCGAACCTGCGCGGGAGTATCCCAACAGCTATCAAGTCTGTCGCCTTAACCACTCGGCCACGACTGCTTCTGTTAACCGAGACCACTAAAAAATTGTGGAACTACTAAAGCTATCATTGAAATAAGTACGTGAGTTCGAACGCAGTCGGCAGGATTCGAACCTGCGCGGAAATATCCCAACAGATTTCGAGTCTGTCGCCTTAACCACTCGTCCACGACAGCTTCGATTAACCGAGACTACTCAGAAATCTGTGAAACCACCAAAGGTATTATTGAAATAAAAAATCTTTGCTCAATCGCAGTCGGCAGGATTCGAACCTGCGCGGGAATATCCCAACAGATTCTAGTGTGTCGCCTTAACCACTCGGCCACGACTGCTTCTGTTAAGCGAGTCCACTCAAAAAATTGTGGAACTACTAAAGCTATCATTGGAATAAGTATGTGTGTTCGAACGCTGTCGGCAGGATTCGAACCTGCGCGGGAGTATCCCAACAGCTATCAAGTCTGTCGCCTTAACCACTCGGCCACGACTGCTTCTGTTAACCGAGACCACTAAAAAATTGTGGAACTACTAAAGCTATCATTGAAATAAGTACGTGAGTTCGAACGCAGTCGGCAGGATTCGAACCTGCGCGGGAATATCCCAACAGATTTCTAGTCTGTCGCCTTAACCCTCGGCCACGACTGCCTCTGTTAACCGAGACCACTCAATAAAGTGTGGACTTACTAAAGCTATCATTGGAATAAGTATGTTAATCCGAACCCAGTCGGCAGGAATCGAACCTGCGCGGGAATATCCCAACAGATTTCTAGTCTGTCGCCTAAACCACTCGGCCACGACTGCTTCTGATAACCGCGACCACACAAAAAAGTGTGGAACTACTAAAGCTATCATTGGAATAAGTATGTGTGTTCGAACGCTGTCGGCAGGATTCGAACCTGCGCGGGAGTATCCCAACAGCTATCAAGTCTGTCGCCTTAACCACTCGGCCACGACTGCTTCTGTTAACCGAGACCACTAAAAAATTGTGGAACTACTAAAGCTATCATTGAAATAAGTACGTGAGTTCGAACGCAGTCGGCAGGATTCGAACCTGCGCGGAAATATCCCAACAGATTTCGAGTCTGTCGCCTTAACCACTCGTCCACGACAGCTTCGATTAACCGAGACTACTCAGAAATCTGTGAAACCACCAAAGGTATTATTGAAATAAAAAATCTTTGCTCAATCGCAGTCGGCAGGATTCGAACCTGCGCGGGAATATCCCAAGAGATTCTAGTGTGTCGCCTTAACCACTCGGCCACGACTGCTTCTGTTAAGCGAGTCCACTCAAAAAATTGTGGAACTACTAAAGCTATCATTGGAATAAGTATGTGTGTTCGAACGCTGTCGGCAGGATTCGAACCTGCGCGGGAGTATCCCAACAGCTATCAAGTCTGTCGCCTTAACCACTCGGCCACGACTGCTTCTGTTAACCGAGACCACTAAAAAATTGTGGAACTACTAAAGCTATCATTGAAATAAGTACGTGAGTTCGAACGCAGTCGGCAGGATTCGAACCTGCGCGGGAATATCCCAACAGATTTCTAGTCTGTCGCCTTAACCCTCGGCCACGACTGCCTCTGTTAACCGAGACCACTCAATAAAGTGTGGACTTACTAAAGCTATCATTGGAATAAGTATGTTAATCCGAACCCAGTCGGCAGGAATCGAACCTGCGCGGGAATATCCCAACAGATTTCTAGTCTGTCGCCTAAACCACTCGGCCACGACTGCTTCTGATAACCGCGACCACACAAAAAAGTGTGGAACTACTAAAGCTATCATTGGAATAAGTATGTTAGTCCGAACCCAGTCGGCAGGATTCGAACCTGCGCGGGAATATCCCATCAGATTTCTAATCTGTCGCCATAACCAGTCGGCCACGACTGCTTCGGTTAACCGAGACCACTCAGAAATCTCTAAACCACTAAAGGTATTATTGAAATAAAAATTCTTTCCTCAACCGCAGTCGGCAGGATTCGAACCTGCGCGGGAATATCCCAACAGATGTCGAGTCTGTCGCCTTAACCACTCGTCCACGACTGCTTCTGTTAACGGAGACCACTCAAAAAAGTGTGGAACTACTAAAGCTATCATTGGAATAAGTATGTTAGTTCGAACGCAATCGCCAGGATTCGAACCTGCGCGGGAACATCCCAACAGATTTCAAGTCTGTCGCCTTAACCACTCGTCCACGACAGCTTCGATTAACCGAGACTACTCAGAAATCTGTGAAACCACCAAAGGTATTATTGAAATAAAAAATCTTTGCTCAATCGCAGTCGGCAGGATTCGAACCTGCGCGGGAATATCCCAACAGTTTCTAGTGTGTCGCCTTAACCACTCGGCCACGACTGCTTCTGTTAAGCGAGTCCACTCAAAAAATTGTGGAACTACTAAAGCTATCATTGGAATAAGTATGTGTGTTCGAACGCTGTCGGCAGGATTCGAACCTGCGCGGGAGTATCCCAACAGCTATCAAGTCTGTCGCCTTAACCACTCGGCCACGACTGCTTCTGTTAACCGAGACCACTAAAAAATTGTGGAACTACTAAAGCTATCATTGAAATAAGTACGTGAGTTCGAACGCAGTCGGCAGGATTCGAACCTGCGCGGAAATATCCCAACAGATTTCGAGTCTGTCGCCTTAACCACTCGGCCACGACTGCTTCTGTTAAGCGAGTCCACTCAAAAAATTGTGGAACTACTAAAGCTATCATTGGAATAAGTATGTGTGTTCGAACGCTGTCGGCAGGATTCGAACCTGCGCGGGAGTATCCCAACAGCTATCAAGTCTGTCGCCTTAACCACTCGGCCACGACTGCTTCTGTTAACCGAGACCACTAAAAAATTGTGGAACTACTAAAGCTATCATTGAAATAAGTACGTGAGTTCGAACGCAGTCGGCAGGATTCGAACCTGCGCGGAAATATCCCAACAGATTTCGAGTCTGTCGCCTTAACCACTCGTCCACGACAGCTTCGATTAACCGAGACTACTCAGAAATCTGTGAAACCACCAAAGGTATTATTGAAATAAAAAATCTTTGCTCAATCGCAGTCGGCAGGATTCGAACCTGCGCGGGAATATCCCAACAGATTCTAGTGTGTCGCCTTAACCACTCGGCCACGACTGCTTCTGTTAAGCGAGTCCACTCAAAAAATTGTGGAACTACTAAAGCTATCATTGGAATAAGTATGTGTGTTCGAACGCTGTCGGCAGGATTCGAACCTGCGCGGGAGTATCCCAACAGCTATCAAGTCTGTCGCCTTAACCACTCGGCCACGACTGCTTCTGTTAACCGAGACCACTAAAAAATTGTGGAACTACTAAAGCTATCATTGAAATAAGTACGTGAGTTCG
Source organism: Phalangium opilio (assembly GCF_054372755.1). Lineage (NCBI taxonomy): Eukaryota > Metazoa > Arthropoda > Arachnida > Opiliones > Phalangiidae > Phalangium > Phalangium opilio. Next base: position 4,198,362 of record NW_028324207.1, read on the forward strand.
AACGCAGTCGGCAGGATTCGAACCTGCGCGGGAATATCCCAACAGATTTCTAGTCTGTCGCCTTAACCCTCGGCCACGACTGCCTCTGTTAACCGAGACCACTCAATAAAGTGTGGACTTACTAAAGCTATCATTGGAATAAGTATGTTAATCCGAACCCAGTCGGCAGGAATCGAACCTGCGCGGGAATATCCCAACAGATTTCTAGTCTGTCGCCTAAACCACTCGGCCACGACTGCTTCTGATAACCGCGACCACACAAAAAAGTGTGGAACTACTAAAGCTATCATTGGAATAAGTATGTTAGTCCGAACCCAGTCGGCAGGATTCGAACCTGCGCGGGAATATCCCATCAGATTTCTAATCTGTCGCCATAACCAGTCGGCCACGACTGCTTCGGTTAACCGAGACCACTCAGAAATCTCTAAACCACTAAAGGTATTATTGAAATAAAAATTCTTCCGTCAACCGCAGTCGGCAGGATTCGAACCTGCGCGGGAATATCCCAACAGATGTCGAGTCTGTCGCCTTAACCACTCGTCCACGACTGCTTCTGTTAACGGAGACCACTCAAAAAAGTGTGGAACTACTAAAGCTATCATTGAAATAAGTACGTGAGTTCGAACGCAGTCGGCAGGATTCGAACCTGCGCGGAAATATCCCAACAGATTTCTAGTCTGTCGCCTTGACAACTCGGCCACGACTGCTTCTGTTAACCGAGACCACTCAAAAAAGTGTGGAACTACTAAAGCTATTATTGGAATAAGAATGTTTGTTCGAACGCAGTCGGCAGTATTCGAACCTGCGCGGGAATATCCCAACAGATTTCAAGTCTGTCGCCTTAACCACTCGGCCACGACTGCTGCTGTTAACTGAGACCACTCAAAAATCTGTGAAACTGCTAAGGGTATTATTGAAATAACAAATCTTTGCTCAATCGCAATCGGCAGGATTCGAACCTGCGCGGGAATATCCCAACAGATTTCGAGCCTGTCGCCTTAACCACTCGGCCACGACTGCTTCTGTTAAGCGAGTCCACTCAAAAAATTCTGGAACTACTGAAGCTATCATTGGAATAAGTTTGTGTGTTCGAACGCAGTCGGCAGGATTCGAACCTGCGCGGGAATATTCCAACAGATGTCGAGTCTGTCGCCTTAACCACTCGTCCACGACTGCTTCTGTTAACGGAGACCACTCAAAAAAGTGTGGAACTACTAAAGCTATCATTGAAATAAGTACGTGAGTTCGAACGCAGTCGGCAGGATTCGAACCTGCGCGGGAATATCCCAACAGATTTCTAGTCTGTCGCCTTGACAACTCGGCCACGACTGCTTCTGTTAACCGAGACCACTCAAAAAAGTGTGGAACTACTAAAGCTATTATTGGAATAAGAATGTTTGTTCGAACGCAGTCGGCAGGATTCGAACCTGCGCGGGAATATCCCAACAGATTTCAAGTCTGTCGCCTTAACCACTCGGCCACGACTGCTGCTGTTAACTGAGACCACTCAAAAATCTGTGAAACTGCTAAGGGTATTATTGAAATAACAAATCTTTGCTCAATCGCAATCGGCAGGATTCGAACCTGCGCGGGAATATCCCAACAGATTTCGAGCCTGTCGCCTTAACCACTCGGCCACGACTGCTTCTGTTAAGCGAGTCCACTCAAAAAATTGTGGAACTACTGAAGCTATCATTGGAATAAGTTTGTGTGTTCGAACGCAGTCGGCAGGATTCGAACCTGCGCGGGAATATCCCAACAGATTTCTAGTCTGTCGCCTTAACCCTCGGCCACGACTGCCTCTGTTAACCGAGACCACTCAATAAAGTGTGGACTTACTAAAGCTATCATTGGAATAAGTATGTTAATCCGAACCCAGTCGGCAGGAATCGAACCTGCGCGGGAATATCCCAACAGATTTCTAGTCTGTCGCCTAAACCACTCGGCCACGACTGCTTCTGATAACCGCGACCACACAAAAAAGTGTGGAACTACTAAAGCTATCATTGGAATAAGTATGTTAGTCCGAACCCAGTCGGCAGGATTCGAACCTGCGCGGGAATATCCCATCAGATTTCTAATCTGTCGCCATAACCAGTCGGCCACGACTGCTTCGGTTAACCGAGACCACTCAGAAATCTCTAAACCACTAAAGGTATTATTGAAATAAAAATTCTTTCCTCAACCGCAGTCGGCAGGATTCGAACCTGCGCGGGAATATCCCAACAGATGTCGAGTCTGTCGCCTTAACCACTCGTCCACGACTGCTTCTGTTAACGGAGACCACTCAAAAAAGTGTGGAACTACTAAAGCTATCATTGGAATAAGTATGTTAGTTCGAACGCAATCGCCAGGATTCGAACCTGCGCGGGAACATCCCAACAGATTTCAAGTCTGTCGCCTTAACCACTCGTCCACGACAGCTTCGATTAACCGAGACTACTCAGAAATCTGTGAAACCACCAAAGGTATTATTGAAATAAAAAATCTTTGCTCAATCGCAGTCGGCAGGATTCGAACCTGCGCGGGAATATCCCAACAGATTCTAGTGTGTCGCCTTAACCACTCGGCCACGACTGCTTCTGTTAAGCGAGTCCACTCAAAAAATTGTGGAACTACTAAAGCTATCATTGGAATAAGTATGTGCGTTCGAACGCTGTCGGCAGGATTCGAACCTGCGCGGGAGTATCCCAACAGCTATCAAGTCTGTCGCCTTAACCACTCGGCCACGACTGCTTCTGTTAACCGAGACCACTAAAAAATTGTGGAACTACTAAAGCTATCATTGAAATAAGTACGTGAGTTTGAACGCAGTCGGCAGGATTCGAACCTGCGCGGGAATATCCCAACAGATTTCTAGTCTGTCGCCTTAACCCTCGGCCACGACTGCCTCTGTTAACCGAGACCACTCAATAAAGTGTGGACTTACTAAAGCTATCATTGGAATAAGTATGTTAATCCGAACCCAGTCGGCAGGAATCGAACCTGCGCGGGAATATCCCAACAGATTTCTAGTCTGTCGCCTAAACCACTCGGCCACGACTGCTTCTGATAACCGCGACCACACAAAAAAGTGTGGAACTACTAAAGCTATCATTGGAATAAGTATGTTAGTCCGAACCCAGTCGGCAGGATTCGAACCTGCGCGGGAATATCCCATCAGATTTCTAATCTGTCGCCATAACCAGTCGGCGACGACTGCTTCGGTTAACCGAGACCACTCAGAAATCTCTAAACCACTAAAGGTATTATTGAAATAAAAATTCTTTCCTCAACCGCAGTCGGCAGGATTCGAACCTGCGCGGGAATATCCCAACAGATGTCGAGTCTGTCGCCTTAACCACTCGTCCACGACTGCTTCTGTTAACGGAGACCACTCAAAAAAGTGTGGAACTACTAAAGCTATCATTGGAATAAGTATGTTAGTTCGAACGCAATCGCCAGGATTCGAACCTGCGCGGGAACATCCCAACAGATTTCAAGTCTGTCGCCTTAACCACTCGTCCACGACAGCTTCGATTAACCGAGACTACTCAGAAATCTGTGAAACCACCAAAGGTATTATTGAAATAAAAAGTCTTTGCTCAATCGCAGTCGGCAGGATTCGAACCTGCGCGGGAATATCCCAACAGATTCTAGTGTGTCGCCTTAACCACTCGGCCACGACTGCTTCTGTTAAGCGAGTCCACTCAAAAAATTGTGGAACTACTAAAGCTATCATTGGAATAAGTATGTGTGTTCGAACGCTGTCGGCAGGATTCGAACCTGCGCGGGAGTATCCCAACAGCTATCAAGTCTGTCGCCTTAACCACTCGGCCACGACTGCTTCTGTTAACCGAGACCACTAAAAAATTGTGGAACTACTAAAGCTATCATTGAAATAAGTACGTGAGTTCGAACGCAGTCGGCAGGATTCGAACCTGCGCGGGAATATCCCAACAGATTTCTAGTCTGTCGCCTTAACCCTCGGCCACGACTGCCTCTGTTATCCGAGACCACTCAATAAAGTGTGGACTTACTAAAGCTATCATTGGAATAAGTATGTTAATCCGAACCCAGTCGGCAGGAATCGAACCTGAGCGGGAATATCCCAACAGATTTCTAGTCTGTCGCCTAAACCACTCGGCCACGACTGCTTCTGATAACCGCGACCACACAAAAAAGTGTGGAACTACTAAAGCTATCATTGGAATAAGTATGTTAGTCCGAACCCAGTCGGCAGGATTCGAACCTGCGCGGGAATATCCAGACAGATTTCGAGTCTGTCGCCTTAACCACTCGGCCACGACTGCTTCTGATAACCGCGACCACACAAAAAAGTGTGGAACTACTAAAGCTATCATTGGAATAAGTATGTTAGTCCGAACCCAGTCGGCAGGATTCGAACCTGCGCGGGAATATCCCATCAGATTTCTAATCTGTCGCCATAACCAGTCGGCGACGACTGCTTCGGTTAACCGAGACCACTCAGAAATCTCTAAACCACTAAAGGTATTATTGAAATAAAAATTCTTTCCTCAACCGCAGTCGGCAGGATTCGAACCTGCGCGGGAATATCCCAACAGATGTCGAGTCTGTCGCCTTAACCACTCGGCCACGACTGCTTCTGTTAACCGAGACCACTCAAAAAGTGTGGAACTACTAAAGCTATCATTGGAATAAGTATGTTAGTTCGAACGCAGTCGGCAGGATTCGAACCTGCGCGGGAATATCCCAACAGATTTCGAGTCTGTCGCCTTAACCACTCGGCCACGACTGCTTCTGTTAACGGAGACCACTCAGAAATCTCTAAACCACTAAAGGTATTATTGAAATAAAAAATCTTTGCTCAATCGCAGTCGGCAGGATTCGAACCTGCGCGGGAATATCCCAACAGAATTCTAGTCTGTCGCCTTAACCACTCGGCCACGACTGCTTCTGTTAACCGAGACCACTCAAAAAGTGTGGAACTACTAAAGCTATCATTGGAATAAGTATGTTAGTTCGAACGCAGTCGGAAGTATTCGAACCTGCGCGGGAATATCCCAACAGATTTCGAGTCTTTCGCCTTAACCACTCGGCCACGACTGCTTCTGTTAACGGAGACCACTCAAAAAGTGTGGAACTACTAAAGCTATCATTGGAATAAGTATGTTAGTTCGAACGCACTCGGCAGGATTCGAACCTGCGCGAGAATATCGCTACAGATTTCGAGTCTGTCGCCTTAACCACTCGTCCACGACTGCTTCGATTAACCGAGTCTACTCAGAAATCTGTGAAACCACCAAAGGTATTATTGAAATAAAAAATCTTTGCTCAATCGCAGTCGGCAGGATTCGAACCTGCGCGGGAATATCCCAGCAGATTTCTAGTCTGTCGCCTTAACCACTCGGCCACGACTGCTTCTGTTAACCGAGACCACTCAAAAAGTGTGGAACTACTAAAGCTATCATTGGAATAAGTATGGTAGTACGAACGCAGTCGGCAGGATTCGAACCTGCGCGGGAATATCCCTACAGATTTCGAGTCTGTCGCCTTAACCACTCGTCCACGACTGCTTCGATTAACCGAGACTACTCAGAAATCTGTGAAACCACCAAAGGTATTATTGAAATAAAAAATCTTTGCTCAATCGCAGTCGGCAGGATTGGAACCTGCGCGGGAATATCCCAACAGATTTCTAGTCTGTCGCCTTAACCACTCGGCCACGACTGCTTCTGTTAAGCGAGTCCACTCAAAAAATTGTGGAACTACTAAAGCTATCATTGGAATAAGTATGTGTGTTCGAACGCAGTCGGCAGGATTCGAACCTGCGCGGGAGTATCCCAACAGATTTCAAGTCTGTCGCCTTAACCACTCGGCCACGACTGCTTCTGTAAACCGAGACCACTAAAAAATTGTGGAACTACTAAAGCTATCATTGAAATAAGTACGTGAGTTCGAACGCAGTCGGCAGGATTCAAACCTGCCCTGAAATATCCCAACAGATTTCGAGTCTGTCGCCTTAACCACTCGGCCACGACTGCTGCTGTTAACTGAGACCACTCAAAAATCTGTGAAACTGCTAAAGGTATTATTGAAATAAAAAATCTTTGCTCAATCGCAATCGGCAGGATTCGAACCTGCGCGGGAATATCCCAACAGATTTCGAGTCTGTCGCCTTAACCACTCGGCCACGACTGCTTCGCTTAACCGAGACCACTCAAAAATTGTGGAACTACTAAAGCTTTCATTGGAATAAGTATTTTAGTCCGAACCCAGTCGGCAGGATTAGAACCTGCACGGGAATATCCAGACAGATTTCGAGTCTGTCGCCTTAACCACTCGGCCACGACTGCTTCTGTTAACGGAGACCACTCAGAAATCTCTAAACCACTAAAGGTATTATTGAAATAAAAAATCTTTGCTCAATCGCAGTCGGCAGGATTCGAACCTGCGCGGGAATATCCCAACAGAATTCTAGTCTGTCGCCTTAACCACTCGGCCACGACTGCTTCTGTTAACCGAGACCACTCAAAAAGTGTGGAACTACTAAAGCTATCATTGGAATAAGTATGTTAGTTCGAACGCAGTCGGCAGGATTCGAACCTGCGCGGGAATATCCCAACAGATTTCGAGTCTTTCGCCTTAACCACTCGGCCACGACTGCTTCTGTTAACGGAGACCACTCAAAAAGTGTGGAACTACTAAAGCTATCATTGGAATAAGTATGTTAGTTCGAACGCACTCGGCAGGATTCGAACCTGCGCGAGAATATCGCTACAGATTTCGAGTCTGTCGCCTTAACCACTCGTCCACGACTGCTTCGATTAACCGAGTCTACTCAGAAATCTGTGAAACCACCAAAGGTATTATTGAAATAAAAAATCTTTGCTCAATCGCAGTCGGCAGGATTCGAACCTGCGCGGGAATATCCCAGCAGATTTCTAGTCTGTCGCCTTAACCACTCGGCCACGACTGCTTCTGTTAACCGAGACCACTCAAAAAGTGTGGAACTACTAAAGCTATCATTGGAATAAGTATGGTAGTACGAACGCAGTCGGCAGGATTCGAACCTGCGCGGGAATATCCCTACAGATTTCGAGTCTGTCGCCTTAACCACTCGTCCACGACTGCTTCGATTAATCGAGACTACTCAGAAATCTGTGAAACCACCAAAGGTATTATTGAAATAAAAAATCTTTGCTCAATCGCAGTCGGCAGGATTGGAACCTGCGCGGGAATATCCCAACAGATTTCTAGTCTGTCGCCTTAACCACTCGGCCACGACTGCTACTGTTAAGCGAGTCCACTCAAAAAATTGTGGAACTACTAAAGCTATCATTGGAATAAGTATGTGTGTTCGAACGCAGTCGGCAGGATTCGAACCTGCGCGGGAGTATCCCAACAGATTTCAAGTCTGTCGCCTTAACCACTCGGCCACGACTGCTTCTGTAAACCGAGACCACTAAAAAATTGTGGAACTACTAAAGCTATCATTGAAATAAGTACGTGAGTTCGAACGCAGTCGGCAGGATTCAAACATGCCCTGAAATATCCCAACAGATTTCGAGTCTGTCGCCTTAACCACTCGGCCACGACTGCTGCTGTTAACTGAGACCACTCAAAAATCTGTGAAACTGCTAAAGGTATTATTGAAATAAAAAATCTTTGCTCAATCGCAATCGGCAGGATTCGAACCTGCGCGGGAATATCCCAACAGATTTCGAGTCTGTCGCCTTAACCACTCGGCCACGACTGCTTCGCTTAACCGAGACCACTCAAAAATTGTGGAACTACTAAAGCTTTCATTCGAATAAGTATTTTAGTCCGAACCCAGTCGGCAGGATTAGAACCTGCACGGGAATATCCAGACAGATTTCGAGTCTGTCGCCTTAACCACTCGGCCACGACTGCTTCTGATAAACGCGACCACACAAAAAGGGTGGAACTACTAAAGATATCATTGGAATAAGTATGTTAGTCCGAACCCAGTCGGCAGGATTCGAACCTGCGCGGGAATATCCCATCAGATTTCTAATCTATCGCCATAACCAGTCGGCCACGACTGCTTCGGTTAACCGAGACCACTCAGAAATCTCTAAACCACTAAAGGTATTATTGAAATAAAAATTCTTTCCTCAACCGCAGTCGGCAGGATTCGAACCTGCGCGGGAATATCCCAACAGATTTCAAGTCTGTCGCCTTAACAACTCGGCCACGACTGCTTCTGTTAACCGAGACCACTAAAAAATTGTGGAACTACAAAAGCTATCATTGGAATAAGTATGTGAGTTCGAACGCAGTCGGCAGGAATCGAACCTGCGAGGGAATATCCCAACAGATTTCGAGTCTGTCGCCTTAAGCACTCGTCCACGACTGCTTCGATTAACCGAGACTACTCAGAAATTTGTGAACCCACGAAAGGTATTATTGAAATAAAAAATCTTTGCTCAATCGCAGTCGGCAGGATTCAAACCTGCGCGGGAATATCCCAACAGATTTCTAGTCTGTCGCCTTAACCACTCGTTCACGACTGCTTCTGTTAACCGAGACCACTCAAAAAATTGTGGAACTACTAAAGCTATCATTGGAATAAGTATGTGTGTTCGAACGCAGTCGGCAGGATTCGAACCTGCGCGGGAATAACCCAACAGATTTCGAGTCTGTCGCCTTAACCACTCGGCCACGACTGCTTCTGTTAACGGAGACCACTCAGAAATCTCTAAACCACTAAAGGTATTATTGAAATAAAAATTCTTTCCTCAACCGCAGTCGGCAGGATTCGAACCTGCGCGGGAATATCCCAACAGATGTCGAGTCTGTCGCCTTAAGCACTCGTCCACGACTGCTTCGATTAACCGAGACTACTCAGAAATCTGTGAAACCACCAAAGGTATTATTGAATTAAAAAATCTTTGCTCAAGCGCAGTCGGCAGGATTCAAACCTGCGTGGGAATATCCCAACAGAATTCTAGTCTGTCGCCTTAACCACTCGGCCACGACTGCTTCTGTTAACCGAGACCACTCAAAAAGTGTGGAACTACTAAAGCTATCATTGGAATAAGTATGTGAGTTCGAACGCAGTCGGCAGGATTCGAACCTGCGCGGGAATATCCCTACAGATTTCGAGTCTGTCGCCTTAAACACTCGGCCACGACTGCTGCTGTTAATTGAGACCACTCAAAAATCTGTGAAACTGCTAAAGGTATTATTGAAATAAAAAATCTTTGCTCAATCGCAGTCGGCAGGATTCGAACCTGCGCGGGAATATCCCAACAGATTTCGAGTCTTTCGCCTTAAACACTCGGCCACGACTGCTGCTGTTAACTGAGACCACTCAAAAATCTGTGAAACTGCTAAAGGTATTATTGAAATAAAAAATCTTTGCTCAATCGCAGTCGGCAGGATTCGAACCTGCGCGGGAATATCCCAACAGATTTCTAGTCTGTCGCCTTAACCACTCGGCCACGGCTGCTTCTGTTAACCGAGACCACTCAAAAAGTGTGGAACTACTAAAGCTATCATTGGAATAAGTATGTTAGTTCGAACGCAGTCGGCAGGACTCGAACCTGCGCGGGAATATCCCTACAGATTTCGAGTCTGTCGCCTTAACCACTCGTCCACGACTGCTTCGATTAACCGAGACTACTCAGAAATCTGTGAAACCACCAAAGGTATTATTGAAATAAAAAATCTTTGCTCAATCGCAGTCGGCAGGATTCGAACCTGCGCGGGCATATCCCAACAGATTTCTAGTCTGTCGCCTTAACCACTCGCCCACGACTGCTTCGATTAACCGAGACTACTCAGAAATCTGTTAAACCACCAAAGGTATTATTGAAATAAAAAATCTTTGCTCAATCGCAGTCGGCAGGATTCGAACCCTCGCGGAAATATCCCAACAGATTTCGAGTCTGTCGCCTTAAACACTCGGCCACGACTGCTGCTGTTAACTGAGACCACTCAAAAATCTGTGAAACTGCTAAAGGTATTATTGAAATAAAAAATCTTTGCTCAATCGCAGTCGGCAGGATTCGAACCTGCGCGGGAATATCCCAACAGATTTCTAGTCTGTCGCCTTAACCACTCGGCCATGACTGCTTCTGTTAACCGAGAACACTCAAAAAAAGTTGAAACTACTAAAGCCATCATTGGAATAAGTAAGTGAGTTCGAACGCAGTCGGCAGGATTCGAACCTGCGCGGGAATATCCCAACAGATTTCAAGTCTGTCGCCTTAACCACTCGGCCACGACTGCCTCGGTTAACCGCGACCACTCGAAAATCCGTGAAACCACTAAAGGTATCATTGAAATAAAAAATCTTTGCTCAATCGCAGTCGGCAGGATTCGAATCTGCGCGGGAATATCCCAACAGATTTCTAGTCTGTTGCCTTAACCACTCGGCCACGACTGCTTCTGTTAACCAAGTTCACTCAAAAAATTGTGGAACTACTAAAGCTATCATTGGAATAAGTATGTGAGTTCAATTGCAGTCGGCAGGATTCGAACCTGCGCGGGAATATCCTAACAGATTTCAAGTCTGTCGCCTTAACCACTCGGCCACGACTGCTTCGGTTAACCCAGACCACTCAGAAATCTGTGAAACCACTAAAGGTATTATAGTAATAAGAACTCTTTGCTCCAATCGCAGTCGGTAGGATTCGAACCTGCGCGGGAATATCCCAACAGATTTCTAGTCTGTCGCCTTAACCACTCGGCCACGACTGCTTCTGTTAACCGAGACCACTCAAAAAAGGTTGAAACTACTAAAGCCATCATTGGAATAAAAATGTTAGTTCGAACGCAGTCGGCAGGATTCGAACCTGCGCGGGAATATCCCAACAGAATTCAAGTCTGTCGCCTTAACCACTCGGCCACGACTGCTTCGGTTAACCGAGACCACTCAAAATTATGTGAGACCACTAAAGGGATTATTGAAATAAAAAATCTTTGCTCAATCGCAGTCGGCAGGATTCGAACCTGCGCGGGAATATCCCAACAGATTTCTAGTCTGTCGCAGTAACGCCTCGGCCCCGACCGCTTTCGTTAAAGGAGACCACTCAAAAAAGTGTGGAACTACTAAAGTAATCATTGGAATAAGTATGTCAGTTCGAACGCAGTAGGCAGGATTCGAACCTGCGCGGGAATATCCCATCAGATTTCGAGTCTGATGCCTTACCCACTCGGCCAGGACTTCTTCGTTTCAATTAGTTCACTCGAAAATAATAAGAATTACTAAAGGTATCACTTGTACAAAAACCTTACTTCAATCGCAGTCGGCAGGATTTGAACCTGCGCGGGAATATCCCAACAGATTTCTAATCTGTCGCCTTAACCACTCGGCCACGACTGCTTCTGTTAACCGAGACCACTCGAAAATCCGTGAAACCACTAAAGGTATCATTGAAATAAAAAATCTTTGCTCAATCGCAGTCGGCAGGATTCGAACCTGCGCGGGAATATCCCAACAGATTTCAAGTCTGTTGCCTTAACCACTCGGCCACGACTGCTGCTGTTTACTGAGTCCACTCAAAAATCTGTGAAACCACTAAAGGTATTATTGAAATAAAAAATCTTTGCTCAATCGCAGTCAGCAGGATTCGAACCTGCGCGGGAATAACCCAACAGATTTCAAGTCTGTCGCCTTAACCACTCGGCCACGACTGCTTCGGTTAACCGCGACCACTCGAAAATCAGTGAAACCACTAAAGGTATCATTGAAATAAAAAATCTTTGCTCAATCGCAGTCGGCAGGATTTGAACCTGCGCGGGAATATCCCAACAGATTTCTAGTCTGCCGCCTTAACCACTCGGCCACGACTGCTTCTGTTAACCGAGACCACTTAAAAATCCGTGAAACCACTAAAGTAATCATTGGAATAAGTATGTCAGTTCGAACGCAGTCGTCAGGATTCGAACCTGCGCGGGAATATCCCATCAGATTTCGAGTCTGATGCCTTACCCACTCGGCCAGGACTTCTTCGTTTCAATTAGTTCACTCGAAAATAATAAGATTTACTAAAGGTATCACTTGTACAAAAATCTTACTTCAAACGCATTGGGCAGGATTCGAACCTGCGCGGATAAATTTCCCAACAGCTTTCGAGTCTGTCGCCTTAACCACTCACGACTGCTTCCTTTCACAGAGACCACACAAAAATATGTATGAAGCCGCATTTTCATAAAAGCTAGAATTGAGTTCTCGCTTCCCGCTTGGCGAGTAGCGTGTTGCTGTAGCGGTTTCAAACTCTTGCGCTAGAAAAACACAGCACGTTCTCGTAATTTATTTCTCGCTGACGCATTTTCATTGAAGACGGTAAACTTGATGTTTTTAACCTTCGTGCCCTCTACCGTCAAAAACTAAAAGTAGTTAATACTACAATTGATCTTAACACTCTCCTCTGAAGTAACAACCTTTCAAGGCAAAAACAACGACAACAGTAGGCCAACACTAAAATTTATAAGTCTGATTATTTTGGTAAGCAACTTCCTCCCACGTTTCGTTGATCTCCTTATTTCTATAATCTTTCGACTTTCTGTCCATAAACCTTCTCTAATTATTATGCAACCAATAATTGTCTCCTTCTCAAATATTTTTATTTATTTCTCTTTCGTGTTAAACCTTTTCTCTTAAAGGGATGATGAAGTGGAAAATCATGTGATTTTTTATCTATTCCTCTCCTAATTATCAGACCAATCTGCATAGAGAAACATCCAAGAAATGACACTGAATGATTTTAAAATTACAATTAGGCCTCGATTGAAATTTAATTTCAAATCGTAGCACGCTCCACATCTCGCGCCACGATTTTCACACGGCGCGCAAATTTTATCAAATGTCGCGATAAATAACATTTGACATGGAGCGTGCCACGAGAATTTTGTTAATAAAAAGGCAGGGCGTTACGCAATTGGTAAAAGGAACTTATTTAAAATTATAAATAATATTTTAAACTTATTTGAATTTTTAAATCATTTGGTGTTATTTATTGGATGTTTCACTATGCTGATTAGTCTTATAATTAATAGAATACTCGATAAAAAATTCACTTGATTTTCGATTTCACCCTCCCTTTAAATCTTTCTTACTCGCCATCATGCCGACATAGAACTCGTGCTTCCAAATGCAGAAGAAACCACGTAAAGAAAACCCCACTTTTTTATGTCCTTATGATTCGTTAAAAATGCATCACGTGGCAGCAGCATCTCGCTTCTCGCTAAGCGGGACGCTAGAAATATCTGTCTCAGACAGATCGGAGCTAGCGTCATTTTCTCGCTCTAGTTTGTCATTTTCTGGCTTCTAGTATATGCTTCCAGCGTAAATGAAAATACCAAAGCTAGAAGGAAGATTGAGTTCTAGCGACATTTTCTAGCTCTCGCGCATTTTTTTCACGCTTCTAGCTTCTATGAAAATGCGGCTTAAATACTAAAGCTATCATTTTTATATAAATCTGAGCTCAAAGGCAGTCGGTAGGATTCGAACCTGCTCGGGAATATTCCAAACGTATTTCTAGCTCGAATAAAATCCACGCACAAATTACTTGCATGCTACTTTTGCAGGCTAGAAGGGACCATGAAAATGTAGCTCAAGTGTCCCCGTACTCTGCTTCTTTTTAGCCATATTGTAGTATACGATAGGCTCTTAGTGGTAATAGTAGTAGTAGTAGTACTTGTGGCCGGAGTTTTCGCTTTCGTTATCGTCAGATTTTAGCTTAAAAGGAACTTAATATTACCACAACCCACCCATTGGGGTAACTGGGCTCGGTTAGAGATTTAATTTTATTTAAATTTTTTCAGGTCAGACCCGAGAATCGAACCCGGGTCGCTGGCGCAATAGACAAACGTTCTACCACTAAACCATAGAGACTTGATAGAAACCCCGAGTTTTTTATTATTTATTTTTATCTCTAAAATGTCGGTGTGATGTGGAGTGGGGTACCTCATAATCTGTGGGGTCGGATACTTTTGAATTTTTAACTGTGGGGTCGGATACTTTTGAATTTTTATCTGTGGGGTCGGATACTTATGAATTTGTATGATTGGGGTTTTTATATTTATTTTCCTTTTATTTATGTGCTAATTAAATAGATAACGATTTTCCCCGTTTCCTACCGCGCTCCTCATGTGTTTCGTTCGGTAGCTATCGTCATCTATGTTATGTTTGACTGGAACGTTTTAGCGGTTAATTCAAATGTGGGTTTAGATAGAGCTAACATAGTGTTAAATGAGCGTTATGCGTTTGATCACTTTAGCATTGCTAAAGGTAATTCGAGGGGATAATCACTAAAATGCGTAACCACTATAACTAAAATTTCTCTTTCAAATGTTTCTGGGCATAAGTTCTAGTTAGAAATTTATAATATGCGATAAGTGTGAATCGGCATAAGTCTATGTTGTAAACTCATCGAGGGGATTATCACTAAAACTATCTGTTCTTCGATTCGCCGGAATATTAGAATTACAGCATAAGTAAATTTATACGGTTATAATTTTATCACTGTTTAGAGTAGGGAATCGAGGGGCTATTAACTCTGATTTTATGCACGGTACATCATTTAAGCATTGAAAAAGATAGCGCTATTCACTCATTAGGGTAAGGTATAGAGGGGTTATCCACTCATTAGGGTAGGGTATAGAGGGGCTATTCACTCGTACGATATGGCTACTATTACGAGCCCTTGGGCCGTCTTGTTTATATCTGTACTGGGCAGCAAAAAGACGATTACAGTTAAGAGAACCGACGTACAATTGTTTATAAAAGCGTCTTTTGAAACTCTTAGTAACCCCGTGCCCCTAAACTTAACGTAACCTAACCAGGTTTAGTCTCGTTTGAACCTCAGGAAATGGTGAGTAATTCCTGTACTGCATTCCCAAACGGGCAGTTTTAGACGCATGGTTAAGTAGCCTTAGTATTGCTCCCTGGTTTAGTTTTTCTGGTTCATTTACGAGGCTAGAAAAGTCGCATAATAACAAAACAGGCGCTTATTTAGCCGATCATGTTCATTTTGTTTAGGTCTATCATGATCTGAATCTGACATGGATTTCATTATGCACTGTAAAAAAATATCAAAAATAACCTTTCTATATTTTGACTAAAGGAACGTTTATTTGTTATAAAAGTGAATGATTCGAATTAATATATTTAGTTAAGATATACAGTTAATTTGAAAAGGCAAATTTATTAGTTTTAGCTAAAATTAGTATTATAAAATAGAGCCATAAAAAGGATTTAAAGCTAGCTAGGTTTAGAATTATAAAAATGATTTAAAGCTAGCTAAATTTAGAATTATAAAAATGATTTAAAACTAGCTAAGTTTAGATTTATAAAATTCTTTTAAAGCATTTTAGTTTAGAATTACCAAAATTATTTAAGTATAGAATTATAACATAAAGTTATAAAAATAATTTTAAGCTAGCAAAAACAATAGTTTTTTTCAAGCCAGGAATGTATAGTAGTGCTTCAAAATAATATCCATAGTCCAAATGTTGAAACGCACAAAGGCTAGAGCATATTTGCTTCTATTTAATAGGCTAGAGGAGTAGTTAATAGTGTTATAAAATAATTGATTTGGAATAATTTTTCAAGTATTAAAAAAATATTACATTACTAATAAAACTATTAGATGAAACTTTTTATAGTGTTAGACAATGAAATTCCCATAGATTAAGTATAATTCGGGGGTGATTTAGAGTAGTTCAGTTAAAGATAGTGTAAAAATAATTTTAACATAGGATAGTAAAATTACAAAATATAACACATTTTATTTTTAATTTCTAATAATATTTCAATGGAGTTTTATAATTTCGTGCCTTATTCTTTCACCACCAAACTCCAAGCTTCAGACTTCGCGCTGTGGTTTCTGCTTGAATTAAGGCGCTTTCCAAATCCCCATACACTGCGTCTCTACCCCTGTACACTTTAGCCAGTCCCTCCCGAACCAGCAAGACCGATAAATTCCACGGTGCCATATTCACGGAGCCAAGAATCCGACCATATCTATCCTTACCATAGGATTGTACATGAATTGTTCTATTTAAAATAAGTCTTTCGACTTTTTCCTTGGCTTCGATGGCAAATTTCTGATTTCCCCGAATTTCGGGTGCATCAATCCCGATCAGACGAATTTGGTCGGTACCCAAGACCGTCAGTAGGGTGAACGTGTCTCCATCATGCACTGATATAACTCTACCAATAATGGTTCTTGACATGGTACCTTACGAAAATAAAAAATCTTACTTCATTGCCATTATGTTAGGTTTCATAATTTTATGATTCGTTAAAAACATTGTAGCATTTTAAGAGTATGATATGCCCAGTTAGGGCTTGATGAATATCATGGTTACAGAAAGCATTTACTTTCAAAAACTCGTTTGGGGTGTAGCCTGGTTTTTTTTTTCAACCTTTAACCAGAAATATGGACGATCCAAATATAATAGTTTCTTTCAAGAGATAATATGGTCGATCCAAATGTAATAGTTACTTTCAAGAGACAGTAAACTAAATATATTTAAATGTATTAATAAACAACTTTAAATAATAAAAAAGTCTAATCAAAGGCTTATGCAAAAAAACAAAAAAACACACTTCTAATTGATTTGATTAATTTTTCTGGCTATTCAACTATTTCGATACCTGTAACTTTTGATAGCTTTAAATAGAAAATTGAGCCTACTAAGCAAGCTTTGACATTCGAAAATGTAAGATATTTGTACAAGGTAAAGAAAATGGTACACAGGTCGTTGTTAGAATTGAACGACGTAATAACAGTCGTTTCCTTGATCATTTCGCCAAAGAATATTTAAATAGAATTTCAAAACAAATAAGCTTTTTATATTATTCTAAACAAATTGTTTTGATGCAAATCTCAATGATTAATTTGTACTCTACTATCCCTTTAATATAATTAATTTTTAAAAATTATTATTATTTAATTAAAATATTAAAACCTTTTATCAGAAGATCAGCAGTCTTTTAGTCGAAAAAAATTAAAATTTTCTATTTGGTTAAAAAAGAGTCGAATTTTACTTGCATGAGAGAATCACTAACTGATTGTCGTTGCGACAAAATTTAGTTTTGAAATAAATGTCTGATTATACTTTTAAGAATGAAAACGTTTATGATAACAATTTGTCTTCTATCGCATTTTATCAGTTCCATTATCTATTATTTTCAGATTTAACATTGGGTATTCATGCGCCTCGGCTTTATCTTTTTTTTTGAAAACTGAACTAAAAGTTTATTACAGAATGAGAAGGCACTATGTTAATTTTTTATGATAATTTTGATTTCAAGATAACCTTTCAGCTTTTCTACAGCTACACGGTTTACGTCGCATAAAAGAACCATATATTAGTAGGCTTAGTCATTAATGGTCTTATCTTTACGAATAATTCTATGCAATAAACACCAAGTCTTCATTATGTACTCTTAAACCCGCTGATACAATTTATTTAATGTTAAATTTCTGAGAGTAATGCTTAAAAAGGGTGAAAATTTTAAGTAATTTATAGTAGGACTGTTCACGAGCCGAGCTGAGCGAGCTTTTTAAAATCTCGGCTCGGCTCGAGTCAAAAAAACGGCGGCTCGGCTCGACTCGAGCCGAGCTGGGTCTTGGCTCGGCTCGAAAATGATCGAGCCGAGCCGAGCTGGCTCGATTAACATATACATGTTTAAAAAAAATTGCTACTACCAACGTCAAACTCGAGAATGACTATAAATGCCATCCCATGTTTAGGAATGTAGTGGTTCAGTAAAACCCGCTCTTTAAAATATGCTCAAGGTTAGAGACGAGAGATTTTTCCCACGCTTTATTTCATGTAAAAATACAACGGAACGCTATTGGTGGAGAGAATAAAGACTAAAAGGAAAGCACTATATCAGTGACTAAGCTCGCGAGCCGGCTCGCGAGTCGGCTCGGCTCGGCTCGACCATAAAAAAGCTCGCTCGTTAATTAATCGAGCCGCAAAAGTGGCGGCTCGGCTCGGCTCGCTCGTCACGAGCCCGAGCTGGCTCGAGCTCGTGAACAGTCCTAATTTATAGGACCGCTATTTTTTACGTTAACGTCAACTTCATATTGCGGCTTAAAAATAAGTTAAAATGGGCGAAAATAGAGTATTAAAAATTAAATGAACATCTATTGTATACTTTAGAATTGTATATAATCCAAAGTAATTTGTAAAGTAAAGCGGCTCCAGTTAGTTTCCTTTAATGTCAATGTGAGTCTAAATGACGTTTTTAAAGGGATAGAGTCGATGTTTTGGCTACTAATGAAAAGATTTCATATTTTA
The DNA here is from genome assembly GCF_054372755.1 of Phalangium opilio. Taxonomy (NCBI): domain Eukaryota; kingdom Metazoa; phylum Arthropoda; class Arachnida; order Opiliones; family Phalangiidae; genus Phalangium; species Phalangium opilio. The sequence continues at coordinate 4,216,611 of NW_028324207.1, forward strand.
AAATCAGATAGAACCTAAAATTACGTTTTCAAAAATATATATATATTGATACTTTTAATAACTTAACTATTTTTAATTAATTTTTAAAAGTATTGTTTTTTGGGACTGCTCCGATCACTACCCCCTCCTGCGTCGTTTGGCAAAAACACGGTTGAAACATCTACCCACCCCTCCATACGCTCCTCTTATTTGAAGATATGGTAGCTTTACGACTAACAGTAGTTTTCATACTATTTCACTTGTGGATCACAAATAAACTTGGCCTTAACTTTTATTTCGATTCACATGTTTTGAGAGGCGTGAAAGAAGCTAAATTGTTTCATAGCAATTAAATCGTTTAAGTAAGAGGTTTAGCACATTTAATTTGAAAAATAAATCTTAAAAGCTTGAATTTAGGGCCACTTGGAATAAAAAAATCGATCATGGAAACTAAGCCTTTGCCAAAATGTCGTAGAAAGTGCGTTGTTTTTGACTGTACCAATACAGACTCGGACAAATCTCTGTCATTTCATAGTCTACCAAGTAACGAATTATCCGAATTTGAATTTTCCTCACTTGACTCACGAATTTCGAAAGATTCAACCGAGTCTAAACTATCGGATTCTACTACAGAGTCAGGCCCGTCTGATATTTCGGATTCCGAGCTACGACTCGACGTCGACGATGACATTCATACATATAGAAATACACTATTATAGCCCTGACATTTTCCATTTGGCTCCTGTAGCAGACGACGGAAGAAAAAACCTACTATCCTCAACTTGAGTTCCCCTACATTCTCCTATTTCCAAACAACCAATGAATCAAGAGACATTTACAACGTCATAGTGTGAAAAACAAGTTGGGCAGTATTTCGCGGTTAGTTTGAATTTCAAAATATCTAACGTACTTTTCTTAATTTTAAACGTTTTAATTCGATTTTTTTTTTGGCACACATAATTTTAGGCACATTTTGTTACCTAAAACTGCCCTCATCTTGTACTAGTCGGAAAACGTTGATCCTATCCCTTTACCCTAATAAATGGTACCATGGCAGCACTCTGAGCCACATAATCATATACCCAACATCGTGACATTTCAAAACGAAAAAGATATATATAACTGTTAAGTTAACTGGAAAAATTCATTATTTAAATCATGATCGTTGAAAAATTGGTCTCAAAAATTCGTATAAAAGAAAGTATCGTAGGTATAGAAATTTCATTTAAAACACATTCGGCAGGATTCGAAACTGCGCGGGAATATCCCAACAGATTTCAATTCTTTTGCCTAAAATGGTTACACAAACACTCTCTGACTTTCGAAGGTATCATCGGTTCATTTAAAACGCAGTCGGCAGAATTTGAACCTGCACGGGAATATCTTAACAGATATCGTGTCCGTCTCCTTAACCACTGCTTTGAGCTACAGTGCTTACACAAAAAAATTCTGATTTATGAAGGTATCATCGGTGTAATAAGGTCGTTAACAACGCAGTATTCGAACCTGAACTGGAATATCCCAACAGATTTTATTATAAAGTCTGTCGCCCTAACCACTCGGCCAAGACTGCTTGGTGATATTAGGCTTTTATTAAAACTCTCTTACTTTTGAAGGTATCATTGGTATAAACAGTTCATTTATAACGCGGTCGGTAACATTCTAACCTGCGCGGCAATATCCCAACATATTTCTAGCCTGTCGCCTTAACCACTCGGCCACGGCTGGTTGGCGGTTCACGGGTTTTACAAAAACTCTCAACTCTTGAAGGTATCATCGGTAAAATCATCTCTTCTTGAAGGCAGTCGGCAGGATTGGAACCTACGCGGGAATATCCCAACAGTTTTCAAGTCTTTCGCCTTAACCACTTGGCCACGGCGGCTTGGTCCTACAGGGCTTACACGAAACTCTCACACTTTTGAAGGTATCATCGGTATAATCATTTCATTTAAAATGCAGTCGGCAGCATTCGAACCTTAACAGATATCGAGTTCGTCGCCTTAACCACTGTCCACGCCTCCTTGGTGCTAAAGGGCTTACATAAGAAGAAGGGCTGACTTCTGAAGGGATCATCGGTATAAACAGTTCATTAATAACGCATTGTGTAGAATTCAAACCTGAGCGGGAATATCCCAACAGATTTCAAGTCTGTCGCCTTAACCACTCGGCCACGACCTTCTGTTTTGACGGGATATGGCTGGGTTGTAGTTGCTAGGTAAGATTGTTTTACATTATTTTTAACTGCTTTTACATAGTACACCCGCTTTTTCTATGGAAGTTCCAAAACCGTCTCTCCTTTAAGCCTATTAGAAATCAAAATCAAAACATGTACCTCACCTATTTTTAGAAATAGATCAATTTCGGTGGAAAAGTGTTCTTAATGTAATGCCTTGTATTTGTCTTATATTTCGACGGCCTCGTTTCTTGGTGTAAAGCGGCCCCTCTGCTGGCCAGGTGCGGGTCCCCTCTTTACCAATTAGCGGGCCTTTTTCATATCTTCATCTAAAGTGCTGTTAAAGCTTTAAGTTCCCATTATAATAATATATATCTTTCAATGAAAGATGTAAGACCATGATTTGTATCTATGTGTATATGTTGCCAATTAACTAATGTGTTGGATATGTGCGTGAACTAGAGAGCTGTATTTCAGCTTCAAACGTTGCCATTTCCATACCATTTTTGTTCATATTCTTGTTTACCAATTCCACCCATAGATTTCATCAAGCTCCCCATCCGATGCCGATCCGTGCTTTCCAAATACCAACCATTCTCATTCCCAATTAAGAAACGTTATTGCATTTCAAACCATTACCGAAATGAACAATAGCAGAAAACCATTTCCATATTCGAAAGAATATAACCCTTGAGCGTCTTGGTTTGGCCCAAAATTTCCACTGCAATACTGGTTCTTCATCGGGAATTTTAGTAAAAATAAGGGGGCTGAAGGCAGCAATAATAGCTGTGAATCTCGTGTGCTAAATCAATAGGAGGATTAGCTAGAAGACGGTACTGTTAGATTAGACAGATAGTAACTTGGCTACTACATACTAAGTGAGATTAGCAGTAATGGCACCAATGTTATATTGCCATACATAGTCTAATACAGTCAAAGGAAAAGAGCTGCCATTGCTCTGTGGCAAAACCTTTCTTAAGTCTTTTTAGTATTTTAGGTTCTTCCATAGAAAATAGGTTCTATCCATTTACTAACCATTTCCAAACTAAAATGTATATCAATTTAACCACTTCCATTCCATATTGGTTTTTTCCGTCCATTCCTGATCCGAAAATGTGATATTACTAGAAAAACCATCCATTCCCACGGTTTTCCACTGTTAACACGGTAAATGGAAATTTACAGTTTCCATGCAACTCTCTCTCACATGAACCTCTGTTCCCATGATATTTGAGCTTGGGAAAGGGGTAAAAGACCCCTCTTGTGGTGATGGTTAGCCTGAATAGAAATGACCAATTATCGTTGTATTTATATCTGTTGCTTATCTCGTGACCATGAGGGATCCATGCCCCATGTCGCCAGTTGTATTCCCTATAGGACGCAACCAATGCCAATTTCGTTGATTTGTATCAGTCTTTGCACCGTGGTATTCAAAACTGAAGAGACGAGGGACACGAAAAAAAAAGAAATAATTTATGAAAGCAGGAGTACAACTAGCAAATCTGAAGTTTTTTGTACAACTCCAAGGTTCTCGACCAGATAGACTTCATCGACTCTCGACTTCCAACTCGCTGAATTTTCCAGATCTAGACGCGAACATTAAGAAACAGAGTAATCGTTTATTTTAAAGTTCATTAAATAGCATCTCGTACGAAGTATCAACTCGCAATGATCATTTAATTATTTAATTTAAAAGTATACCTTTCATTACTACATGCGTAAGATATTCCAATTCTAAGCAACTCTCCAACTCTGAAATATTAGCAAGGATAATACATTTATGGCCTTAGTATCGTTCTATGTTTGAAAATTTGTGTATTTAGTTTAAAGATTTACTATTTAAACAAGGTCCTAGAATATTATTCGTCACACTTTTAACGAATGCAATTCTCACATACAGAGTTGAACAGCAGCTAAAGTCAACCAGGGGGTTTTATTTACTATATGCAGCATTAGATATAGGCGTTCTTGTTCAATTTAAGAAAAGCCAGAAGTAAGATGAGACTAGAAGTAAAGAGCTCTAGCATTAGTAGTAGATCCTGGCACTAGTGAACAAATTTGAGGATTTTATGCCGCTTCCATCGCGCCTACACTACAGAGAAAAAAATTGGTCGAGTTCCAAAAAATTTCCTACCCCCTTCCCCTCAACCTAAAGCCGCGGAACACGGACGCGGGTGCTTGAATCTATTTCGGCCGTCTAGCGCCACGAGCGTCTCACGTTTCGGAGGGAAAATTCAGAAACCGCTACCAGAGGGCCAACCGTTGGTGTGTTATGAAGAACATTCACTTTTGCGAAGTGAAGAATTTGGTTAGCTCAGTACTTCTAGTCTCATCTTACTTCTGGAAAAGCTTATACCTATTTAGAGCTTTTCGAACGTTTATAACTTAATTATTTCTACGCGGTCTTCGGGGGGAGAACGCACAGATGTTTCAGGTGTTTATGTAGAACACTGATCAGAATCTAACATGGATTTTATCATGCACTGTAATAAAATAACTATCAAAAATTACTTTTTTATATTTTTATTAACGATTGACAAACATAATTAATATATCAAAAACATTATATTAAAATAGGATATATATTCAATTTGAAAAGGCAATTATATTAGTTTTAGCTAAGTTTAGGGTTATATAATAGAGTTATATAAATTATTTAATGCTAGCAATAAACGTTTTGTTCATGTCAGGAGTTTGTAGATAGTAGTACTTTTGATTTGGAATAACTATTCAATTATTTACAAAAATTTAAAATTACTAATAAGTAAAAAATATTTAAAAAAAACTTTTAGATTAAACGTTTTATAGTGTTAGACAATGAAATTCCGATAGATTAAGTTTATTTCGGGGAGATTTTGAGCAGTTCAGTTAATGCTAGAAGATAGAATGATTCCACCCATAAGTGGCAGAAGTTAAAAGTCCGAAAAGTTTTGCAGATTATAATAAAAAACAAATTTGTCTTTGCCAAGCTTAACGATATGGAAATTACGGAAAGACGGTTATCCGTAAGTGCAAATATCTATAAACCCCTACTATTATAGATAATTTTAACATAGGATAGTAAAATTATAAAATATAACACATTTTTTTTAATTTCAAATAATATTTCAACGAAGTTTTATAATATCGCGCCTTATTCTTTCAACACCAAACGCCAAGCTTCAGACTTCTCGCTCTGGATTCTGCTTGAACTAAGGCGTGTTCTAAACCCCCATATACCGCGTCAGTACCCCTGTACACTTTAGCCAGTCCCTCCAGAACCAGCAAGAACGATAAATTCCCCTCTTCCAAATGCACGGAGCCAAGGATCCGACCGTATTTATCCATACCGTAGTGGGTTACATAAATATTTTTATGCAAAATAAGCTCTTCCATTCTTTCCTTGGCTTCGATGGCAAATGGCTGATTTCCCCGAATTTCAGGTGCATCAATCCCGATCAGACGAATTTTGAAGGTAACCAAATCCCTCAGTAGGGTGAACGTGTCTCCGTCATAGACTGATGTAACTCTACCAATAATGGTTTCTGACATTGTACCTTAAGAATATAAAAAAAACTTACTTCATTGCCATTATGTTACGTTTCATAATTTTATGATTCGTTAAAGAGAAAGTTGCATTTTAGGAGTATGATATGCCTAGTTAGGGCTTGATGAGCATCATTGTTACATAAAGCATTTAGTTCCAAACACTCGTTTGGGTTCTAGCTTTGTTAATCAGAACCGTGGACGATACAAAAACGTATAAGTTGAAAAGGAAAAATTAATTTTTTATCCATTAAAAAGTGAACGAAATCTATTATTAAAAAAAACCAAGTAAGAGTCTTGCCAAAGGCTTACTGCAAAAAACCACTTATACTCCAAATTCATTCAATTGTTTCGATTTCTATCTGTAACTTTTTATAGCTTTAAAAAGAAAATTGAGCCCACTAAGTTAGCTTTGATAAGGTTCCCCCACACCAAGACGAAAGTGTCGCAGCGGTGGCGGCGACGGAAAAATCGCGATCGACGCGGCAGTGTATATATGAAGCGGCTAGAGTACAACCCCACACCTGGGCGGCAAACCGCGCTGTTTTGCAGCGTTTGTACTGCGTTAAATGTGTATCGCGTCTGCTGCGAATATCGTGTGCATCACACGAACGCGGCAAATTCGCAGCGGCGGCGAATGTTTCGCGGTGTGCATCACACGAACGCGGCAAATTCGCAGCGGCGGCGAACGTTTCGCTGTGTGCATCACACGAACGCGGCAAATTCGCAGCGGCGGCGAACGTTTCGCTGTGTGCATCACACGAACGCGGCAAATTCGCAGCGGCGGCGAATGTTTCGCGGTGTGACGTGCTACTCACACCGCAGCGTTGAAGTGATCATATCGTTTCAAATGTATTCGACATCGGACGAGGAAGAAGCTCTCCTATTACTTGCAGTAAATGAAGACACTAAAAGGTAGAACACAATAAGATAAGGGTATTAGAAAGACGTGCCACAGGTAGCAATAGAAGAATGCCAGTGTTATGTATGTCAACGTCATACCTTCCTAGCTCTTAGCTGAGTGTCATAATCCTACCGGTCATGTACAATAATTTCTCTTACAAACGCGTGACCAGACTGAGGGGTACACAATCTACTCCGATATGTAACTGCACTAGTCATTATGGATGGTAGAGGGATGAGAAGCAGCATTTCTACGTCCATGATAAGGTTTCAATCCGACGAGGGTCGATACCTTGCGTCTAGTTTTGTTCCTTTCACGGACAAAGGTCGATCCTTGACTGCATATTTGGCCTAGAACGACACGTTGTTGTTGAACCTATTGTTCATGGGACGCTAGTTACTCCTCTACATGTTCCTCTGGTTACTCATAGCTATACACATAAACCATCCCTGGGACGTTTCATTACAGTGTACTTCTTTACGATTCAGTACTTAACTTGGCGCGCATATTTATTGCTTATGACACACTTCGACCCACGTTTAGGTTATTGGTCTACACTGCTCCAAACGACCCTATTTGTACTTATTGCGTAAATTACTAATGTCTACCATTATGGATATTGGGTAGGAAACGAAGGTATTAACCTAGAGCGCCACAAATATGGAGAATACCACACGCTGATGCCACACCTTCGGAAGGACGAACAGCGCTTTCACATTTACTTCCGAATGAGTAGCACGTCTTTTGACGAATTATTGGGTCTGATCGACAATAGAATTAGGAAACAGGATACAAATTATCGTGAAGCTATCTCACCCGAAGAACGCCTGGCAATTACATTACGGTAAATATATTTGTCATATTTATTATCTGCGTGTAAAGTAAGGCCTGTATGTACTGCAATGTATTTATTGTATTTTACATCATGAACAAGATATCATAGAGCGCGCATTTACATAATAAACAAGACATCATAGAGCGCGCATTTACATAATAAACAAGAAATCATAGAGCAATCATTTATTTATCATTTAAGTTTCTATTAATTATTTAAATTTGCGACTATTTATGCATATGGATTAAAGTTTTTGACAAATGATGCTGCGGAAGAGTCGTCTGAACCATGGGCCTCACTGATGGTATCATCACGTGAGTCGCATGGCGATGGATGTCTGTAATCGGACGGAACTTGGTCACAACATTCCTCTAAATTTAGCAATTCCTGCTCCATAATCACCTCTGCTATTTTAAGTTTAGCGATTGCCTGTCGTTTCGCCGTAAACCCTTTTACAGTTTTGGCATGAGCCAGAAAAAGGCATCATATACTGCCTTTCGTTTCGACTCGAAATAGCTGATCATGTCGTTGACGGCAGAGGGTGCAGAGCTCTTGGCATTGGGTTTATTTTTCGGTGTGGCGTTACTTGTGGCGTTACTTGTTTCAGTGGTACATTCAATATCATTGCTCCCGATGTTGTTCTTTGGTAAACTAGCGCAAATGTCAGGACGCGATGAATGTGCACTGTCTAAGCTAGCTTCAGATGTAGTTATAGTGTCAGTAGAACTATTGTCACAGTTCACATCGCTGACATTTGAGGACGTAGAAGCAAACGACATGAATGGACGAAAGAACTCCATCTGCTCAGACCAGATCCATTTCTTGAAGTTTGCAGCCTGGCCAGTCTTCGTTTTGGTGGACCTTATGTATTTCCCATAGGAATCCCTAAGATTCTTCCACCTCTTCTTAACGTCTTCTCCTGAAAATACATTACATTTTACAGATATCTCGCCACTGGTGATACCTTTTACACCATTAGTCATAGCTTTCGGGTGGGATTCTCAACAGTGGCTGGAATAGTGCCACAAGTGTGTGAAGCAATATATGCAGTTTTAGAGCCTATATATTTACCGGAACCCACAGCTGATGTGTGGAGACGATCAGCTGCAGGGTTTCAAACCTCCTGGAACTTTCCGAACTGCATTGGCAGCGTGGACGGCAAACACATTACATTAAAGTGCCCGGACAAAACTGGTTCTAACTATTGGTGTTATTTGAATAAGTTTTCACTGGTGCTGATGGCAATTGTAGGCCCAGACTATAAATTTATATGTGTCGACATTGGTGGGTATGGCAAAAACAGCGATGGCGGTATATTTGAGGCCTCAAACATGGGACAAAGATTTGAATCCAATATGATGAATGTTCCGGGACCCACACCATTACCAGGGCAAACTGCACCCACCCCATATGTTGTCATTGGGGATGAAGCATTTGCATTGAAACCGTATTTAATGAGACCCTTCCCATATCGACAAAGTAGGACCGATCCTGAGAAAGAGACATATAATACAAGACTATGCAGTGCAAGAAGGGTGGTAGAAAATGCCTTTGGAATACTGGCTCAAAAATGGCGCATTTTTTACCGACCCATCGAAACAAAGGTGGAGACTTCAATTCTTATTGTAAAGGCTGCATGCGTCATGCACAAATATATACGTACTAAGGACTGCAATAGTGCCTTGCTTACACCTTTGGCTCCTCCTGAGGCAGAACTTGGCGCTTTTGGTGCTGTTGAAAATGATCCCAGACGTGCCAGCACCACAGCATTTGCAGTAAGAGACGCATTTGTGACCTATTTTAATGCCACGGTCACAGACCCAAATGTCACATAGGTGTGTTATTATGAACTTACTGTAGTAAACCGACAACATATTTCACACATGCAAAAGGATATCGCGTGCTTTTGTAATTACCAACTGTAATTGTGCTTATATCATTAACTTCTAACTATGCCTGAATAAACGAGTCTTGATACGCTAACTGCAGTCTCATTCCCCAATATATTTCCATACATCCACCTTAGGCTAATCCGGAAGTTACGCTTACCTTGGGATTCATGGAGGCGAGTAACGAGAAGAAGTCTGTCGTCTGCCTTTGTAGCAGACGACAGATTAAATCTTCCCGTTACTCCCGTCCCATCTGCTCCATGAATCACGAGATAAGCCGCACTTCTGGTGATAGGGAATAATATGGATTAGACAGTGAATTTGTTTGACGTTTAACCAATGGGCTTATCCACTTCCAACATCTAGGCCTACTCCTAGTAAGCTACGTTAAATTACCAATAATACCAAAGGATATGTCAATTCTACTTTGGTGCTTGCTTACAATACAAAACATACTACTTACCACTTTCATTTAACGTAACGCCTATATCGCGCCATATTTTGTCCCTTTTGCGTATGTTTTTATAGTCCTCGTGGGACAAATCATAAAGGCAGTGGTGACCTCTGACCAATTCTATGAGTTCTTCGGTTTTTGCCGTCATTTGACATGCAGACGCTAACTTCACTTGGTAACGTTCTTTGGTTTATGAATTGAATCGGTTCTTTGCCGCGTCGTTCGCAGCGCGACATTAATTACAGTAGATGGCGCTTTTTAATGTCCTTTGGTCGTCCAATGGGGAGCGCGCGGGTTCACGTGACTTTCTTTGAGGCTGCGGCAAAAACGGACGTTGGTGTGGGCAGCTACGCGAATTGAGTTGCCGCGTCGATCGCGATTTTTCCGTCGCCGCCACCGCTGCGACACTTTCGTCTTGGTGTGGGGGAACCTTTATTCGAAAATGTACGATATTTTGTATAAGGTGAAGAAAATGGTACACAGGTCGTTGTTTGAATTCTAGGAGAGCGGTTGCTCTCTTAGATAAGACTTCATACTGCTCTTAATGTATAAGGAGGGTTTTTTGTTTGGATGTAGTTTTTTTTGTATTGTATTGATTGTTTTGAAAAAACTCCACTGAACTAAAATTCGGACCCTGAATATGTGGTTAAAATTTCAAAGAGATCCCTCCATTAGTTTTTCTTATAGAAAATAAAGTTGCTAAGGGTGGTTTTCATTTCCATAAAAAAATTCAGTCATTTTGGCAAAAAAAGGGAAATTTTCCCATAGGAATAACATGGGAAATGTTTACTGTGATGGCCAAAGCTACTCGACCATTTTTTGAAGACTATTTATTCGATAGGTCTGAAAATGGTTTTAAATGAAAGGTTGAACATTTTTCTGGTGCCTTTCGAAGTTTTATTGAAAACAATTAATATTAAGTATTACTTTTTGTACTTTTAAGCACATACTTAAACTTACGACCTTTTATTCTGTTGGACTTACGTGGTTTAATCCTAGCTAAAATCATACAGAAACGTACTGTTGGACTTACGCTGTTTTACCGCTAATAGAGCGACTGAGCGAAGATTTTTGTTAAGACAACGCGTGTGGCTATGTCGAGCTTAAGGCGAATTTTTTAACTTTTCACATAAAAGAAGGGGTTAATTCGTCCTCATTTTATTTTAATTTTGTAAGTTAAACCTTATTATAATTTAATACAAAAGAATTTAAATTTAGGATTTAGCCGATAATTTTTAAATTCACTGATTTCACTAAGCCTTGGTCAAAATTTAAATAATGCTGATTGTATGTAGAGACTAGAGACCAATTGGCCGTGTTGGCCTGTTGGGTTCGTTTTAAGGTGTTTCACCTGGTGCCATCGGCCAACGATAGTCGCTAATTAGGTAATTTGTTTAAATTAAATCAATTTTTGTTGTTTAAAGTTGATTAATGCAAACTACGCACCAGGGTTCGTTCCCTGGTTTCTCGACTGGTGCCACCAGCGGCCAGCCAAGTGCCAACGGTTACCGCTATGAAGATACGTTTTTTACTGGTAAAATAAATGATAGATTCAATCACACTATCACTAAATCCTGTCACCAAATCAACCTATATTTTTAATTCAGGTCCTTCCAATCATTTGTACTAGGTAACAATTGAATTATTAATTATTTTGTGCCAATTCTAACGTTACCTAAGAAAACAGTAAACAATGGCGAGATTGCCAACGATAAACGCTACAAAGATTATCTCTGGTGCAACCGGCAAACGATAACCACTGCTTACATCATTTTGTTTGTTTAAATTAGTGGTAAAATAATTGATAGATTAAATCACACGATCACTAAACCCTGCTGACAAACCAGTTTTCTATCCCGGCTCTTGCAATCATTTTTATTAGGTAACAGTTACGTTTTTAATTACTATTTATAACCGCTATTTAGAATAAACGTTTTTGTTTAAATTAGATACATTTTTGATGTGTAAAGGAGATTAATTCACACTACGCAGAAGGGTTCTTTCCCTGGTTTCTAGACAACGGTTACCGCTATGAAGATACGTTTTTTGCTGGCAAAATAAATGATACATTCAATCACACTATCACTAATTCCTGTCATCAAATCAATATTTTTAATTCAGCCTCTTCCAAGCACGAAATTACAAATTAAAGGGGTGTACAGTGTGTTAATTAATTAATATAAATTTTTGGATAAATATGTAGCACACTATCATTATTAAATTTCTGAAGAGAGGAAAAAAAGGTTGAAATTAATTTTCTTTAAATTTTAAATGCGAATTTGGCTCAGAAAAAACCAGCGCCAGAAGCCTGTCTTATAAAATTTTCACAAGATGATTCGTTCAAGAATGTCTAGAATTAAGTCGCATAGAAGCATGAATCTATATAACTATGAATATACAGCTCTATCATATGCCCCTTCTATCATGTCGATTTGATTTGGGTGTTACCCTCCTACCCTTGAGGCGTTTTGCGTACCTCTAATAGCCAATCACGAGACAGAGGAAGTGACGTTTCGAATTTACACACCCCCGGACTCCCCCTCCCTTCTCCCGCTCCTAACACTATCAGACACGTGACTGATGTCTCCTTTCGCTAAGCCCCGCCCAAACCTTATCGAGAGGTTAGACAGCGTTATATAGATTCATGATAGAAGTAATAAATATTTCACCTAAGTCAGCTGACTTGGCCAGGCAGGGTTTAGCCCACTCGATCCTCACGGACGCTGCTCTGCAACTTGCGTCGTGTTACGCGTGGGCTATGGGCAGGGTAAACAAATACGGGGCTGCCAGGCCAGGGTGGGAAATAAGGATCTTTTTAAAACTGGACATTGGGCCAGTGACCCCCCCTTGGTCTGGAATAAATAAACTGGTCCATGACCACTGACCAGGGCGCGTCGTCTGCTAAATTGAAGAAGTGGATAATTACAATATATTAGCTAATGTCTGGACTCTGGAAACCCTTGAATTTTCTTAGTGGACCACTGACCCCCCTCCGATTTAATTTTTAAACTGGTTCAGGCAATTTTTAAACTGTTCATTTGCCCTGTGCCACCGTTTTATTTCCCACGCTGTGCCAGGCTGTCTCTTACACAACAATGATGGCCATTATCCTTCATGAGAAATGCTTCCTTGTCCAGTGTGGGAAATAAGGCGATGGCACAGGGCAAATGACCAGTTTAAAAATAAAACCACGGGACCACTAAGAAAATTCAAGGGTAACCAGAGTCCAGACATTAACTCAAAAAGTTTAATTGTCCAATTCCTAAATTTAGCAGACGACGTGACCTGGTCAATTATTATTATATAGCGCGAGCCGCTTGTGTCCATGAGCGCGGATCGAGTGGGCTATGCTTTCAGGCAGAAACTTAAAGAAAGGCAAATATTTAGTTATTTTCTTTAAAAATTCGTCGAAATGTCATTAAGTTATGAAGAAATTGATTAACGCAAGTCGATCAAGAAATTAATTATTTAATAAAAATTAATATTTGTTTACATAAATTAATGATTCATTTATGTTACAATATATTATTCATTTGTGTTGCTAAGGAAATGGCTGGATAACCTTTTGTAAGATAAAGGGATAGCAAAATGACTAGGAAACGTTTTCTTAAGTTCAGGGATAATAATTATTAAAATGGATTAATGAGAACAGAACGTTAATTTATTAAAATTAATCAAAAAAAAATGGAATAATGATGGCGAAATGAATCTTTTTAAGAGATACCAAAATGGCTGTGAAACCGTTTCTGAACGTCAAGGGATAATGAAATGACTGAAAAAAACCTTTTCTTAACTTCAAGGGATAACGAAATGGCTGTTCAATCGTTTCTTAACTTCAACCATAAATTTGTCAAGGTGACCGAGAGCTTGTAATGAAGTGGCGCTAGCGGAACGTCTATTCTCGTAAAGCGACAGCTGGTGAGGTTCTGTCAAAAGCTTATCATGCACTAAGTAGGAAGATGGGCTGGAAAACGTGTGAGGCCAATTCTTGCGTCGTTCTTCAACTATCAGTAATACTTATGGAACATATCTTATAAACTTACGGTTCAAGGGATAACAAAATTGCTAGTCAACCGTTTCTTAAGTTCAAGGGATAACAAAATGGCTGGTCAACTGTTTCTTAAGCCCAAGGGATAACGAAATATAACTAAGCTTTTGTCTGGGAAGGGATGGCCACACTAAGCATGTGCCTTGTTTACAGGTGGGTCCCTTTACAATGCATAGAGGAGCTGTAGCTAGCCCCTATGCCACAGCTAACATATAGGCTTGCCTCTGTGGTTGCCAGCGAATTCTTTTTTTTTTTGCGAAATAACTGAGAGTAAGACCGAAGTAACAGATATTAATCAAAACGCGTCTTGGATTTAACTAGGGGTGTGCGAATACCACTTTTTGGGTATCGAACCGGTTATCGAATACCCAAAAATTTTCCTTATCAAATACCGAATCGAATAGTTTATTCCAAATCGAATACCGAATAGTTGGGCCTTGGTAATTTTTTTCCTTCTCGATTAATCGCGAATAGTTAAGACTAGTAACCGCGAATATTTAACCCTAATATCCGCGAATACTAGGCCAACTATTCTCGGTTAATCGGGTAGTAACCCTAATATTCGCCAATAGTCAATTCAAAGCAAGGAGAAGAACATTAGAAGCTCCTAAATTTCAAAATACCCCTCCTCATTGGTGGTCAAGTATTTCTTAAAATTTTCCTATGCACTTGCTGGTAGTTTTTGATGGGAGACAAATAAAATTGGGATGAAATTTTTTTAAATAAGGTGGGTCTCTCTAGAGCCTAGGACCTAAATTTATGGTAGTCGAACTTTAACCGAATAGTCAGTTCGGTATTCGATATTCGAATCGAATAGTGAAAATGGGCTTATCGAATACCGAATCAAATTATTCGGTTCGGTATTCGATCGAATTATTCGATTGAATACCGAATCGAATTATTCGGTTCGGTATTCGATCGAATTATTCGATTGAAACGGTTAACCGCACACCTCTAGATTTAACCAAGACCTAAAAAGTATCGATAAGAACAAGGTTAATCACTTGACTGAATGCGCAGATATTGAAACTTTTTTTTAATTAAAACTTACATGCTTAAGAAAGTATGTTCCATCACCCTATTCCACTGAATAAACTTACTTTACTGGTAGTAAATCTTTTCCCTCTCAATAATTTGAAAAATTTACTTATCTCGGGTTTTCGAGCACAATTCCATTCCCCGAAACCATTTTATAACTACATTTATTATCACTTTTAAGAGTTTTCGTGTGGAAAAATACCATATAACTAGTAACTACACGTAACGGACGGTAACGGTAACAATGACAAATTTGACAAAACGATTTAGGGTAGTCTGCTTTAGTCTCTGCTGCGCCCGATACGAACAAGGAGGATGTATAGTTGTATACCCCCCTTGATAGAAGTACGCCTTGTGCCATTCTCATGCCTTGTCTTTCGCTGACCTTGTCACCAAGGCAATAGCCCACTCAATTACGCGTTAAGCTGCTCGAGAATTCTGTGTGAATAGTACTTTTTAAGGTCAGCAAATAGTAATGGTTTTTGAGAGCATTCCTCGCCTTGAAATAGGACAACTACGAAATAATTCGACCAAATTGAAGTTTAAATATTCGAACAAATCTTATTTTATAAATATCTTCTACCATTTCAATTTCTATAAAACTGTTCTACCAAATGCATACAGAGGGCTACCAGAAGTCTCTGGCGCTACTAGAAATACTACATTTACTATAGGAAGATTCGCAGCGACCAGTTTAAAAATCCCATATTCCATTAAAAACCGTTAATACATTATCCTTGTTCCTGAAGATATACAGACTAAGTAGCAGAGTCGAGCCACAGCGTCGTAGATCACGCGACTCGGTGAACGCAGGCTATTTTGCAAAATAACCAAGTCATAATTTTCAGGCTACGACCACGCTTAAGTTAACAATTACAACAAAGAACATCAAAAAATTACGAATATCATGCACGCCCCTACTGCTTGCGAACCATAGAAACGCCATGGCAGAACCGTTTGACCATTGTCTGTCGTACCGCTGCTATAGACCCTTTGTACGTAAAAAAAAAGAGATGTCAATCCTCAGTATCGGGACATACGGGGGGGGGTTTGACCCCTCGCCGTCTCTGCTCTATTTATGATCTTTCCATTGACTCGAGCGAGATGGAAGGAAAACTTTTACCCCCGTGTCTTTCCATGTCAAAGTGGTCTATTACATAATTCAGTTTAACCAAGAGTAAAAATCATAACGTCCCTATTGAATGTGGTGCCATTGTTGAAATTTGCACTAAAATTAACAAAAGGTTTCACTATGGAGCGTTCAGGGCATGAACGGGGATATGTTAGCAACCTATTAACGACACAATGTCATACACGTACTCTCTTAAAAGTGATAATAAATGTAGTTATAAAATGTTTTCGGGGAATGGAATTGTGCTCGAAAACCCGAGATAAGTAAATTTTTCAAATTATTGAGAGGGAAAAAAATTACTACCAGTAAAGTAAGTTTATTCAATGGAATAGGGTGATGGAACATACTTTCTTAAGCATGTAAGTTTTAATTAAAAAAAAGTTTCAATATCTGCGCATTCAGTCAAGTGATTAACCTTGTTCTTATCGATACTTTTTAGGTCTTGGTTAAATCCAAGACGCGTTTTGATTAATGATTGATGACTTCATAACGGTCGTTTCCTTGAAGATTTCGCCAAGGATTATTTAAATAGAATTTTAAAATAAATAGACATTTTATTCTAAAGAAAATGTTTTGATGCAAAAAAAATCAATGGTTAATTTGTACGCTACTGTCTTTTTTACCTCTCCGAGTGACGTATGTCACGGAGAGGTTCTAATTTCGACGTGTGTGTCTGTCTGTCTGTCTCCCCAGGGGACCGCGTTCGCAGTTTCCGAATCGAAGCAAATGTGTTCGCTACTTCCGGACCGCATTCACAGTTCCCGGAAAATTCAAAACTTGAGGTTATCCACAATTCAACTGACCACTATTACTTCATCTGACTAGTCAATTGTCCATTCCACATGAACACCAATCTGTATTCATTGGCTTCTAACACCACCATCTTTTGGGCGTTGTTTTTGTCTATCCCACATAGGCACCAGTCTGTACTTACTGGCTTCTAACACCACCATCTTCTGGTCTCTGTTTTTGTCCATCCCACATGGACACCAGTCTGTACTTACTGGCTTCTAACACCACCATCTTCTTGTCTCTGTTATTGTCCATCCCACATGGACACCAGTCTGTACACTTGGCTTCTAACACCACCATCTTCTGGTCTCTGTTTTTGTCCATCCCACATGGACACCAGTCTGTACACCTGATTTCTAACACCACCATCTTCTGGTCTTTGTTTTTGTCCATTCCACATGGACACCAGTCTGCACACCTGGCTTCTACTCCATCGTCATCGTTGGGTTTAAGACTTTCGCGGCGATCAGCTAGGGTTACGAGAAACGTCTAGCCTCCCTAAGGTGGGATCACCACCAAAGGTTTTCGCAATTGCGGTTGTTCTTGCTTTTAGCTGGAGTTCGACACCCTTATATACTACCTATTTGAGTGAGGCGAAGCAACCGGCGTATGCTTCATTTCAAACGCCAATATTAGTCAAGTCTCTCAAGAATGTTTAATTGTTCTTTATCAACACGATGTAACGATCAATAAGGCGAACAACTAACGAAGAAAATGTTTAATATTAATTATATTTATTAAATTATTTAAGAAAAATCTGTGCTAACTAAAACCATATAGTCAAAGTTTATATAGGACGAGTAATGAAGATTGCGAATAAAGTCGGTACACTGTACACATTTCATAGTTAATATAGAGCGAGTATTTAAGCATTTAGCCCACTGTATTACTAATCATGGAAACTCTAGAAAGTTAAAATAGGTCGAGCATTGATGTTAATAGAGACGGAGTAGAGGAGTTGAATTAGGATAAATAACAAATTCAGTTTGTTGTGTCATTGTCTCAGTTAGAGAGGTAACGGTTGGTAAGTGCGAAACTATCGTAAGTATGATAGGTTGTGTTTCCCAGTTTTGGGCACATTCGCGTTGTTTTGATGTGTAAAGAAATCCTACAGAATCATAATATTCCCTTTATCCATAATATAAAGTGAATATGTGGAAATATTTTTCGTTATTATGATGCATTTAGTACTTTTGTAGCTTTAAAGCTCTGTTTCATTTTGATAATCCAAAAATTTATTTTAATATCTTTATTTGAAATGGCTGTTTATATATTACTTAAGCTATACTACATCTGTATATAGAATAATCCTTGGTTTAGTGATTTCACGAAGAAAGCTAAGATCTAGACTCCGGCGGGTATATCTAGTATTACCCGCAATAGGC
The DNA here is from genome assembly GCF_054372755.1 of Phalangium opilio. NCBI lineage: Eukaryota > Metazoa > Arthropoda > Arachnida > Opiliones > Phalangiidae > Phalangium > Phalangium opilio. Next base: position 4,234,765 of record NW_028324207.1, read on the forward strand.
TTAGTGAAATAAAGAGTAAATAATTGAGGCCAGAGGTGAAGTAAACTTTGGGTTTTGATTTTCGTGTCTGAAATGAAAAGAAATCAACGGTTCAGAGTGAGCCGAAAGTTAAATACACTCTTAGTTAATCAGGTTAAGATTTTATAATTGAAGAAAAGATCATGGTGGCAATTAGATTAGTAGGGCTAAGCTACAGAGTTTTTATTCTCTTTATAGTGCGCACTGAGTATCAATGCGTCTAGCTACAATTTAGCTTTGGTATTATTTAACGTTAACACCATAGATAGTATACACAAGGATCGGAAGGTATGCCTTCCGTAGTGTATCTCTCTTTGCCGCGCTTGTGCGGGGGGGCCGCACGCCAAACTTCTGCAGTTGACTTCCGCTTCTGCGCAGACGAGGTCTGCCTGCTCGTTTTTCGTGCATGACTCGCCGTACGCATGCGCTGGTTTCCGGAAGTAGAACCTACCCAGTTTGTACAAAGCGCGGCAAGCTCTCCCCCGACCTTCTGATCCTTGTGTTTATTATCTATGTTAACACTCATGTTGGCAAACTAAGTATATTGTTGAGGTGAGGTGAGACGAGACGATAGTGTTTACACTGCAAACCAGTTGCGAATGTAGCTATCAGAATAAAGAGTAAACAGCTGAAGCGTAGGCTTCATTTCCTGTTCTTTTTGCCATTGACTGATTTTCATGTGTCCAAGATTTATCCTTATTGGATGTAAAATGTCGTCTGCTTTACTGTATATTCGCTATGCTTGGAATACTGCTTCAATATTTCGTAAATTTTTACTTCAAAAAAGAGAAATAATTCCATATCTAGGTAAATAACTTTGTACTAGTAGACCTCTTGACTCGGAGAGGTAATATTTTGGTTTTCCCAACTTGTATTTTAATGAACTTTTAGAAGTTATTAATATTTAAATAAAACATAAAAACCATTATAAGGAGATCAGCAGTCTTTCAAGGAAAAAAATCAATTTTTTGTATTAGATTAAAAAAGAGTCGGAATTTTATTTGCTTGAGAGAATCACAAACTGATTGTCAATACAACAAAATTTAGTTTCGAAATAAATTTCAGATTATACTTTTAAAATTAAAAAACTATTATGATAACAATTTGTGTTCCATCGCCCTTTATCGGTTCCATTGTTCTTGAATATCAGATTTAACATCGCCTATTCTTTTTTGTAAACAGCACTAAAAAATGAATACAGAATCAGCAGACACTTAAATTGTTGATGATATATTTGATTACAAGATAACCTTTCAGCTTTTCTACAGCTACACGATTTACGTCGCATAACAAATCCAGTTAATTAGTAGGCCTAGTCATTAATGGTCTTGCCTTAATGAACAATTGAACTCAATAAACACCAAGCCTTCATTTTGTTTTAGTTTTATATTAACTTTCTGAGAGTAATGCTTAAAAATGTTAAAATTTTAAGCAATTTTTCGGACAACAATTTTCAAATATAACGTCATCTTCATATTTCGGCTTAAAAATATTTTAAAATAGGCGAAAATGGAGCAATAAAAAGAGTAGAATTCATTTTATGATACCATAAAATTGTAAAAAAGTAATTTGTTAAATTAGGCGGTTGCAGATTTTCCGTATTTTTCAATCGGTTAATATCCTTTAATTTTAATGAGAGTTTAAATGACTTAGAACGTTTGTAACCATAAATAATTCTACCGTAGCAGTCAAATTAGATTTAGTCATTTAATCTAACACTCCGAGCCACATAATCATATACTCAAGGAAAACCGCGACATTTCAAAACGAAAAAGATATTTAACTGATAAGATAACCGGAAAAATTCTTTATTTTAATCATGATTGTAGAAATATTGGTCTCAAAAATGCATTTAAAAAATTGAATAAAATGAGACTAATGAATAAAATATAAGAAATAACTAGCAATATAAACAGTAACTAGAATATAAATATTGTTAACTAGGATATAAATAGAGTTAACTAGGATATAAATAGAGTTAACTAGAATATAAATATAGTTAACTTGTATATAAATAGAGTTAACTAGAATATAAATATAGTTAACTTGGATATAAATATAGTTAACTAGAATATAAATATAGTTAACTTGGATATAAATATTGTTAACTAGGATATAAATATAGTTAACTAGGATATAAATAGAACTAACTAGGATATAAAGAGTTAACTTTAGCAAAAAAATTGTACGAGAAAAAAGTAATTGGCTGACTAATTCGCCATAGTACGATTAACATATCTATGTCACGGAGAATTTTACGCATAAGGAGTGGAAGGCAAATGTTTTCATGTTTTAATGTGCGGTTATCGGCGAGTGGATTTCTCGTAATTATTATAGTTAGAGAATGGAAACTTGAGTTCTCTGATAATATGTTACGTTGGTTGGATTTTTAAGTACTAAAATATAAATCAGGGTTCGAGTGAAATTTTTAAATTGAAAATCCCTGAACTTTCCAGGTTATCCCTGACAAAATTTTGCTAATATCCCTAACCATTTTAAGGTGTTAACGAGAGCCCACTTCACACCTGACCTTAATTACCATTGCTCGAAGCATGGTTTGATATACCAATACAAACGAAATCCCTGACTTTTTTAGAAACTAATTTAAATCCCTGACTTATCCCCAATTTTTTCCCACGTCTTCCAAATCCCTGACTGATCCTGATTATCAATTACTAGCCTTCGAACTCAAGTCATAACACACTATCATACCACGAGCCGCAGTCGACAGGCAGGTTAAAATAATGCTTTAGCAGACGACACTTATAACATCAAGCCGAGGGGGCAGACGCTCTGGATCTCTGTGTACACCTGAGTTCAAAACAGTTCAGCTTTGACAGTGCATTTAGTTCAAATCCTTCGGAACTCAGAGTTCAGCTTTGACAGTACATTGAGTTCAAGTCATATTGCACACCTGAGTTCTCAAGTGTCTACCCCCTTGCATCAAGCTACATCAAGTTGAAAATTGAAACTTATAGGCACCCCCTGATACCTACTCTTCCCAGGGTTGTTTTATTTAAATCAAGCGATTTTTTTTATAAAAAATTATTTGAATAAAATCAAGTATTTATTTTTATTTTAAAAAAAAATGTTGTCTAGGATTCCAAGAAATAGTTAACTAGAAAAGACCTGTAATTAAAAATAATCATGGTTTTGGCATAATTCAGTTTAAATTTTTCCCAGAACTCCAGTTTGTCTTGCTGGAAAGGCTAGGAAATGAAATAGCGGTCAAGCTAGTCTTTTTGTACAAGCATTTGAATAGTAAATATCATGATTAGTTTGCTTTTTGTTAATTTTGACTCAAAAGTTTAAACGTTGGTAATTTACTAACTAGTAGTTATATAAAATTAAAAAAAAACGGATATAAATCAATAAAATAGATTTTTTTTTGAATTTTTTGAAAAAATCCAAAAAATCGTCAACCCTCACTCTTCCACTCCATATGTATAAAATTCTCTCTGGTTATATGGATTATTTAAGCATCTAATTCCATCAAGACCAAATCCCAAGCTTCTTCTTTTGCGCTTCATCTTCGGCGTCATCCAAGTCATCTCTGATATGCCCGTATTCCGCCCCGCTTTTCCTGTACACTTTTGCCAGTCCTTCCCTGACCAGAATGACTGATAGGTTGCCTTCCTGGAGATAGACGGAGCCCAACGTCCGTCGGAATCTATCTTTTTTGTAAGTTTTCACTTCTATTCTCTTATTCAGAATTAGTTCTCTGGTTCTGTCCCTGGCTTCGATGGCGAATGGCTGGTTGCCTTTGATTTCAGGCGTATCTACCCCGATCAGACGAACTTTTATTTCCTGACCCGAGTCCGTCAATAGTGTGAAGGTGTCGCCATCATAGACTGCCGTTACTTTACCAATAATGGTGTCAGACATGGTGGCTTACGATGATATGATTGAAACTTGCTAATTGAAATTATAGAGTAAAAATTACTTATTGTGTTCGTCAAGAGAATCTTACCGTAAAAAAGAATCCAGCTAGAGGTGTGCGGTTAACCGTTTCAATCGAATAATTCGATCGAATACCGAACCAAATAATTCGATCCATTAGATAAGCTAATTTTCACTATTCGATACGAATATCGAATACCGAATTGACTATATTCGGTTAAAGTTCGCCTACCATATATTTAGTAGGGCTGTGCGAGCCTTAATTTTTTGGGTTCGAGGCGAGCCTCGAGCCTTGCTTTTTTCGGTTATCGAGCTTCGAGCCTAAAGCTGCATGTTCAAAATCTGGTTTCGAGCTTTTATCTAGCCTAAAATTTCAATGGCGAGCCTTTACGACTTTCAATTTTAGCTCTTAATTTGGAATGCTATTCCTTTTTACTTTCAATTACTGGCCTTAGTAAAGAAAAAACCCTATTAATTCGTAAATATATCAGATAAAACTTTTATTTGACTATAATTAAACTTGAATCCTATTTTCACTAATCGAAATTACTTACGTGCACTGACAATCGTATTTTCCTATACATAAAAGTTAAACTAAAACTTCAAAGCCAATCAAATGTGGGCTTACAAAAATGGAACCAACCAGAATAATTTCCTATTTAGCGCATCACTGCAGCGTCTCAACATTCAGTAGATTGTGTTAGATGGTAATTCTTGACCTTTAACCTAATCTAGAATCTCACAGACCACTGACTGAACCTCGATAACCTTAAGCCTTGGTCTCGAGCTTTTATCGAGCTTTTTTCCGAGGCTCGAAAACTTGTCGAGCCTTTCAAAAGTTGCTTATCGAGTACTCGCACAAGCCTAATATTTAGGTCGTTGGCACTAGCGAGACCCACCTTATTTTAATAAATATCTTCCCAATTTTTTTGGTTTGCCATCTAAAGCTACCAGCAAGTGCCTAGGTATATTTTAAAAATACTTGACCATCAATTATGAGAGGTATTTTGAAATTTAGGAGCTACTAGTTGTTTTCCTCCTTGCTTTGTATTAACTATTCACGAAAACTGGGGTTACTACCCGATTAATCGCGAATAGTTAAGCCTAATACTCGCGAATACTAGGCTCAACTATTCGCGAGTATTAGGGTTAACTATTCGAGATTTATCGGTTAGTAAAAAAAATATCAAGGCCTAACTATTCAGTATTCCATTTGGAATGAACTTTTCGATTCGGTATTGGATAAGGAAAAATTTTTGGTATTCGGTTACCGGTTCGATACCAAAAAGTGGTATTCACACGCCTCGAAATGCAGCATGGGCAAACACAATCAGAGCGGGTTTCAAATTATTGGGGAGGGTATTATTTTGGAGCTAAAAGTTTTAAGATTTAACTCGAGGTTTGGAAATGTAGCTTTAAAATCTATTTTGTTAAAATTGTCGATCTATCGGGGAATCAATAATATTCGTTACAAAAAACGTACGAGTTTTTCCTAAGTTGAAGTTTACTGGATAGTATGTTATATTGTCTAAAAGTACTTCACATAGGAATTTGCCTAATAAAAGTTATTTAGAAATATTGCGTCGCTTCTCTGTATTATTTGGTTAATTGTTATTAATTTTAAGCTACAAATGGTGGAGCGATATTCGTAGGTGTCTTGAATTGAAAAAAATTGGTTTCTCAAATCTTTCAATTCGATATTTAATTTAGTTATGTTAGAAACGTAAGAATAACCATCTTTGGGACTGTTTACGGGTTTAGAGTAGGGGTTAATAAATGCTACAATTAAGGAGAGGTTGAGGGAGTAATGAAGATATAACAAAACGAATTAATTAACATGAACCTCGTAAAATAACTAATGATCACACAAAGCATTTCTCAGCAATTTTCTGTTAACCTTCCCACGGCCAAAAAGGGTTTGCAAGCATAGTTGGGATATTTTTCAAATGGTTCAGAGAAAAAAACTATTGTTATGGAGAGACACTATTAAACTAGTTACAGTTTTTCTCAATCAAAAATAAGGAGAAAAACATGAGAGGGTTCAGATATTTTTGTTACCAAATTAAGGGGTTACACATTGTTACTAGGAATAGGGTAGTCGAAAAAAGCATTTGCAATCCAAAATTTTTAAAAATCTTTTTTTCTAATTTTGCGAAGACTGTTATTTACAATCTGAATTATCTTTCGTTTCAGAATATAGAAGACACGAAAGTATTAATATTCGCCCCCAAAATTGCAGTCTCATATAGAATTAGCCGCAATACAGGGTGTTTTTTAAAAGTCCATAAATAATGAAGGAGTGTGTTTATTGGGGCCTAAAACAAGGAAATATCCAACAATGAAGACTACGACTTTAAACTGAGTAACCAGCTTGTTTAGAACTATTAGACAATTTTCATAGCCTTCAATCTAAAAACGGTTTGGTACCTTTGCTCAGCAGAAGGGTATAATATGCATAGAAGTATGCCTACGACGGTAATGTCAAGCCAATCACAAGTTTCATAGTGTTTGAAGATCTTCCATGCAGCACCTATTACATACGAAATATTTTCGGATTCATTGTTGGATCCCTGTCAAGTCTTTAGCATCACAGACTGCGCTCTTGTACGTTAATTAATTAATTAAACATCCTGAAACTTGGGACTGGCTTGACATTACCGTCGTAAGCATACTTCTACACATTTCATGCCCTTCTGCTGAGTAAAGGTACAAAACGTTTTAGATTGAAGGCTATTGAAATTGTCTTATAGCCCTAAACAAGCTGGTAACTCGGATTAAAGTCGTACTCTACATTGTTGGATATTTCCTTGTTTTCGGGGCCAATGTTTGGGGGCCATATCTCCGTAACCAAATGTTGTACACCCCATGTTCTTCGACGCTGTCCACTCAGTTGGGCGCAATAAACACGTTCCTTCATTATTGATGGGCTTTTCAATAACACCCTGTATAATCCAAACTCGGAATCTAACGAAATAAGTTTTAAAACTTTTCTTTTTTCATTTTGACGAATAGCCTTTTCATCAAGAAACTAAAACGATTTTTCAATTTTGACGGCCTTACTATCGGTTTTTTTAAATATGAATAAATGCAAAGTAAAATATTGATCAAGAAGACACGATAAAATCCCTTTTATTCAATATATTTTCGACGTATCATTTTCTGAAATGCACCATGCAATGCAATTGAAAAGCTAAATTCGTAAGTATAGTGGCACCTGAAGTTGCGATTTATATAAAGAGGTGAAAATTAATGAAAAATGCAAAAACCTTTATGTAGAGAACAGTCTTCGTTAATAAATTTAGTTTACCTCTGTTTCGAACAACAGACTATTTCCAGTTACAGCAAAATTTTTACTGAAAATTACTTTCGTACACGTTTAAAATAATGAATATAATAATCAATCGTACTTCATTAACACTACTTTAATTACTTTTGATCAGCGTTTACTTTTACCATTTTATCAAGCTCGATTGAACTTTCGAATGCGTGGACTTTAAATAAAATTTTATTCACATAAAAGTTTGTATAAATATCTCCTTTGGACTTTACTACAACACAACACGTAAAGAGGGAGAAATAATAAGCGATCTTTGGTCTTACCTTAATTGGTTATGATATTCAATTCGGAAATTATAAACACCTTGCGTTTAGTTTGATGTAAAATTAAATAGTGTTTGGGTTTTACAGAAAACAAAAGAGCGTTTCTTATTTCGTTTCAAAATGTAGAGGCGTCAGATAAGGAAGGATGTTAATAAAAAGTTATCTTATCTGCATCCTCCTTACGCGTTCAATTGTAATTCTAAGAAACCGAACGGGTACACTTTTTATTTTATGATGTTAAAACATAACATATTCAATCCTAGTGTATTGAGAGTTCAAACTCGTCATTTTTTCAACAAGTTGGGAAACAAAAGCTAACCTCTCCGAGTCGAGACGCAATTAAGAGGTTTTTTTAGATAATTAACGGAATTTAATTGATATTAATTATATTAATCATCATTAGTTTACCTTAATTCTATTTTAGTCGTTTTAAGAAACATCATTCCTAAAATCATATCAAACATAGCTATTGTTGACGTTTGAATTCTAGCGTATGCCTCTTTAACAATTTTTGGAGGTTTTGGGTATGTATGGCGATTGATTCACAATAAATGATAAGAAAACAGGCAATTGCGTGATCCTTTGGTGGAAGCCCTGCCAAAGGGAGGCTAGACGTTTCCCGTAACCATAGCCGATCGCCGCGTATGTCTTAATCCAGACGATGGCAGTAGAGCCAAAATATACTTTCTGCGAACGCGTTTGCTGCGAATTGCCAACATCAAAAGCGGTGACAGACACACAGACTCGTCCAGTGTAATACCTCTCCTTAACGTCATCGTCAGTCGGAGAGGTAAAAACTCGAGTTTGTGCATCATTTTGCATTAATTATGGAAACCTTTACCTCTCTACAAATTCGATACTTCCCAATTGCGTTCGACTTTGAGAGGGGGGTTAACCAACTTAAGGGGAAGGTGAAAAGGAAAATGAAAGGAATTTCATCGTTTTTTTTTTTTACTAATTATAAGATCAATCTGCATAATGAAACATCCAAGAAATAACGCAGAATTATTTTAAAATTACAATTAGTTTTAAATTTCATATATAATTTTAAATAAGTACCTAGAACCATTAGCGTAACTCCCTGCCTTATTGTTAATTCTTGTGTCACGCTCGGTGTCTCGCGCCACGATTGTCACATCGCGCGCAAATTTTATCAAATCTTTCGATAAATTTTAGAGATGAGCCGATACCAGTTTAAATCGATACCGATATATCGGTTTAGCCAAATATCGGTACCAATACCATTATGGCATCGATATTGGCCCATCTCTATTGATGTTCCGATACAATTTTAAACAGATACCGATGTACCGAAACCGATATTGTTATCGGTATCGGCCTTTCTCTAATAAATTTTATTCGACCCGGAGCGTGCCTTGAAATTTGACATTAGCAACGATAATCGACGATTCCTGTTTTTTCAAAAAAAAATGTGTTGGGATATTATCGAATCAATTTTTAAATCTGAATGTTAAATTGAGGTATTTTTAAGTCGTTTTTGGCGTACAAATATTTTCACTGTTAAAAAGAATTACAGCCTACTAAAATGAATGTTCACAAATATTTTTTGACTTATAAAACAAAACCAAATAAAAAGATTGTCACGAAAAGTTGTCTGAAACCTAAAAATTAATTGACGTGAAAAGTAATGTGTCGTATTACTGTAGTTGACAAAAGATGAGTCGCAAATTAGAAAAGCTTAAGAAAAACTGTGCTAATACAACTTTAAAGACTTAAAAAGAAACTTAGATTGAAATCTTTGCATAAAGATTGGTTTTTCACTTGATCTTAAAACAATATCATACAGCGGTGATTGAAATATGGAGATAAAGTCAATACAATAATTGTGTCGAAAAAGTAGATGATTTTTTTATGACGTACTGAAAATCTAGTGACCAGGAACTTTCGTCTTTTACCTCCGTATATCCTATTTTACATTACCGTAATCAGCTCCCATCCCAGCAGATTACAAATTTCGCAATTTTTATTCAGGGCTGGTTTAACTCTGTATGGCCTTCTGGACAGAAATGAAATAGGTCTTAGGGCATAGGGAAAAGTACAGGCTTGTAGTTTATACCGCAAGGACCCAATAGCCGTTGGTAAGTAGGGCACTTGAAATGCGCGGCCACATCTCTCGTTTGTAGGGTATTACGAATCGAATTATTTGAAACTGGTCGGAAGAAGCACGCTGCTCTTTCTCGTTATTCTTCATTAGCGGTCCCTGACATGAAGGCGTCGATAAATGACCTCTAGCACGAAACGGTCCCCTTCCTTGGACTTAACCCAGACCTGTGTAAGAATAATCTTGCAGCCAAAGAGAGGATGGAGAAAATGTGGGAGTGAAAAAAACCGGTGCTCGCTTACATGCTGGGTTTTCACTTAGATGCTTTTGGAGGTAAAATTGAAAAATATGAAAACAAAACTGTTTCCCAAAATTCAAACATTTACGTTTCTTAAATCCACCACATAGGTTTCAAAAGCCGAGTTCTACTACAAGTAACACCTAAATTTAAAATTTTTGTTAATGAGGCTGTGAAATGAAAGTGGTTTGTGCTTGAACCGAGGGGGGAAGCTGGACATTGGAAGAAAAATGTTTGCCTCTGACTTGGGGACATCAGTAGCCCTTTAAAATCATAGGCTGGTTTTCTTCGTTTGACCTCATCGAGTGCAGACATCTTTCGGTGGAAATATTTTTGTGGCCAAACTATTGTAAATAGAAGTCCTTATGGCTAAGCTAATGCTCAACCAAAAACCGGGGTAGTATGGGTAAATATTACGTTATAGCGCTATAAAGTATTCTACTCCAGAATGAAACTTTTCTACTCCAAGGACACACACATCTTGAGCGTCTAACATTGACACGTACCTTTTGCTAAAAACGATTGTGAGGGCATTATTACATGATTTTTCTACGTCATTACCTAGGCGCAAGAAGCTTTACAAATATATTTCAAATAATTTTTGAAATTTAAAACTTTACTCTTTCAAACGTAATGCGTGGCTCATTGAATATATGCATATTCTTCTACTAATTGATCAAATACTTGTACATGAACGTATCGCTTAATCATAAAGAGATCGCCAGTACTAAGTATACGGGATTGGAGAAAATAACATTTCTTCTCTGAGCCGAAAAAAGTCACAGTGAAAACACACCATTATGCCCCGACCACGCGTGTTTTTTTCTTCCGTAAAACATAAATGATGGTCCCAAAAGTCGCGATAATATTAGGCAATCCACCCACATGCTTCCTTACTAGGTTTCTTAATATCCATGACAGTTTTCTCTGTCTCCCGGTACATGCAGTGCCGCCTTTATGAAAAACACGGCCAGAAACTCAATAGTTCTTTTGAATTGAAACCTCACATTGGCATTGGCGTTTTTCTACAAACATTGTCTATATAAATTAATAAGCTCCGTTGCAGCATTATACTGTTCATTCATTTTTACCGCTGCTATAGCTGATTAATACGCAAGAAAATGTGATGTTCCTGGCGCTCTCCTGTCACCCAAGTCTCAGATGGACAACGTTTGAGGTGTGTCATCGTGTTGTAAAACCATCTGAACAAACCTCTAAAGCTGCCTGTTATGGTCACTGAGAAAAACTTCGATTACTCGCTCTAAAAGTCCTCATGGTTATCGCCATTGGCACCTACAATAACTCGGGATCTATCTAGACTAATTAAATATAAAACAGTAATTCATGTTTCAAAAGCATGTTGAAAAATATTTTAATTATCTTTGAATTGTGTCTAGAAAACCTATCTCGCCTTTTCATAAAATCAGAGGTGATTTACTAGAATAAGGTTAAATAGAACACCAATATTGAGAGCTAGTGTGATTAGAATTGCATGATGTTTTGACCTACTCTTTTTTAGAGCAGTTTTAAGACTGACCTTGTACACAATTGGTTCTTGGTATTCTCTTTAATAAAGTAGGCGCTGAGACGTGTAGCGGAATCTACCTAGTTAACCGACAACGACCAAAGGTTTTTCGCCCTTGGCGCTTTTTCTGGTCGCGTTCTTGATTAGATTGAGCTAATTTTGGGTCAGTGAAGGAAACTTCTTGATGCAACCGCCGCTTCGGTTTCGTGGAATCCACTAACGGATAACGTCATACGTATGCTTTTCACCTACATACTATGCCATAACCTCGGAGGAATTAGGCGATTCTCGTCAACTACGCATGACCGACCTTATAATTCAACACAATTCGATAATAACATGAACAAGTAAAACCCGTTATATGACTGAGCTAGCATAAAGGAGAAGTAGTCGATAAATCATTCATTAAATGCTGGATCGAAATTTTTTCCCGGCTAGAATATAAACAATGTTTAAGCACGTCTCCAGTAGGATCGTAGTACTTTGTGTGGCAGAATCATGCGCATCTGCTGCGTTTTGAACTATTTACCGCACCCAAAGTGCATCGGGAAAAATCACCTTATTTAAAGAGTAATTATTGCATGAAAAAGTTTAAATTATGAAACTCAAATCAGCAGAAACATAATTGTCGGTTTATCAATATTCGAAAACCATTAAAAGAATAACGATTGGACAAACAGTTGTTTGAAAATAAAGATTAACAGAAAAGTCGCGAAAAAATGAGAGAGTAAAAAACCAGAACTAGAGGGAAACCACGATCTGAGAACTTATACGTTGAGCATTAGGCAGCCAATCGTGGAGATTATCATCAAAACTCGAATGTAGAACAAGATGGCTCCAGCGAGAAAATATTAAAATTTGCTCGGCAACACGGCTGGCAACGGTTTTTCCGGCAAACCTTGAATGTTAATTCCATATAGTCTAATAAGTTTTTGTCAATTTTCCATCAACTTTAGTTCAAAAAAATTATATTTTCCTCAAGTAACATCAGTAAATCGTAACTAAACAAACTCATATTTCAATTCTTTAATTTACCGCAGTTTAAAAAATAATTAAGGTTATATTTACAAAATTTTAAAGCTCGCGCCCTGATTCCTATGCCAGCGTTCGCCAAGCAGAGTTGCGCAGGTCTAGTGTGACGTCACAGAAGCGAGTTGAAGGAGGGATAAACACTAAACACGAAAGATCCCGTATAAATCTATCAGCTTGAGCGCCATCTATGATGAACGCGCGAAATTAAAAACGGATGGACACTAAATAATGCACTACCGTATAGTATAATATCTATATGTATAAGCAAAGTCTTGACTGATTGACTGACTGTAAAACCACGCCCAGTTCAAACCGCTTTACCTAGGAAGCTGCAAATTTTCCCAGATAATACTATTAAGTAGAAATCACGCACCAAGAAAGACTTTTTTCTTCCAATCCACCTCATTTTGAAAAATGGCGGCCTGAAATGTAAAACAAACCTTCTTTATGAAATAACGTCCTCGCGATTCAATTGATTTCACTAATATGTAGTTTCCTGTATACTATAGACGAGGCTTATGGCTTTTAGGATTCGATAAGCCCGTCGTCTTTTAAAATGCCGTCCCGAAAATTTATAAAATTATCATTTCGGGTCAACGTTCTGATGTTCAACGCCAGATGCCTTTGCTGCTAGTATAAATACCTTTAAATGCTTTTGTTTAAAAGATCTTTGCAGAAACCTAGAAGAAAATGATACGGTAATGACATCACCCTCTTACTATGGCATCGCAACCAGCAGTCTTATTGCAGCCTTCACCAGTCATGAGTGAATCAGACGTTCCCATTCAGAACACCCCTGCGTTGTCATGGCAGGTGAGGTTGTATGGCTATTTTGTTTTCCAACTTGCGAAAATTATTGATTGATAGTAATAAAAAATAACTTATTATGCTCAAGTTTGGCATTAACAAATATTTGAAACTACGAAAAGCGTTGTTACGTGATGTTAAATGTTATGCCTTATACAAACGCCTAAGATCATTAAAAACAGATGGACTGCAATGGAGATACGGTGCGTGGTTCTTTTTGGGCAGTGACTCTCTAGCGCCACGCCGAGACCAATATTGAATTTTTTCCCACTCAAACCAGAGCCATGATCCTAGAGTCGAAAAGTTTTTGGACTCTCCCGCTAGGGGCATTGATAGGCGATGCCATTAGAATTCCGGGGGCTTTAGCTTGTCATTAGAGTCCATCTACTTTTAATGGTCTTAGCATGCACATACTTACAATTAAGTCCGACAAGTTTCTAAGCCATTTCAAATGTGGAAACTCAAAGTCAAACATGAATGAAAACTATAAATTTTGCGCTTGTTTGAGATTGGAATAAATTTAATTTGCAAAGGTCATATTGAATTCTAATTTAATTAAAATGTATTTATTTATTTAAAAACGACTATTCTAGTATTCCAGTAGGAATGCTAGACGTTTTAACCAGAAATTTAATTTAATCTTGGCAAAAGATCAAAGAGTGTGGAATTTATGTCTTCGTATAAATTTACTAAGACGCGCTTCACAGGTGGACGACTTTAAAGTCAAAGGGTCTGTCACCAGAAAGATTATAATTACCCATGAGGGGAAACGACTTTGTTCTAGCGAAGATCCGAGTCAAAACTTGGTGATTTTTTAAATTGCCTCTACTCATGCGTTGAAGCGACCCCGTTTACCTTTAAGTCTTAATTTTTAATTTAGGACTATTTATTGAACCAAGGTTTAGAAGCGTATTATTATTTAGTAACGCCAGGGATAGATTTAATTTTAGAAGTAGGAATGGTGAACATAGTCATCTAAGCGCGGGTCAAAGTCCTGCTCCCCCTTCCCTGAGACTGAGGGGTATGAAATAAGAGGCGGGTCGTAACGACAGAGGTAAAAAGGAATTACGTATTTTTCGCCGTCCCCGTTAGTAACGACATCAAAACGTGAGCCAATAAGATAATTTAAACTTTTCGTTACGTGTTCGAGGGAGGGACTCTATACTGGGCTATGAGTCGGATTGAAGTAAATAATAACCGTTAGACTCCATTCCTACTTCTAAAATTAAATCTATCCCTGGTAACGCTGAATTTTAGGATTCCTGCCAATTTTTTGATCCGCTGATTCAGGTTCTCTGTTTCCTTTGTTGCTTATGCAAGTTTATGCTCTAACCTACGGTCGTTAAAATTCACCAATTTTTGATTCCACTCAAGGGTTATTTAAAATCATTTTGGCTGGAATGGGGGTGGAGGAAGGGAGTTTCGGAATGAACGATGAATTCGCTAAAGAATTCATAAGCTCGAAACGTTTCTATATTTAAAACGACAAGACGCAATATTAGTCGTAAGATCTTCAGGCAGCCGCTGCGGTAACTAAGGGAGTTTAAAGAGCTTCCGAATCAGAATTAGGGCAAAGGAATCCGAGAAGGCGATGCGACAGAGAGAGAAAGATAGAGGATCTAGGATGCGAGGAGAATTTGAAACTTCCGGGAGGTGGATGGAGAGTGGATTTTCAGGGAAGCGGCTTGAGTTTGGTGAAGAGCCAGCGGCATTCATGTCAAGAAGATGTAGTCGAAAAAAACCGAGAAAGGGTCTTATTTCAAGATCTACTAAAGACGTACGCAAAATCGTTCCTTTGATGAAAAGCGAAGAAAAATAGCGAATAGTCTTGGGCTTTTCGTAAAAACCATAATCCACATAGACCAGTCTCAGAGCTACTCCACAATATACAATTGTTATACGAAATTTTACGAGGCTTTGAAGTACAAACCCCCAAAAAAATATTAAAGGCTAGCAATTAAATTCTCAAATTCCTTAATGGACCATTTCGTTAAATGCTTGCAGAGAAACTAACGCACAGGGGAGGGGCCGCAATATTAGGCTAGTTCCCTCGCGTCAAGAGGCAACGCCAGATGGAGCTCTTCTTCGCTACACGCGGGAGGCTAGTCGACTCACACTGCCGCTTGCGGAGATTCTTAGCGCGAGGGAACTCCAATATGCGGTTTGCTTTTCCTATGGCATTATGGGAATGGAATATTGTAATAACTTGAAGAAAAAGTTAATAAAAATGCAAAGTAAAATTGACATAAAGGGGTATTTTAAGTGCTTGATAATTTATTTGGTATCAAAATAATTTTTAATTATATCGACAATTTTAAATGAGGTAATTAAATTCACTTTAAAGCTTCTCCAAGTATTTCTTTGTCATTTCAGAGCATTATTAAATTTATTTTAAAGCTCATACAAATCAAAAGTTGTAACTTCACTTCTTAAAATTTATTTAATACAAAATTACAGAAAATGAGGAAATCAACTCCTCAAAAGCATTGAAATGAAAAAATTAAGTCTAAAAGGTAAACACAGTAACGCGCAAAATGTTTTTTAAAAAATGAAATTTAAACCAAGAGAGAAAAGTGTAAAATAGAAAGGCGTTTTAAGCCTGAACTGAATATATTGAATCAAAATTTAATTTAAAAAAGATTTAATTGTATTAATTGAAAATTATGATTATTATTATTAAATTTGTGATATTCTTATCTTTTATATTTAATAACACTTCTAAATTAAATTACCTTCAATGGAAGAGGAGTTTCATTTGTCTGCAAATTTGCGCGAAAATAAACCTCATATCGAAAGTCTTTTTATGATCAATATTACTTCTGTTATTCCCTTCTGTTATTATTCTATGGTCGTGATATCCTGTTTTACGAGTAATTCAACTTCGAGACTCACATTTTCAGTTTGACAATGGAGATATGTGAAATGAAAATTAAGTAGTGATAGAAGAAATTCTTCTACAGATTATGGTTACTATTTTTTTGGTCCAAATTTTAAAGTGATATCTTTAATAGCAAGGAAAAGTGACAATGAGATAAACAAAAATGCAGGTGTGAAAGGCTTGAATTAGACTGTTTTGGCTCAGAGTTATTAATTCGAAATGATCAAAGCTGCCGTAAACAAGTACGATAGAACTTGACCATATGTCCCATTAAATTACCTTGGATGTCGGTGTTCAGAAAGTCCTGACTGACTGACTGACAGATAATCAACGCCCAGGCCAAACCGCTTGCCCTAAAAGTCTGAAACTTTGCAGTAACGTTACTCATAAGTAGTAAGCACGTACCAAGAAAGATTTTTCCATTCCGCCGCCATCTTAATAAATGGCGCCCAGAAATGTAAAAAATCTTCTCTATGCAACAAGGTCCTTCAACCTATAGACGGGCTGAATCGTCTTTTGGGTTCAATTTGTAGCCATCTTTTTAAATGGCGGCCAGAAATTTAAAATCCCTTCTTTATGGAATAATGTCCGCATGAAAAGTAATATAACATGTCCCGACGGGCTGACGGGCAACGTCGAGGCCCTTCTCTCCTAGGGTGCTTCAAAAATATTAGTCATCAGTAAAATCTACCCATTCTTTATATCATTGTCATGGAAGTTCTTATTACACGCGAGCGGCGCCGCGGGTAACAGCTAGTTCATTATAAAAGCTCGTCACGAGTTTCAAAGTATTAATCGAACTGTGAGAATTTTTTTTAAGTATACTGTTAGAAAAAAAAGGTGTTTCATGGGTGTTCGGAAATACTTTGAGGTGTTTATACACTCTTTTTGGAGTGTTTTTTAAATGAAATGGTGTTTTCTTCGTAAAAAGGTGCTAGTTGACTCTTTTAAGGTATTTTTTAAGGAAATTGTGATTCACTGGTACGTAGACACACCTTTAGGCGTTAATTGGCCCTTATTAAATTGTTTTTTTAAACGGAAATAGTGTTTTTAATATAAATCTGTTCGAATGGTGCGAATAAACACCTTGGGCTTTACTTTACACATTTTAAGCTGATATGGTGTCTTTTTAAGTGAAAGGTTATTGATATGAGCTTAGAGGGAAATAATCTACTAATTCTACCTGCACAGTGAAGCATCCTAAAAATAACCCAAAGATTTTAAAAATCTAAATTATTTAACATTTCTTAGGACTAGCTTATTCTAATATTTGAAGGAATTTATACTTATTTTGATTTTTCAATCATTTGAAAATAACTCTCGAAGAGTTCAATATGCTGGAATGTCTTGGAATTAGAGTAATTCGTAAAATTATCACTTGAATTTCCCCTTGACACAGGTATCTCTCCGAGTGACTATGACGTCACGGAGAGGTATTACACTGGACGTATCTGTGTGTCTAAGATGAAACAAAGCTTTATAGCTACACAACTACTAAAAGAATCGTAATGCCGAAAAATATTTAAAATACTTCCATTTAATATTCTGCAAAAAGAAAATGTTATCATTTTGGAAGAGATCTTATCATCCTACTCGCTTTATATTAACTTTGATATGCGTGTTGTGTCTCGATTCAGATGCAATCTTCATAACTCGTTCTATATAAACTCTCTTTTTTGTCATTCCAAAGAAAGAAGTTTATCTTAAATAATTAAATAAATATAAATGCTATGAATTATTTTAATTATCAGTATTTTACGTTAATTATAATTAGGTAGGTTTAAGAAATTTAATTCCTAAAATAATTTTAAACATAGCTATCTATAAAGTTATACTTCTAGGAAACACCTATATCAGAACTTTTGTAAATTTTGGGTATATAAAGTGATTCATTCACATTAAGAGATAAGAAATGCGCAATTGCGTGAACCTTTGGTGGAAGCTCTGCCATTGGGAGGCTAGACGTTTCTCGTAACCCTAGCCGCGTGTGGCGTATGTGGTGTACACGAAAGACTATTGCATGGTATTGATGTTAGAAGCCATTAAATACCGTTTGGGATTGGGTGAAACAATTGGTGGTTAGACAGTAGATGAAGGTGTAACGGATAGTTAATTATTGACGTTAAATAATTCGGATATAGCAACGAAGTAACATTTTTCGAATTTCTGTATACTGCGAACGCGGTCCGGAAATTGCGAACACGTTTGCTTCGATTTGCCAACTGCGAACACGGTGCTAGACAGACACACAGACACGTCCAGTGCAATACCTCTCCGTGACGTCATCGTCACTCGGAGAGGTAAAAATTCTACTTCATTACGCAATTTCCACACTTGTTTTTCTAATGGTATATACGAAATACACGTTTATCTGTACTTATTGGCTTCTGACAACACCATCTGTGTATACCACATACACGCCAATCTGAAACATTAGCTTCTACTCCATTATCATCGTTGGGATTAAGATGTACGCGCGAACGGCTTAAGTTAAGAGAAACGACCAGCCTCCCAATGGCAGGGCTTCGACCAAAGGTTCACGCAATTGCGCTTATTCCTACCATTTGTCAATCAATCGCCTTATATACCCTAAATTTCCAAAATTTGTGAAAACGGTTTAAGCTAGAAGTCAAACGTCAACAATAGCTATATTTAAAATCATTTTAAGAATAACGCTTCTTTAAACCACTTAACTAGAATTAAGGTAAAATACTGACGATTAAAAAAATTAATATCATTTATATTTATTTAATTATTTAAGATAATCTTCTTTCTTCGGAACGACACAAGTGAAAGTTTATACAGAACGAGTAATGAAGATTGCATCTGAATCGAAACACTATACGCATATCAAAGTTAATATAAAGCGAGTAAAATAAAATTATCTCTCACAAAACCATAACATTTTCTTATTGTAGAATATTAAATGAAAATTTGTTAAGTATGTTTCGGCATTACGATTCTTTATGTTGTTTTGTAGCTATAAAGCTCTGTTTCATTTCAAACTTCCAAGAAGATCTTTTATATTAATATATCAAATTTGGTGTTTACATTTTAATTCAGCTTTACTACATTAATATACAGTGTAAACATGAAATTAAACTTTCCTAGTTACACTGAATGTTACTTTTAAATAGTTTGGTAAGCGTTGTTTGGATTGGTTCCTTGAATTCTTGTGTCTTTGAGAAGGTCTTGACGGTTCACAGTGAGCCGAAAATTAAATACACATTTGAATCAGGTCCTTAAATAGAACTATTGAGGATATACAGTAAAGGTTAAACGTAACCATTTCACACGCATATCAATTCTTACACAGTTGAATAAGGCTTACAGCAGAAAAAACGTTTACCCTTAATCCACTGATCCAGCAGATTTTGAGCGACTAATCTATGGTAACTCAAGTGTTTTGAAAAAATAAATTTCAAAAAACACCTTTTACAGAGTCTATAGACACCTTTCTGGTATAATTATAAACCTCTATTAAGGGTTTTGTTTTAAACCTAACAGACATTAAAAAGCACCAACGTCATTGGAATTTAAAAACACCAAATTAGTCTCAAAAAACACTTTTTCTGGTATTAATATACACCTCTATTCAAAGCGATTAAAACACCTAACAGGATTTAAAAAGCACCTTCGGAGAAGGTATTATTTCGCACCGTTTTGAAAGGTGTGTATTGACATCCTCTCGAATGGTGCTTTTAAACACCAATAGAGGTGCTCTTGGGGATGCATTAGGAAACACCTCTAAAGGTTTCAAACAGTTCCATTTTTTTTAACAGTATACTGGAGATTTCATAAGGGGAAGATAAACAAGTTCAAAGCTTTTCACGTGGCGTCCCACGTTTTAGTAAAAGGCCGGTGCGGGGAAGACGTTGACGAATTTTACCGCCTCTTGAGCTTGGAAAGAAAAGAAAATGGTGGAATATATTTCTTTCCTCGTAAAGCGAGCCACCCGATTTTCTATCCTTGGCTGAGTCAAATAAAAGTGAAACGAGAGTTTCGATGAAACTGAGTTTCCACCTCACTCACGCGGGATAAAGGGGTAATCCCTGAAGAATGGCGAGCCTCCTTGGTAAACTCTTATCACACTCTGTCCATACGAATCTAAGAGCGCGAATAAAAGGCTTGACGTCCAAGAACGTCTCGGACTCGTTTTACGACGAACATATCATAGCCTTCTTTATAGGTCGCCGCTCGACGACGTCCTACTTCGCTCACTCCTTTTTTTCTCACCGTCTTAAATCGGTAGAAAATACTCTTTGCTGTCCGAAAAAAAGGTTGAACTTTTCAAATGATCCCAAAGGTAATGGTGCGCACCTGATACGGTAACACAGGTTGAATCTGTTACGAGTTTATGACCGGATTCTCAGTCTCAACAATGTTTTGGGGGCTGTTACGATTCTCTTTCCAAATATCTCCCACTCTTTCTGTCACTACCTCTTACAATATTTTAACCTCTCGAGAATCGCATTCTTCTGAGTTTATCGAAACTATTTAGAGATTTCGAGTTTTTAAATGTGTTGTGATTTAGCAAGGAAAGAAAACGGAATTAAAAATTCTAAGATATTATGCTGGAAAAACATTACTATGAAGTATTTGAATTATACGACAGTTTTAAGTTGTTTATGTTCAGTCTTCTAGAAAATTGGTGATGTATGTCAAAATAACCATGTGAATATTTCGATTGACTACAATTATACTACTGTTTTAATAGAAAGTGCACTTTAAGATACGTTTGAGAGAAATAGAAGATACTATTTGATTTTGAACCGAAAAAAAACAGTTTTAAGGTGGGGTGGCGTAGCGGCTAGCGCTTTCGCCTCGCAGCAAGAGGATCCCGGGTTCGATTCCGGAAAATCTGGAAACAAATCCTTCTGCGTAGAGTTTGCAAGTTTTCTCCCCACTTGTTAAAAGGAGTTTTCCTCCGTGGTCTAACGCGGTTTCTCCTTTCCATCAAAACTTGCCGAGGTTGACGGTAATAGTTAGTATAGGGCGCTGTAGGTTAGCTGTGGCATAGGGGCTAGCCACCACCCCTCTATGCAATGTAAAGGGACCCACCTGTAAATAAGCCACAGGCTAAGTGTGGAAATCCCTTCATAGAAAAAGCTTAGTTTATTAATATTATTATTATTAAGCTCATTTTAACTTCTAAATCTTAATAAGAGAGAGATAAGAGCATTGTTGTTCGTTTTTGGCATCGTTAACAGTAGGCATCTCTAAAGAAAATGCAAAAATAAGTCTCGCGTCTAGCGTTAGCTTCAACGATGACCAATACTTGTCTAAATAAAGCTCTGTGGTATGAATAATGCACCGTTGTCATACCATAACCGGTTTTCAAAGTGCGAGTAAAGGTTTTAACTACTTTAAGGGTGTCTTCGAAGTTTTCCATCAAATGGAAGTAAAAAATTAGACTATTAAACGCCGAAAAAGCTGCAGCAAAATAGCAAATAATGTTCAAGGAAAATCAAAACCGCAATTGAAATCCATCTTTCAAAATCCATACGCAAAGGCTAGACCGTTAGTTGCATCAAAGCGCAAAATTTTTATATTTTAAATGAAGAGTTCATGGGGCTATAACCAGGTGATGTCTAACGATTTGGACCTACAAAAACTCAAGTATTTTGAGTAAATTTTACGAACATTCATGTTAGCGCTACTTCAGAATACAAACTTTCGTTCTCCAAAATTGCAGCTACACATATTTTTTTTTATTTTTTCATCGGACCACTATGAAAAATGTAGCCAGTTATAGAAATCTGGCATAAATAACGTGATCAAGCCCCAGAATATGAAACTTGTTTGCTAAAACTCTAAAACCACTTAATAGTTTGGTATTTGTGAATTTGGCTAAACATATGTTTACATATTGTAAAACCCATCTCTTCGTAACATTGGCCTCCCCTAAATATTTGATATTTTTCTTCTGACATCGGCCGGGTAATGACGCATTACGGTATGGAGTATCTCACCGAGCCAAGATATATATTTATTTAAAGAGATGTCGGGGAATCAGAAGCTAAAATAACTGAAAAATCCTTATTACCTTCTTAACCTAAAGTATATAGTCGTTTAGCTCCGGAAATCACTGAAGGAAAAACATCCAAGTTATTAAAGAGGACTCTTCTTCTAAGTGGAAATGCAACATGCAATATTTCTTCAGTTCAAACCTCAAGGACAGGTGGCAAACAAACCTCAATGGAGTACTCGTTGAAGAAACTTAAAGTGTTAGTGCCATAATTTTCGTCATCCACAAACTTAAAATGCGAAAAAAATCATTGAAAAATCTAGTTTATTGTGATGTTTACTTATGTATTTGGTTTCGTAGCAATTTATAAAATTGTTTTGTTTGGAAAAGGCCTAGTTAAAATTTTGTTTCGTTTGATGACGTAGTAAGGAGAAATTGTCTCTCTAGATATCGCTCACGTGACGCCTGTTAGTGTAGTGTCGCCGCGTTAAGCCTATTTTATTCAGATTCGCGCGGCATAAGTAGACTTGGGAGTCTCGTGCGTTCGCGCTTGGCTTTTCCGCGAGATGCCGTGCGTGACGTAGCAAGGAGAAAAACCCGCCAAAAATCTTCTCCGCAAATTTGCTATGCCCCCCCCCAGAGTTTAAACTCTCAAAAAAGCAAGGTTTTCTTTAGATTTGAGATAATTTTTAAACAACGCCACTATTCCTTTAAAATCGAAAAATTAATTACATAAGTGTTACCCAAAGCTGTGTCGTGAGATTTTCGGACTAACTTCTAAATTTTGAGTCATAGACAGAAATGGCATTATTTGTTACACCAAAATGTTTCATGTGACGCTCTTAGAAGTGGCTATAAACTCCTATTCATGAAAACATTTTGTCGTAAAGGAAAAAAACAAATATAAAAATTGTTTCAATTCAAGTTTTTGGAAGAAAAAAAACTTAAAATAATGCATGACGAAATAAAAGTCATTTTAATATGACGCTTACGATATGTCGCAATTTCAAAAAAATATTCTCTTCATATTTACTTGAAGGAAATTTCACGTTGCATTTCCACTTTAAGATAAAGGTAATAGTCTGTAAAGTACATAAGTAAAGTACTCTTTAGCAAGATGATAGGAAAGTTTTTTTGGGTTCCCAATGGATACCGAAATCTTCTAAATGAAACCTATCATACGTAAAGATCTTTTACTTTTCGCCTAGAGAAAAAACGAAGCTTTTTCCTTTGAATCTTCTCCTGTACTACACCACGTACCTTACTCCGTATACCTTTGATTTACTCATAACCGAAGCACCAGCGCGGTTAGCCTCAAAAGAGAGTCGAGATAACTCATTGACCCGGGCTTCTGGCTTGGGTACGTTTAAAGAGCAACATAAGTTTACATCTTATGATGCATTAAGTCTACACGACTTTGAGTAAAAACGGCTTTAATTTTTTAATGACTCCACTGCAAGGATGCGGAAAACTCGATTGCCCTTCAGGAAACCATCCAAAATCCGTAGTTCCATGAACTAATACTTTTAATGTAGAGTCAAAAAAAAACTTTCCCAATTTGGAGAGAACCGAAAATAGTACAGAGAAAACCTGTACCACAAGCAGTTTCTTCTTGAGCCATGTTTCTGCCAATATCCGCCGAGAAACGGATCCAGGAATAGTATGAGGAAACCGGAGATCATGGCACTACAAGTCAATTCAAACATTGAACGTTCTTACGAGTTGTATGAGTTCCTGCTCTCCCTTTCAAAATTTTTAATTGCATTACTCAAGTTGAGAGCATGGAAAAAACCGTAATTTCGGCGAGAATATTTTTTGGCCGGAAGCAGTTTCGTCTTGAGCCGTGTTTCCGCCTTTATCGACGAGGGAGTATACCCAAATATAAATCTCAACACTAGCAAAAAGGCAGGTGAACTCTTTCTCGATGGTAATAAATTTATAGAGGCGGAAGACGTGTACTGAAGATGTGTCGTTGTACTCATGTTACGCACAACCATAGAAGGAAAATATGCTCCTGACCATACACATTACTCAAAGTATCCATATTACACAGGCGCCTAAATATTCGTACGACCGGTTGACAGCACAAAAAACGTAAACCATCGCGCATGTTCTTATGCGTACTCCCGTCTAAACGTGGTGATCGTTTTGGTTAGAGATGTGAAATTACCGTAATTTTTAAAAATGGTAGTTTACTGTAGTAATTTTTAAAAATTACGGTAATTTCACATTTACTGGGTAAATTACCGAAAAATTACCGGTAAATTACCGATTAAAATTTTGAAATTACAAAAATTACCGTAAGTTAAGGTATTTTATGTTTTAATTTACCGGTAAATTACCGTTCTAAAATTATGGTAGATGTAAAGCGGTAATTTATGAACGGTAAATTACAGACTCGCAGAGCTAGATTTGGTATTATTAAATATGTGAAAAATCATCTACCTGTACTCGTTTACCCATAAACTATATGGCTCTTATTTTTTCGCCGTACTAGGCATATGTATGTGGACAGCTTATTTTTTATCACGTACAAAATCCCAAGATTTATGTTTCTCTAAGCTGGCATTGAGACTTATGGATATTCATTTATGAGGCCGTTGATAAGGCAAGCCTATAGGTGTAACCTTTCGCTGAAAGTCAAGCCCCATTATGCTAGCGGTCGACTACTAGTAGTCGTTTTCGCTAATGGCGCTTGCCTTCCACGTAGAAATGCTAGAGTACCCCAAAATAAGGCAAAATGGCACGTGGAAAAGAGACAAAAAGAGTTATCCCAACAGCAAACTCATCATCGCCGCGTGCTTTTCTCGACATCTTTCTCCTTTTAACTAAGAGTTAGGATTCCCTTCTGCCTCCTCGGCGGCTTTTGCTACATTTTTTTTCATGATTTTTTTACGTAGCGTTGGAATACGTGCCTAGGAAAATGTATAGAATAGTGGCGGAAGAAGAGAGCGGCTTGCCGGATGGAATGTAAGGAGGCCCTTTCACATATGTCAGATGCATTATCGCTATTTAACGAGCCTGCTCGGGCTAGACCTCTCAACTAAAGCTATACAAGAACCTTTGCTTACCGGTAAATACAACCAGAGTTTTTTATATATATATTTCGATTAAGGGAAGATAAACCTGGGACATTTAACAAAAATATCTACCGTCGTTTCATTTCGCATAACCTTAATGCCAGCGGTGTAGCCTATTTGTAACATTAGCGCGGGAAATAGAGACGCTAGTTGCTCACGTACCGTCCGTAAAGTACTATAATTTAGCGTACACCGCTGAAATTTTCCCATTTACAGAATACCATAATATGATCATGGTATTTTAAACGCTTTGTTACCGTTACACTATCAATCATTATTTCTGAATGATTTCGTATTTTTGGTAATACGGACCAATATTTTAAATATTTAGTTCAATAGAATATTGTATAGAATCGAAAAGGATGTTCCCTCTGTCTTAAAAATAGACGGTAGTTCTCATAGAAATACAATGGGGCTAAGTAGCAGCACTTCACAATAGCCTTCTGTAGAGACGTCACAAGGTACACTGGATGATATTTCAACTCCAGTTTACGTCAATTCTCCCTGGTCGTACTAGTAGCAGGTTA
This sequence comes from Phalangium opilio, assembly GCF_054372755.1. Lineage (NCBI taxonomy): Eukaryota > Metazoa > Arthropoda > Arachnida > Opiliones > Phalangiidae > Phalangium > Phalangium opilio. The sequence goes on from NW_028324207.1 coordinate 4,260,460, forward strand.
AGCTATAGTTTGCTCAGGTCCTGTTAGTCTTGAAAGGGTTATATGGTGCTTGTAACGTTTAAAAGGTTTAGGTCATGGCTAAACAGACCGCTATTACAGTTTTTTATTGTGTTATAGCTTTTTTTGACACGTTATCTTTCAAAAGTAATTAATGTAATGATAAAATGTTTTCGCGGAATGGAATTGTGGTCGAAAAGCCGGGATAGGTAAATTTTGAAAATTTATTACCAGTAAAATAAGTTATTTTAACAGAAAACAATAATGAAACGTTGCTTTTCTTAAGCATGCTTTTAAGTTTCAACAGGAGGTTTCTTTTATTACTTTTGATGCATTTTGCAATTTTATGTGTATATACACAGTAAGTAAATTCATTTGAGATTACAGGATCAATTGATATATCGGAAACTAGATACGACAATCTTTTTATATTTGTTCACTTGCTATACGCCTAGAAGCTGGAAATTATGAACTTCGGTTGTTGTTAGCCTTCTACACCATATATTTTGAATTCAATAAAATAGGTATTCTTGGACACAATGGAAATCCTAGGTGGTATACAATGTCTTAAGGATGGGCGACACCGATACTTAACACGATAGTGCCATCTTCTTAAATAATTTAAACATTAAAATACTATAAAATATTTATAAGGCGAAACCGTACGCAGCTATTGGTTTATCATTTCTGAAATGAGATTTAGGCCTAACTATAGGAGATAATGATAATCTTCTTTGGCTATGGCGGGATGCTAGCTTTTTTTCTTTGATAGTAGGATTTGGAAGACAGACTTTTGATCCACTCTTTATCATCTAATACGATAGAGCAACCCTCGGTTTTTCCTGGATTTTCACCGTTTCTAGAATGGATGGCGGTCGTCTCCTATATAACCCCAGTGTCTGTCCATTACAGGAAATACGGTCTTCGGAGTTCTTTCTTATATTAGCCGACGTTGCCCTATTACTGACCAAAACGTGCCGCGAATAATGGTCTTCCCAAAGAAAGAGGAGGTCAACACTAACTGCCCTTTTCGTGCATTAGCATCGTATGTTCGGCCAAAGTAGATATTTCTTGATTTTGGAAACAATATCATGTACTGTACATCGTGTAACATTAGTATCTTATTTATGATAAAGAAGTAGCAAGATTGTAAGGTACTGATACGGTCTTCCCATCTTGTAGTTTTCCAGTGGTAAAATAGTTCAAAAGCGTCTTTATTCTTCTTAACCCAGGATTGGACACTGAATAATTATGAAATACAGCCTTTACGTATCAGGCTGCGTTCAGTAAAGGCTCTTTCAGACGATCCAACCTTTTGACTCAGCTTGATGGGTCAACCCGCGAGTTGAATCAACTAGTTGGATCGTGTGAATAGACGCTGGATGAGTTGAGTCACCAAAAACGTTGGCTAGGAAAAAAACTTTTAAAGTTCATTTCTCCAGCCAATCAAACTGAATTACAAAAAAAGCCTTTTTCGCGGGCTATTTTGTAAGTGCCAAAGTAGGTGGCGCTAAAAAGTTCCATTTGGCGGTAAAAGTTTAGTCGTGTGAATAGGAAGGATTTATTTCACTGTTCCCTTCAAAAGTTGGGCAAGTTGATACAGATTTTTGACTCATCGAGCTGAGTCAAAAAGTTGGATCGTCTGAAAGAGCCTTAACACTCATCAGGAAAAACATCGATGTTTGGGAAAATGAAATCGGTGTTCTTTTGACGTCATGATGACGTTGCAGTTGTTGAACGGCACAATTTTGTGTAATCGATGCTTTTCAAAATGGCGACGATATTATGATAACGTTAGGGCAGAGGCTTGAATAATAAAACCGAAATATTTACAGAGATATTGTACTTCAACTCAAAAATTAAATCAAAACGTCTACCTCTTAAAGCTCTGTCATAATCCTTTTTTACTGAAATAATATATTGCTTTTTAGTTTTATTATCCATAGGATAATATTTGTCAATTCTTCATTATTTAAAATTGCAGGAGATTGGGATGTAGTTCTCTCCATTTTTTGAGTCACGGCGCACATTGTTGAAATTTACGTCTCTGATGCTCATCAAAAAACGTCCTCTCACAGCTGATTTTTCTGATGTGAAAAACCGTTCAGTAAGACATCGATGTCATCTTTTAGTCATCGATGTTTTTGATGCCGGTTACTGAACGCAGCCTCAGTTTGTTGTAGAGCTCAGCATTATCAATCCATTATCCGCAAATCAGTAATTAACCGATTTCTAACAAAACAAGACGGTCTAGCCCATAATTAAGCCACATCGTTCACGTATTCAAGTTATCTCTACTACAGTTTTACGTGTAGTGAAATTTCCCTTCGTGTACCGGTGAGGGGGTATAGTTTTTCTTTGGTTGCAATGCAACTTGAATCACAAGTTTCCAACGTTACTTCTATTTTCCCATTATTTCTAATATTATTATTCTGGTGTCTCATCGCTTTGGTCCCATTGAACCGAATTCCCATTCGACAGAACGGCCTTTTTTGTGGTGTCCCATTCGACCGAACGTAGCCAAAAGGTGCGATTTTATTATAGTCCCATTGGACCGAAATTCTATTGAACTGGAAGAAGACATACTGTGTGGTTTTGCATTAAATATATTTTTAATTAATAGGAAAATGTTTTGGAAAAGGCGGCAGCTAATTAATAGAAGAATATTTTAGAAAAGGTGGTAGCTAATTAAAAGGAGAATATTTTAGAAAAGGTGGTAGCTAATTAAAAGGAGAATATTTTGGAAAATGTGGCAGCTAATTAGTAGTAGAATGTTTTGGAAAAGGTTGCAGCTAATTAATAGGAGAATATTTAGGAAAAGGTGGCAGCAATTTAATAGGAGAATGTTTTGGAAAAGGTGGTAGCTAATTAAAAGGAGAATATTTTGGAAAAGGTGGTAGCTTATTAAAAGGAGAATATATTGGAAAATGTGGCAGCTAATTAGTAGGAGAATGTTTTGGAAAAGGTTGCAGCTAATTAATAGGAGAATATTTTGGAAAAGGTGGCAATGAATTATTGGAACCATTATTTTGGAAAAGGTGGCAGCTAATTAATAGGAGAATGTTTTGGAAAAGGTGGTAGCTATTTAAAGGGAGAATATTTTGGAAAAGGTGGTAGCTAATTAAAAGGAGCATATTTTGGAAAAGGTGTCAAAGAATTATTGGAACCAAACCAAATCAAACCTAACCTAACCTAACCTAACCCAACCTAACCTAACCTAACCTAACCTAACCCACCTGAAACCAAAATATTAAAATTTTAATTTAAAACTTAAGGGCTAAGACTGTACTTCATTTTAAGCACAATTTGTTTATTAATTCTATATATCTCTTGCCTTGAAAGTGAGCGTTTTAATTAGTATCACGAAACATTTACTTTTAATATTATTAACATATCTTTCGGAGATTCGAACCAACAACCTATCGCTTCGCAGTCCAACCTCGGTTCCACTACACCACCGAATCGCTGACGGCTACAGTGCTTCAAGTTATTTTCATGTATTTTTTAGGGGCATATTCGGACGATTGGGATTTCGGTCCATCGGGAATATAGCCATTGGGCTGGAAATCTAAAATCATTGCGGGATATTCGGTCAAATGGGATTTCGGTCCATTGGGAATTCGGTTTAAAGGAACGATACCGTCTCGCCGATACAATGTAGTTAAAAACATACCGATAGACCTATGGGTACACTCGTCACAGAATTCTGGCCCGCTCCTATTTTTTTTCGCCCTATTTTTTAGGTTGGGTAAAAATCGCGTTCTAGAAACACTCCTTTCATATCATCAACTTTTTCCCAACATGAGTTTGTAGGTGAGGCAGTATAGTATCGGGCGTAGGATATGCGGGACCGCGGTTCGAATTTCGGTGAAGGAAAAAATCAAATTTAAAAATTAGGAAACAAACAAAAAAGTTGTCTATGTACAGTGCCACCTGGAGGTTGTTCTGAGAAGTACTATTAAAAAAAAGAAGGAAACCTCTTTTTCTACACACCAGGTCAAACTAATAGCGGCAAATAGCCCATCTTATTTAAATACGATTTAACGTACCACTCGATAACTTTCGAGTAGAGATACAGAGAGTATGACATAGATGATTGAAAAATAATACCGAGCTCTAATTTGTCGCATATCAGCAGAAGTATAATTATTTTCTTCGAGAGGAGTGTACTACCAAGCTTGGTAAATGAAAAATTATTCTTTCCAACATCAGAACAAGGTTAGTAAACCAAATCAAATACACGATAAATATTTCTTTCATCATTACTGCATTAGCGCTTATGTATTTGCCAATGCGCACTTGTGATTTTTTGTCCCACGTCATGACGAATCTGTTTACAGGTAATCAATTTCAAAAATTTACTTATCTCGGGTTTTCGGGCACAATTCCATTCCCCCAAAACATTTTATCATTTCATTAATTACTTTTGAGAGATAACGTGTCAAAATAAGCTTAAAAACAATAAAAAACTGAAATAGCGGTCTCTTTAGCCGTGACCAAAACCTTTAAATCAGTGTTGCCAATGTTAGAAAGTGGATTTTCCCACATTTCCCACACCCCTTTTTTTCCAGTCATATTTATCTGGACTATTTACCCTACTAAGATTAATATGGAATATCACTCCGCATGGCTTTGACAATATGTACAAATGCGCCAAAATGCTTTAAAGCTTTAAAATTCTCAAAGTATGATTTTTTTTCAGTACACAGAAAAAAATGTGTTAGGAAATTGAACACAATCCCTGAACATCTTCATGCAACACTCTCCTATACATGTTCAAAAATGAGAACATGTTCAAATAGAAATCTGTTCTTTTTTCTAATGCATTCAAGCCATTTTGTGTTTGATTTTGAACGTGTTTTTATTTAAGTGTTCTGCCTCTGAACATGTTAATTATGCAGAAAATGTGTTCAGGAGCTGAACACAATCCCTGAACACCTTCATGCGACTCTTTCTACTATACATGTTCAAAAATGAGCACATGTTCAAGTGAAAATATGTTCACTTTCTAATGTGTTCAAGACGATTTTTGTTTCGGTTTTGAACGTCTTTTACGTGTTAAGCATACACTCTAAGAAAATGGGGCGCGTTTTAACACCTTTAAAAGTAGTTTGGGGCCAAATTTGACATCATTACAGGTGTTCATTTACACCCCTGAAAGGGTTTAATAACACTTATGGAGCAATTGGTGCTATAAAATGGTGCAACAGAGGTGCAGTTTAACACCTTTTTAACTCTTATATCGAACTAAAACTTAATTTTTACTCTCACATGAGTGTTGTGCAATTCTTTAAAGGGTGCGGCATAGCACCTTTCAGAGTGTCGCATAACACCTTTCAGAGTGTCGCATAACACCTTTCAAAGTGTCGCATATCACCTTTCAGAGTGTCTCATAACACCTTAAAGAGTGGGTGATTTATTAGCAATCAGTGCTATATTCACAGCAAGGTTCCACTTTGAGTTAAATTAAGAGGAAAGTTCTTACATGCAGAACTATACCGCTTTAAGCAATGCTTGCAGGGCCGGATTAAGAGGGGGGCGAGGGGGCACTGGCCCCCGGGCGCAAGTCTTGTTGGGGGCGCATAGAGTTCAACTATTCCCTCTTAGGGACATTTGCTGTTCTGTTTTTTCCGACTAAAGGGGGCGGCCCCCGGTGCAAAATTGCTTAATCCGGCCCTGAATGCTAGTTCTAGCTAGCATTCAGTGTGAAACTGCATAAAAGTTGGTAATTTTTACCGACTTAATAGCCTCTGAAAAAGGCAGAAAGTTTTAAATTACTATAATTTCATCGGGTATTAAGTTGGTTTTGGAGGCCATAATATCCAAGCAGTAGATATAAACGTTCTTGTTAAATTTAATAATCTCTTTTCACTAAGAATTTTTCGAGCACCAGAAACGCGTTTGACCTAATCTACTCTACAATATTTAAAAAAAATTTCATTTTCTACTCTAATGATTCTCAAAATAAAGATAAGACATGTCACAAAAGTTGGCGTCTGTAGTCGCCCTACTAACATAGTCTCGTTTTTTTGTGTCGCACAATACTTTTAAGAGTATCGCTTAACACTTTCAAGAGTGCAGTAGCGTTGCTAGGGTTTGAAATTTGGGGGGGTGGGGGGGTTTAAGTTTATTATTCGTATATTAAAGATTTACAAACTTTTATTAATAAAGAGTACGGAACCGATCAGTTAGTGACTATGAGACAATTGTGGATGAAAGAATTTCACTCGTCTTTTATAAGTTCAGTTTCCGTTTGCTTTTAGTCCCCACTACTGTTTGATATTGAAATTCATCTCTACAAAGATGAAACTGAACGAAATTATCATAATAATTTTTTACACTATATTGCTACAAAATTTTAGGGGATACGAGCAATTTTTTAGTAGAATTTACGGATTATTTTAAGGGGGCTAACTTTGAAATTTTAGGGGCGCTAAAGCCCCCAAAAAGACTTAGCGACCCCACTGCAAGAGTGTCGCATGACGCTTTTAAGAGTGTCACCTAACACGTTTCAGAGTGTCGCCTAACACGTTTAGCAGTGTTTTACAAAAGTACAATACCCTCTGATTACGAATTTCTTTGTTAATTTTATTTAAAGGATAAAAATATATTCTTTCATGAATAACATGTTTAAAAAATGCTTAACAATCAAGTTTTTCAATAATTTTTTACTGTTTGTATTGACTTTAATATTAAAACATTAATGAAAATGAAAGACCTTATTTAAGAAACCCGCAGTACTATAATTTTCCATTTTTAATTTCAAAACGGTTTTAAAAAGTTTTATTTTACACCGAATTTACACCTTAAATTGGCCCCACAAAAACTCAAGGTAATGAAACTCTCTTTGGGTGTTTTTAAGGTGTAAAAAAAGTGTTTTCTTAAATTACACTTCCCTTTCTTAGAGTGTACGAACATGTTAAGTACAGTCGCCGCAATTAAAAACTTTCTCTCTCGCGACGTCTTGTTTCAACAATAAGCCGCAAATTATTGATCTGATACAATTGATAAAAAAAACTTATCGTATATTGTTGTTTTAATAAAGATTTGCGGCTTATTGTTGAAACAAGACGTCGCGAGAAAAAAAGGTTTTAATTGCGGCGACTGTACCTCTCTCATTCTAGAGTCCAAGAGAGATATGTACGAGAATTTCTTACTTGTAATTAATAATTAATAGGTATTACTGTACTGAGGTTTAAGTTATTTTGCTAGTAAAAGGACTATTAAGTATTGAAATATATTTTTGTCTTGTAATAGTTACTTAAAACTTACCCACAAAAAGGATTACACCTTTAATATTCTGAAGGGCCAAGGCTTAAAAATCCTGCCCAAAACTTATGTGCTGTTACTTTCGGGATCGGTTTTCTTATTAGCACATTAGCAGCAGTAAAGGTTGCAGACGAATTTTAGGGAATATTAAAATTTCCAAAACATAAGTAAATGCAATTGCAAAATTGCTTTGTCAGAGAGTTCGTCTCATCGTCTGGGCTTTGCCAAGAAACGTTTTCAAGGCGTATAGTTAAATTAAATTCGCATTCCAAATATTTATTATTTAAAAATATGCTTACCAGTCTGGTGATTATTTTAGAGGGGTCTAAGTTTGAAATTTGCGGGGGGGGAATAGGGAGCTTTACCCCCTCCCCCCCCCCCGAAAAAAAGGCCTAGCGACGCCACTGAATCATTGAATTGTATAATTACTTCAAGTTTAAATTCATTCCTGGGCGACAAAGAAAAACCATGGATATAAAGAATGCGCGTGAAGAAATAGGTTTTCACGCTATATGATAAGCAACTTCCTATCTCCGACGGGACCTTATTCGGTGTATACTCTGTTCCAGCTTTAGTCGTCAGCACGCACAAAGCTACGTTACATAGAGATCTAGCTTAGAGTGTGCTGAGAACCAAAGCTGGAACAGAGTATATATCGAATAAGCTTCGACGAAGTACGCCTTCAACTACAAGGTTTACAGAACATGAAAACAAATGATCGCGTTCGCTGTTCCTAAATTTTTAATGCGTTCATTGTGAAAGTGTTAAGATTTTGTGTTCAACTGTTACAATTTTTCCAAATAGAAACAAAAATTAGAAGTTGAACGCCAAAATTAAGCGAAGTGTTCAATAAATTACACTTTTTCATCACTTAAACATATCAAGAAACCAAAATCTGATTTTTGAACACAAAAATGTGTTCAAATCATTAACACACTTTTTTCTGTGTACCAAACTTAAAATCACCGAATTTATTTCAAAATGTCGCTTGAAATTATTTAGCCCGGCAAAATTTTCGAAAATGCACTACTTTTAACTGCATAGTCGGCACTATTAACCCTTTAACAGGAAAATTCCGACATTTGATCGATTACGGAAAAATATTACCTTTTCCCCACAGAGAATAAAACCAAACCTAAATTTCCAACGATGTGGGAAATTACCGACACATTGGAACACTGCTTTAAAATGTTACATCAAGCACCCTTTCGAGACATGTCCTAAACAAATTAGTGCTTAACTCGCTAGTAGTACGACCACGGAGAATTGATATAAACTGTAGTTGAAATATCATCATGAGCGACCTGCGGAACTGAATAGTCTCTAACCATTGTTTGAAACTAGAGATAGAAATAGGGGAGTAGTATTAATCATGCCCTGAGCTATGAGAATGAACAGTATGACGATTGACTAAAGTACACTAGACATTACATCATTTTGCATAACCACTAGTAAAAATCTAACTGTCCCAACTGAATTTTCCGCCATTGTTTTAAAATGTTCCACTGCGAAGCATGCCGGGCACAAATGAGGGGAACCTTTTAAAACTCACGGTCATACACGTACTCTCTCAAAAGTAATTAATGTAATGATAAAATGTTTTGGGGGAATGGAATTGTGCCCGAAAAACCGACATAAGTAAATTTTTGAAATTGATTACCAGTAAAATAAGCTATTTCAACGGAAAACGGTAATGGAACGTTGTTTTTTCTTAAGCATGCCTTTAAGTTTCAATTAAAAAGGAAAATTAATATCTGATCCTTCATTCAAGTGATAACCTCAGTCTTATCGATACTTTTTTAAGTCTTGCTTTTACCAAGGCATTTTTGATTAATCTGTAGGTTGATTTCTGAGGATTTAGTACCAAACATTTATAGAATTAACCCCACGGTGCGATGCCCATCTGAAGTTTGATGAGCATGGGAGCAAAAAAATGGTGAACCAGGGAAGAATCAAGTTACATAACTAAAGTGTTAAGAATTAAGAGTTTACAGAGTGTCAACCCTCTTCAATTATCACCTTCTGATATCACCAATGTCATTTACCAATAATGTTTCTGCATGGCGCTTACGGCCTTTGGTTGGAAAAAAATTACATTTGTAACCTCCCGAGTTTCTACTCTAGGGGTGTAGTATTAACATGGAGGATTAACACCCTGTGTTACCTTTGACCTTTCCTTAACTATAAAAGGGTCAACGGCTTATCATTATAAGGCAGTCATTCTCCACTACTAAGATGTAGTAGTTCGCTCGAGCGTAGGGCCTTGACCCTGGTATTGGACTTCATCACGATTAGTAATTATTATTTAAATTCTTTAATTGTACTAAATGCAAGTCGGCATTTAATTATTATTATTTAGTTTAATAAAAGTATGAATGAACCTACGATAACGGGAGTAGTTTAATTTTAGTATTAGCCAAGGCTTTTATGGCCACGTGGGGCGAGTTTAGAAATCTCGCAAGCGTGGTTACACATTAAAAACTCAAATCACCGACAAATAGTGCTTTTGGTTTTTGCGAAATTTAGAATCTAAAGTACTGTATTGAAAAATATAATTACAGAAATTTTACATTTGTATGGAGCACCAACAATTTGAGGGGCATTATTCCATAGCCGGTACAGTCTTTGCTTGAAACGGAATGACCCTCACATTAGTCAGAGTAATGTTTGTTATTACTCGGACTACTATTTGTTATTATGAACGGCTCTACAAGACAGCAAACAAAACCAGGCCGAGCTAATATAACGACCACTGAGAGTTTTTCCTTTTCTCTACTGCATGTTATGATCTGCACTAGTTTCAGAGGGTGAGGTATATTTTTCAAATCTTAATTAAAGTTGTACAATAACAGAACGGGACGTACATCTTTACTTGCTATATTGATGAAACCCTACTGATGATGCGAACTTTCAGGCTAGCTTTTAAATGGAACCTGAAGACTCTTCCGGCCACATCTAATATTCCATTTGCCAGATTCTAATTCTGATTCTCGTATTTATATCAAATATGAATGATTGAAATCTTCCGCAAGTTCTAAGGCAGATTCCAATTCTATCTCACAAAGAGTATTAAAAGCTCAAAAATTGTAAACTCCTGAAAGTTTTAGAATTAAACTGGAACACGGTATACTACCTTGAATATACACATTTTAATTATACAGTTTTTCGAAAAATGAGTAAATGACATTGTTATTGAAAGAACACAATATATTTTTAATTAACTTGGAAGGAAACAAGTTGGGAAAACAAAATAAGCTTCTCCGAGTCGAGACGCAATTAAGAGGTTTCTCTTAAATTATTATAAAAATATAATTGATATTAATTAATTTAGTCGTTATTACTTTACCTTAATTCTAGTTATATCGTTTTAAGAAACTTCATTCTAAAATAATTTTAAACATAGCTATTGTTGACGTTTGAATTCAAATGTATGCCTCTAACCATTTTTGGAAATTAAAGGTAAATAAGGCGATTGATTCACAATGAATTTTAAGAAAACCCGCAATTGCTTGAACTGTTGGTGGATGCTAGACATGTTTCGTAAACCTAAACGATCGCAGCGTATTTCATAATCCTAACGCACACGTTTGCTCCGATTCGTCAACTGTGAACGCGGTGACAGACAGACACGTCCAGGGTATTACCTCTCCGTGACGTTATCGTCCTTCGGAGAGGTAAAAGTTCATTAGCATTGAGAACAGTTGATTGAATTTAATTTTAAATAAATATAAAATATTTAACGTATATGAATTTGTGATTCGAATAGAAATAGGTAAATATGTAAAGTAGGAGGAGCTAATTCAAAAATATAACAAATCATCACGAGTGACGTTTCTAGACTGGAGAAATGAAGCTCGCGCTCTAATTCGTAAGATCATGGAAAGAATGAGCGTGAGGAAATTTGTTTTCATGCTATAATGTGAAAAAATTTTTCACGTGCATTCTATAATCTATATCCATGGCTTAACAATAAATCACCAGACTCACGTCACGTGCAAAATCACGCGTAACTTTGATGACGATTTCATATTTTTCAACAAGTTCAGCAAGACCAAATACTTTATATATTCACCTATTAAGAGAGTTAAGATTAATCTGATTACTTTAGTAAACTGAAGATAGCTATTGTGACAATCGCGTAGCAGCGTCACTTTGCAACGCTTTTTACATCTTGAAAATTTTCTTTTCTCATATTAAAAATATCCAGATTATCCGGATTTTGGCACGAAAATGTAATGTTGTTAACTAAATCCAAAGTGCTTCAGCTCGAGGCGTACTGCCAGTTTTCTAGGTGGAAATAACAGATAAATGTGTACTGAAAGCAATCTTTCTCTTCACTTGACGTTTTTCACTTACTTACGTTGAGAAGAGCATAATGCTTCTAAATTGATACATACAATTTATTAAAGTTATTTACAATTGAACAAGTATTTAACATATTTTAGCAATTATTTGGTAAAACGCACTTGTTTGTTAATTTATTAATAGGTTAGTTTGGTTCTCAACTAACGTTGGTTTCTACCTTCTCTAGTAGATGCCTACAACTTTGAATTAAATGCCTTACAACTAGCAATTATTTACGAAAACGCACTAATTTTATTAATTGTGATATTTTATTTTTTTTGACCAATTAACGTTTGTCTCTTAATTCACTTGTACATTCCTACACTATATTAAAGAAACTTAACAATTATTACAATATTTTGTTAATTAATCACCAGAAGCACGCGAGTTATCAAGTCTAATGTGAATTTTTATTCGGAGTTAAAAATTAACAAATATTAGGTTCAAAAACAATTTACAAAACTCTCGTAACAAATCATGCGCTCCGCGATTCGACTATTTAAAATGTGCACTTGCTACTGTAACACGCAACCATTGGCAGCACCAGAAAACTTAATTGTAGCACTTATCAAAAGGCAAGCTTGGTTTTCGATAATCTGTATATAAACCAGGGATAGATTTAATTTTGGAAGTAGGAATGGAGAACGGTTAATATTTACTTAAGTCCGACTCATAGTATAGAGCCCCTCCCTCCAACACGTAACGAAAAGTTTAAATAATCTTATTGGCTCACTTAAACTACGTTTTGATGACGTTGCTGACGGGGACGGCGAAATATACGTAATTCGTTTTTACCTCTGTCGCTATGACCCGCCTCTTCTTTCATACCCCCCGTCCCGGGGAAGAGGGTCCGGAACTTTAACGCGCGCCAACACTACTCTGTTCTCCATTCCTACTTCTAAAATTAAATCTATCCCTGATATAACGAAAAAAAGTTCCGTAACCGACTCCTTTCATTGGAGTGTCTGGCGGCCGCCTGACTGAAATAGATAATTCGTTTTACGAGCAATATCAAAATCTTCTGCTAAAACTGTTTTATAAGAATGACGCTCGTATTTTCGACGGTCCATCTATAGAATTATTATCGAGTTGCGTGCAAAAATATATCTTCTAAAATAGTGATTTATGGATTTAAAAGCATTTTTGTTTTGTGCATTCGTTTGAACAGGGAAAGCTAAGAAATAAGCTTGAAATGAGTGGGTTATCCCTTCCAAAAAAATCTTATAAAATATTTAGTTTTTATAAGGACTCCTTGAGATCATTAAAAAAAAGCATTTCTCTTGGAAACGGACAACATCTCAACTAGCTTTAATATATTTTGTGCTAGAAAGAAGATTTTAGTGAGTCGATAATAAGAGTTTAACGAACTCTTTTTTTATATTGCAATCATGAATGAAACCCTGAATGGTGAATCAAAGATAGATTATAAACAAAATGGTTTTCAATAGATTGTGCTGTTCCAAAAATAAGTTTCGTTTCACATAAAAGTTATCAATACGAAATGAACCGCCTAAGGATGGAAGTTTTAAGCTTCAATAAAAATAAGTGATAACAGTTTAGATCATTATGTCACGAAAATATATATAAACTCGTCCATAAAGATTTTAAAGCATAAAAAATCCAATTTTCTTTGATAGGTTTCATAGAAATTGTATTTTCAACCATAAACGCGTAGTTTAGATAAAATGTGTTATTAAATATTAGAATTTCCTTGATTTCCATACAACGTTTTAGCTCCGGAAATCACTGTCTGAAGACAATTTAAAACAGAGCATTTAACATTATAGCCATCATAAAATTTGCTATAAATAAGTATTTTACCAGGGATATTAGATGTTTTAAGAGAGATTTGAAGGCAGAGGGAAATTGTGGAAGCGTTAACGGCGTGTCATGCGCAGTTGTGTCTACCTGATTTCTCGTTTTTAGTACCATTCAAGGCTAAATCAAGGATGATGGGGTATGCGAAATCTGAGAGAAACAGGCGCGTTAACTGTGGAATGGCTTCGGTCCGGTGGGACGCGAAAATAGGGGAGCATATACGACTTCAATTTGTCCATGAAAGGGGGAAAAAGGACGCCGCGCGTTTTAGACTCCCGTTCAAATAACCCTCTGCCGCAGGCCGTAATATACGTGAAAAGGCTCAAACTTCTCATCCCTTCAAAAACATCCAATATCCTTGATTTTACATATCGGTAATCGGTTATGTTTACCATTCTCAGGAAAATTAAGACCGTGGATTGACTGTATTAGCCGATAAAAATGCCCGTACGGCCTAGCTGGTATATGCATAGAGATGTTTGGTAATGCTTTCCATTTAAATGTTTTGCGTTAATATTTCAAGATGAAATTGAATAAAGAAGCAAAACCCTATTGCATATTCTAACGCGCTGAAGCATATTTCGATAATGAACTTTGGTTTTTGTATTCTCGTGCTATAAGACAACTCACGACTTATTAAGATCTGCGCGTTTCATTCAATAATTAAGAGAGAGTTTGTGTAAAAAGGTACAACTAAGCCAGGAACAAAATAGTGAAATACTATTGGTAGACCTTGGTTTGTAAAAGCTTATTGGCTGTATGTAATAGCGCTTTGGAAATGGAGGTCATAAATAGCGTGCTCCCAAGTACTAAGACCATACGTTAGAGAGGAGAAGCTTTCAACAGCATAGTGCTGGAAACCAAATTCGGCGACTATAATGTTGAGTCGCGAAACCCTATATCATCAAGCTTGCTTTTCACTTGCACCTTAATATCCAATGCCACCTTTGTTCTTCGTCTTTGACTGCAGTCATGGTAACGTTGGGGTTTCACTTAGCATGATTAACAGCGGTAATGGACTTTGATTACATTTGTTATTTTCATCTGCTGATTTAATCACTAATTTTAATTTAATTAATTATTACTAATATAAGTTTATTCATCTCATCAATGATATTTTCGAGCTTATTTACTATTTACTTAAAAAATTAAAACGGCGCAAGAAAAACTGAATGTCTGTGGGCCAATGTTTCGCTCATTACTCCAATTTACCTGAACAGGGTGTAATCTTCAAACATGGTTCAAAAAATCTGTCTCATGTAATGTATTAAAAAGTAGTAGGAACGATTTTTTATTAGGCTAGGAGTGGTAAACGGTGGTAAGGCAATTTTAAAAACCCAAATGGGGTAGAATAGCTAGCTCTACTACGCAAATTTCAGATGTGAGTTGCTCGGTTAGGCCAGCCGGAAAGCCTTTCAAAATTTAAAACGCTGGAGTGAAATAGGGCGATTTGGGGGTATGACGTCTCCCAGAATGCCGTGCGATTCGGTAGAGGTGTAGCAAGTTCTGCCCCGTTATAGAAGAAATGACATATTTTCCTCCCATTTTATTCGTGAGCTAGAACTAAAGGTTATGTTGTGTTACAGTTCTGAGGGGGCAGCTTAAAATACGACCGTACTGAAACATTAAAAATGATATGAGGACTTCGTTGTCGTTGATGAGAGTACAGAGACAACGTTTTAGGTATCAAGATTAAAAATTCTTCAAAATATCTCCTTCAAGCTTGGCACACGCGCAAGCCTTACGTGGCGTTCACTAGATTATCGGTGAGCTTAGTATGGTCAATCCCACTGAACCTAACTTTGAAGATCCCTTTTCTCTTCCAGTAAGGGCTGCAGCTGAGTGAAAACCATGCTTAGTACGAGCCTATCTTGGTGGGTAAAAGGGGGAAAGGGCAACGACCGCTTGGAAATGGGACCGTTAATTGCGAATCCCGATGCTCGTATTTAGACACGTAACTCGCAATCGTTCGGAAGCCACACTGAAGCTGGAGGAAAGAGTTGAGCGGAATCCAGGGGATGGATGAAGAGAGTATACTTTCGGTAGTGGTCGCCTAGTATCAGTCTCTCTCTCTTGGTCGCGGCTTCTTCTATCCACGAGGGTCGGTGGTGGCTCGACCGGGATCGTTATATCGATTAGACCTACAAAGCCACGCGTGTATAAATAGGTCTACTTTCGTTGCACGAACCCGAACGAAATTAAGAAACTGGGAGAGTTTGTAAACAGGTCTGGGGATCGAAAGCCCCCAGAAAGAAGAGCCCGAAAGAAAAGAGAGATACGTCGGTGGTGGACGGGTAGTGGAAGGACGAGCAAGAAACGACTAATTTAGGGAACCCAATATTCCAACCTCGGGCTAGATAGGCAATAGAGGGAAAAAAGAACCTGAAACTTTTGGCGTTTTTATTAAATTTCGGATATCAACTTTCTTGTCCGGGAAATATCAAGACCTTGGAAAATACATCTACCGATGGGAATATTACTGGCAATGAAATATTAAAACGTCAATTTAGAGATAGGCTGATTTCACAAAACTGATGTGTAAACGCATTAAAAAGATAGGTAAAGCGTATAAAAAGTACACTTTATATAATATAATAAGGATTGATATTGTTCATCAAGAAATGTGATAATGGCACATTTTAGGCAAATGTTAGGCTAATAGTTATTGAGTCGTAACTCCATCACTGACGTGTTTTAATAAGAAATATCAGAAGTATATAATACTTCTCTCCGAGAGAAGTGTACCACAAAGCGGGCTAAGTGTAACGTCACTCTTCCCAACATCGGAACATTTAGAGCAAGGTTACTAAAACGAATCACATACGTGATAAATAGTTCCCTCATCATTACTCTATTAGCGTTTAAATATTTGGCAAGACGCGATTGTGCATTTTTGTCCCACTTCAAGACGAGGTTTGTGGGATATTTCTGGGTATTTAGTGCCAAAAAACTATAGAATTCACCTTACGGTGCGATGCCCATTTGTAGTTTGATGAGCGGGAAAGCAAACTAAAAGGGTGAGCCTGGGAAGAATGACGTTACATAACTAAAGCATTAAGAGGATACAGAGTGTCATCCTTCTTCTATTATCCCCTTCTGGAAATATTAATTTAATAAAATAGACAATTCAATATTCAAAAAAATTTCTGATTTATTAGGGCTAGAATGAATTTATACTTTTTAGTTAATAAACGCAACACATTGGTAAAATTTCCCGCTTTTCATAACAATAGTGGCTCTATAAAATTGGCCTGGGAAGGTATAGGAGGATAAAGAGAAAAAAAAATAATAAGGAAAAGGGCGACGAAAGAAACCAAGGCCCTTTCTTCATTTCCAATTCGGAATCTCCGACCGGGGCTAAGTAATCACGCGTTATAAGCTGACCAGTAGATAATAGTCAAGCTCCTCGGTTTGGCTCCGGAGACTAGCGGAAAGAGAACGAAAAAATAAGGGGCCAAGCTCGTATAAAAGCGACCAGGATGAAAGAGAGAGAGAGGCGGCTATGACGGAAAATCGATGTTTTGGGAGAGAAGGGAGCGAGACTCCCTAGGGTGCTATAATTGTACCCGTTACATACGCTCTCGTATAAAGAAGCTAAGGAAAAAGAGCGAATCTATCCGGCTTAAAAAGAACCTAAAGACTCTGAGCGACCTACATGCGAAAGAAATAGACCTCGAGAGCGAAGAAGCTAAGCCTCGATCCCTGGTGGTGTATTTTCCTCCGCCACGCGCTTTACCCAGAACACGCTCGGCGAACCGAACTTATCTCGTCCTGTCATGTTGGCCCCGATCGAAAGCAAAGGTGCGTTAGACAATGACTCGAGACAAAACACTACTTATACATACCAGGCTCTCTCTATGAGGAGACAAGGAGAACCAAGAGGGAGCCAGGAGACCAGCCTCGTCCCTCCCTGGACCAGCTCTTTTACCATCTCGAAGCATTCAGCCGTGAGTCGCGGAGAAAAGACTATTATCCGTTGTCTCGTTGGGGAGAACATAGACTATTTTCAAGGAACATGATGGAGAATGCTCCGCTAGATACCCAAAGGGGAACATAGGAGGCATTCTTGTAGAAAACGTGTTTATTTCGTACTTCTATCACCCTCCTCAAAACACACAAAAATAAAAACACTATAACGTAAGATGTTTATGCCAATATATTTTAGCTGTGATCAAGGCCTATAAAAAGTGTATTCTTGTAAATTTCCATATAGTATGCCGCTGTATTTTTTACCTTGTCGACAGTGGTGACGTCAGGGGATATGCAGTGTAAATGTCCAGCGAGGTCGGGTTGGTATTGTCCAAATTTGCCCCCTATTTTTAGGGACCAGAGCGATGCTAGAGGAACCCGAAATCTTGGCGGCGCCACCACTTGTCAACGTCGGAATACCGCTTATTTTAACAACCCAGACCCGAAAGCTACAATTCTGAATCAATAGCCGATTATATAATTAGGAATAACTTGGCGTTCGCTTTCGGGTTTAACGCCCAGTTTTATACTTGAATTCACCCCACTCTATTTCAATTCCAGAGGAGAGAAAAATATTGAGCCATACAGTAAGATATTTGTACTTAATGTTAAACGGAATTTATTGGAGCCGTTTTAGTTCTTGGTTTTAGTAATATAGTTCCTCTTCTGACGGAATTTCAATTCGTGTTTTGAGCCTTTCCTTCCGTACGAAAAAAACCGGTTTAAATTCGACGTATGACAGGTATGAATGGCACTTAGTTTAAAATTTGTCGTTTCATGAAATTCCCAATCTAACAAAGAGGAAAATCGCGATGTGAAATAAACCCTTTGAAGCTGATAAGAGACCGGAAACTCGCGCAATTGATACCTATCCTCTTCACGGCGCAAATTGAATATAAGAGCTTTGGAGTACAAGCTTTCAAAACCAATATCTCGGAAACAATTACATTTCGCGCAAGACAATTATGATGATATTTCATTCGGAATGTATAGTAAATAGCTAAGATGCCAGTTTCAGTACATAAACGAGTTAGAACAGAGAGGATAGATCCGTAGGTTGCGGTTTCTAACTCATTTTGGCTAGAAACCATCACCGAGATAGATATTACAGGGAGGTATACGTATACAGTATATAGCCATTGGAGAGTAGTAAGTAAAGGATGGGGCTTGATTCATCTCCGTTATCGTTTGGGCTCACTATTCTCGATTCCGGCTTATCCTAGCTCCGACCACCGAGGTCATCAGGCGAAAATTTGTCATTAAAGCGCATTTTGATGCCACTGACGCGAGCGCTTCACTCTCCCCTCTAATAAATAGTTTCGGGAGGTCCCAGACATTATACAGTCGACTGTCCGCCCGTAAAAGCCACCATTCCCCCTACTCTTTGCCTCGTATCTAACCCTTACGGAAGCTAGAAGTTCAGCTTCCCCGCATGGTCGCCGCGAGACCATTAAAATAGAACGAAACCCGGGGCTTTTATCTTTACGACGACATTAAAGCCGACTGGGATTATTGTAAACAGGCTTTTATTACGTCCGAGCTACGTACACTCTTCTGCCAACTCATACTCCCACTTCTCTTCCGCACCAGTGACGGAATGAAAAATGTCGCCCAGTCCTTGGAAAAAACGTTGGGGACCTTGCCATTATAGTTTGTCCAAGGAATTAGAATCAATAGACTAAATCCTCAGTTTTTGAACTCGACGGTTAAGAGGTGCCTACACTCTTCGCGTATTTCCCTCCATTGAATCGACGTCGCCGAACGGACTATAAAAGTGGAAGGCGTTTCGAAATCCTTCCGATCTTTCGGGTGCTTGTAATAGGGGACTACGGGATTAATTAGAGAGGCAACGTTAAAAAATGTGGAAAAAAATACGGATTACGAGACACCTATCGCCTAATTTCATTAAAGTAATTTTTCCATAACGAGATTATTTCATAGCCTTACTACGTAATAAACTTTAGTGCGGGGTTAACGAACTGGCATATTAATTAATGGAAGCAGTTTACTCTCCTTTTTCAATAGAGATTCTTTTCTAGAATGAAGGTGCGGAATATATTAATTTTTATATGAAACACTGATAGCGATATCTTTAAAAAGCCATCAAAGATGAGCGGATAAATGTGCGCTTGTTTTGGTTATTATCCAGGTTTATCAAGTGAATAAATTTCCACCTTTTCCAAAATATTACTTAATTTTGTATGTTTCTACCTCAAAATATTGGTACTTTTCCAAATTATTGCCAATTATCTTGTTTATTGTGAACTTTTTCCACATATTGTTATTTTCTACCCTAAAAACTGGCGCACTTTTAGCCACTTGTCATCAATGCACCGAAATTATTGAGCTAAAAAACCTTACAGAGTTCAAAAGCTTATAATACAAACTTGTGTTTGGTAGAGTATTGGAAAAACTGGTTTGGAAGTGAATATTTTAACAACACTTACTAAATTCAATCCGATTGTTTTTATTGCATTGGTGCCAACGAGAAGAAGAACAGACAGACAGCGAAAAATAAGACATGACCGTGGTAACATACATTCATGAACAAAGTTCATTCAAAGAGGTAAAATCGAATCAATCTAGATGAACTAGATATTTGGGGTAAAGGGTATGAAGTATTAGGTGGCAGTAGTGACCGAATGGAAGAGCTAACTGAACGTCCGACCCAGTTGTTATCTTGCTCCTACAGGCTACGGAAAGATTGATAACTAAAGGTCAAACTAGTCAAGAGTAACACCTCAAAGAGAGAGAGAAAAGCGAACTTTCGTTGGTATTGGTCGGGGACTAGCCCGCGAGCTACGGTCGTTTCCGACAAAGAGCCTTTTTCCGGTTAAGCCCGAAGACGAAGTTGGCTGATGGCCTTTCAATATCCCCAGCTCATTCTCTCTATGAGAAAGTAAGTTAAGAAAAGCTTCGAGGGAAAAAGTAAGACCAAGAGAAAATAAGAAAAGAAAAAGTCCACCTTTAGTCATTCCAGGTTCTTGGGGTTAATACGAAAAATACCGGAAGGCAAACAAGGGAATATTTTTGTTCGTTTAACCTTTGCTTGAAGGTTTTAAACCTTTACCCAAAAAACAGCCTCCAATCCTCGAACGACTCGTTTTATTTTTTGACTAAACAGAAAATCGTTTGGGAAAGTAGGCCGGCCGGGGAGAAGAAAACAAAAGTTTAATTCCGCTTTTTATGACAAAGTGCTTTCCACGGTCGCTGGGCACGATGTTCAAGCCACACCTAACTCGATTATAAAAGTGATTAATTACATTCGCTTACAAACTATAAACTCCGTAATTAATAATATATTTAGGATGGAAAGAAAGGCGGAGTGGTACATTTCAACTGTGTTTAATTTTGATTTCATTGATTATTTGGTCTGTATCAAAAAGTAAAGTGACTTCCGGGTGGTAATATTGCTTTTAGCCAATTATAAAAATACTTCGCGTTAAAAATGGACTTTTGCTTGTTTACAACGTAGTTTTATAACGTTATTTCGGATACTTGAAAGAAAACATGATACTGCCCAGACTCTGGGTGAAGGGTCTAGGTCGAAGATGATACCATCGTGTGGAACAGTTATGGTAATTTTTGTTGCTGCACGTCTAACTTAGAAACTAGATAAGGAAATTATTTCTTTCATTTTGAATGTATCTCTTGTTTTTTTAATTGGTTGTGTCATATTTTCTTTAAAAACATTTAAAAATACTTATTACTCGATTGAAAGTGGTGACTCGCTTCACGTGCTTTCCAGTATATATTCTCAATTTTATCATGTTTCTAAATTCGTAGGTTGAACTCTTACTTAATTTCAAGGTGCAGGTTATCCTTCAATTGTAAATTAAAATTTTTCTTTAATAGTAACAGAAGTGAGATGAGACCAGAAGTACTGAGCTAACCAAATTATTCACTCGGCGAAAGTGAATATTCTTGATAACACACTAACGGTTGGCCCTCTAGTAGCGGTTTCTGTAATTTCCCCTCCAAAACGTGAGACGCTCGAGGTGGTAGACGGCCGAACTAGATTCAAGCACCCGCGTCCGTGTTCCGCCGCTTTAGGTTGAGGGGAAGGGGGTAGGAAATGTTTTTGGAACTCGACCAATTTTTTTCTCAGTAGTGTAGGCGCGCGGGAAGCGGCATAAAATCCTCAAATTTGTTCACTAGTGCCAGGATCTACTATCAATGCTAGAGCCCTTCACTTCTAGTCTCATCTCACTTCTGATAGTAATAATAGTTTCACTTAAATATTTTTAATCAATTTAAATTATACTTTATTTAAGAAACGAACCTAACCAAGATGCTTTCAATCAGAAGATGTCTTTAGTGTAAATAAATTGCTATAAAAAGCTTCATTTTGCTAATCTAGGTTCAAGTTCCCTTTGACTTACTATGTTACGACTTATCTAGCTTTAAAGAACCAGAGTGACGGGCGATATGTACTGCATATGTTTTATTGCCTATTTATAGTCGCTTCTCTGCAAAATTCTACAGTCGGGAGAACTTGGAGATAAGGCTCGCAAATGGGACCGAATGAAAAACCCCAATAACGCTAATAATTTAAATAACGTGAGGCTAAAGGTTGACCAGAACAATGTTTCAAATTTCTAGCTGTTGAAAATTTATTGATTTCCAAAGTGCTTGGCTTTTCGTTTCTATCTATATCAACGGGCTAGTTTCTTCCAAGGTTTGTATTTCTGGAGCAGAGCTTCTTGCTAATTGAAATCAAAGGTGTTGTGGTATGCATAAAACCCATAAACGTTCAAGCCTCAAAGCAAAATTATTTACGGTTACCGTTTCACAAAGTTCCTGTGGAGAAGCAAACACACAGGCGCATCTTAAGTTATTTCCCTTGCTCCAAGTAGCGCCGCTGGAGACGGTGCGAGTTGGCTAGTCTCCGGGGTGAAGTGAACTCGCGCTCCGTCTGACGTTGGTTCTTGACGCTAGGGAACCAACGTTAGATACGAATTTTTGTTCGCTTCTTTTCGAGTAATTAATGGAATTCTGCCCTGTCGACATGGAGTACTTTGCAAAAACTTAAGTGTTTTTTGGATAGGTTCGTGACCTCCAGCACCTAGGTGGTGGTAAGTCATTCACAACTCTTTTATTAACATGAAGAAAGTTTTTTATCAGCATGAGTCTTAAATTCTTTCAAAACCATTACAATTGTACGAAATAATTACCAACTATTTTAGGCTATCATATTTTGTCACTGTGCCTTAAGGTACAATCACAATTTGAAAGAAGTGTATTTTAAAGTTTGAACGATGTGAAGATTAGAATTTGAACAAGGGAAAGGCATGCTATTTCAATCTTAATATCAGGTGTATTAATCAAAATACGTATATATTCAGTCCCCAGTGTGATCAAAAATATGTTCGATTTTTATGCCAGTATCTTATATTTGTACACTTGTCTTTTGAACATAATCTGTCATCTTCGATGTAAATGACATTTATCTTTAATACATCCAACTTCGAGTATGAATACATTTGATAACCACTATAATCTCTGGTTTATCATGATTTATGTTAAGATGAGAAAGCGAGAAAGCATCAGTCTGTAAGACGACTTATAATAGGAATAGGAATTTAGTAAGCAAGCAGCACAGTCTAATCGAAGTAGCTGCGAAACACGCGTAGTCCGGACCTCTCTGGAGCGGCGCATTTTCCGGACAAGAGTGCATGGTAGAGGAAACTAGCCAAGCGACGAGAAAAAAAGAGGCCCAAAAGGAAAGGATCCTCGAAGCGTAGAGTAGAAGAGCCAGACGATCAATAAAACGAAGAAAGTAATGGAGGAATTTCGAGGGCGACTGAAATTAAAATGCTTTTGAAAATTAATTCTTAAATACTAGTCATTAAAAGGGACTAAACGCGAAGGAAAATAGTTTTCGCGCGAGCTTAATAAATGAGGGTTTTTCTGATAAACATACTGGTTAGGACTGAGGAGGCTTTTTCCTTCCTAATACTGCGTGATAAAAAAGAGTAAGGCGGAAAAAATAATCTTCCTGTAAAAGTATCGGGAACTTAGGAGGTTCAGTTTTCCGCGAGCAGATGGCGACGCCAAATGGAGAGCTTCTCCTTGGCATCGAGAAAATCATACGTCACGTGACGAGCCCACGTGAATATACTGGGGAAATTGAGGGAAGGGAAAGGATGTCTGAGAGGGGTCCGAGGAGAAGTTTTCAGGGAGGAGTGACTCTAGCGACGCTCTCCGTTGAAGCATCTCCGCTGCTCTCTGTGTCGTCCTTAAACCGCCGACGCGTTGGGAACTTTTCAGAAAACCTCTTTGGCGCTCACTTCTTCAAAACTAGAGTAAACTAGAAAGGGACACGTAAGAAAGGGATAGTAGGTGATGGTGAAGAGCTGGTGTTGAAAAAAAAACTTCGAGTGTTTGAAACGGAAAAAAGAACTATCAGTGTATATCATCAACATCTTTTCCGGCTGTATACGGCAAATGTTCTCGGAACATCCTCAAACTTCCGACTTGACTAGGAAGTGATTTATAGATTTAATACTCGTTTCATAAACGGTCTTTCTTCGTTTAATGATTAAAATTAAAAATGGGGTAGAATACCCTGTTGTGTACGTGAAAAACGGTTTGTTGACGATAAGAACATGACGACTTACACGTTCGCGTTACGGTTTTAGCTCTGGAATACTTCGTTTCTCTAACAACACTCATCTCGGAAATTTTTATAGAAACTTCGTTAACAACTGGTGTACCTTTCTTACCCTCGCGGGTATACTCTCTTCATCCGAACATTTTTAATTAGTTTGGTCGTAATTGAGAAGAAGGGCTATATAAAGTGACATTTTCGGTCGCGGGATTCGCCTTACTTTCTGACAGCGAAGGGATCATTCAGATATATAATAAGGAAAGGAAAAAAATCGCTTTTTCACGATGCGTGAGATAGAACAAGTCGGCGCTGTAGATAGATCGCTCGATAGGCCAATATCGGGAGGAGATGGAGTATCATCGAAAAGAAGAGCCCACGGGCAATATTTCGCGCCGTTACTTTACTGGATAACTTTGGGTATTATCGTGGATTGGATGACGCACGCGGGAATCTGGGCCTTAGGTGAGTCGCCCAATCAGGCACGCATCGCCTGATTTATATTACCCTATAACTTTCGCCCAAGTTCCCCTATCCTTACCCTCCTTTGGACTTTGGTACCAAACTAGACCCGAAATTTTTATTTCCTCCGACCAATATCCCAAAGAAAAATGACGCTCTCGTTCGCTTCTCCTAAAGATTCCCTTCTTATATAAGACCTTTTTGCCGAAATGGCTTCCCCTCTACCCCTCTTCCTATTTGCTCACTTAGCTATAATAAATGGTTCGTAAACGGGCATATTTACCGTGCTCTGAAAAGATATGAAACGTTAATATTTCAAGGTTTTGGTATAAAAATAGATATCCATAAAGGCGGCAATGTATAAGTAACGTGCACCGGCTTAGACAATACTTTTATAGGTATATTGCTGAAAGATTGATTTGTAGGTAGGCTAACAATATTGAATAATTTGTCAAAAACGCCCGTAAACACAAAAAATTAATGTCTACGCGTGTCTTCATAATTCTAAAAAACTGGTTGGGTTTTGCCAAACTCTGTTATGACGGCTTGACCAAACAAAATTTCTTGCAATTGTGAACGAACAGTAACTTTTAAATTTAAAACACTTTTTTAATAATTGAAATAAAATAAAACAAATCCCAGAAGCCGTCTAAATTGTTTGAATCAATCGAAGTAACGCATTATGCAAATATTTACGTCAACTTCCGGTAATCAAGGGCTATAGTTATTTCACTGGTGATGTAAGTTTCACTTTATACAAATTTCAAATCTGCAATATATTGAACGTTTTTGTGCATAAAAACTATACGGTTCCGGTTTAGAAGCCTCAATCAATCGTAATGTGGTTTACTTGTTTAATCCATATTGAAGTGTAATACACGGGCCGAACTTTACCATAGCAACGGTCGCCCAGGATCTGGATCTTTTTCAAAGGAAAGATCGCTATCCCTTCCGCAAAGGAAATCTTGATGGTTTCTCGAAGGCTTTTAATTCTTGTCTAGACTTAGACTTATAAATGCGCAAAGTCATTTAAATGAAGACACCACACCACGTTGGTTTCTGAAAGCAGTATTTAATTTCTGAACATACGTGAAATTGAAACTGTTATTAAAATAAACTGACCTCTCCAATAAGAACAATTAAATTTGGTTATAAAGTTAAGCAGCCCCGTGGATCTATAGCGATATTTTAGAACCCTTAGGAGTTGCATTTACAATGTTTCGAGATAGAATGTACTTACCACCCTGGGGTGTATTTTTAATCACCGATCTCCAAGAAACCTTGCCGTTCCGTTGATGGTTTGCTCAGGCACGGATAATACCGCCGCGTTTCTTCTACGGCGCAGAATAATACTTTTAGGTAGTAAAGTCGCGTAAGGATCCTGGCCAGTTTTAACGAGTTTTCGTTCTTGAACGACGAAAACTCGGATTTTAATACCGAGTTTCGGCGTATAATGGGAAATATAAAGAGCGAAAGATCTGGAACTTATTAAAAGCATCCATTAAGGTACTGTCTCGACAAAATTATAGGGGACGCGTGTTCCTGGCTTGCCCAATTTGTAGTTTAGACTTTAGAGAAAGGGTTGCTCGCTTAAATGCCGTCGTCCCAATTTCCATCAGGCGTTCTTAACGTTGGACTATATACTTTATAGCGTATAACCCAATTCATTCCTTCTCCAAACTAGAAAGGAGGGCGATCTTCCCACCTTCTCGAACAAGCTAGATAGTCCATAAAATAAAATGAGGAACCCTCTTAGAAAGCCGCGTCCAAATGACTCCCATAATTTCAAATCGGTCAAGGAAATTAAACGTCAAGGAGAAAACGGGTGGTAATAAGGTTACGGTGCCGGCCGGCCGGTATTGTACCTCCATTTTACAATCGCCCCTATTTTTCCGATCAAGAAAAGAAACAAAGTAAAAAAACTTCATTTCCAAAAACAAACATCGGGAATACGAGGCTCCAAACTAGTTTAAGTCTTGGCAGAAGTAAGATGAGACTAGAAGTACTGAGCTAACCAAATTCCTCACTTGGCGAAAGTGAATTTTCTTGATAAGACACCAACGGTTGGCCCTCTGGTTGCGGTTTCTGAATTATCCCTCGAAAACGTGTGAATATCGTGGCGGTAGATGGCCGAACAGGATTCAAGCACCCGCGTCCGTGTTCCGCGGCTTTAGGTTGAGGGAAGGGGGTAGGAAATATTTTTGGAACTCGACCAATTTTTTTCTCTCTATTGTAGGCGCCATGGAAGCGCAATAAAATCCTCAAATTTGTTCACTAGTGCCAGGATCTACTACCAATACTAGAGCTCTTTACTTCTAGTCTCATCTTACTTTTGGTCTTGGTCGAGTAAGGTGGGATGGATCTAAAGAATAAGATAAGGAAAACTAAAATCGGGGTATTCTCGGAAAGAAGAGGTTTGCCGTTAGCGAAATCAATAGAGGTACTTTCTCGCACGCA
Source organism: Phalangium opilio (assembly GCF_054372755.1). Lineage (NCBI taxonomy): Eukaryota > Metazoa > Arthropoda > Arachnida > Opiliones > Phalangiidae > Phalangium > Phalangium opilio. The sequence continues at coordinate 4,287,383 of NW_028324207.1, forward strand.
TTCACCCACGTACACAAACACGATTTCCCAGTCTATCAGCTCTAATAAAAATCGGAGGGGATCCAAATAAAGAACGAACCTGCGATTCTTTCTGTTTAAAAAATATAATAGCTTCCGTTCCTTCCTTGGTGCTGCTGCGAGAGGAAAACAAAATAAATCCGTCGAACCGTCTTTTTTCCACAATATGCCATATCCTCATCTCAGAAAACAAAATACAATATAGGAGAAGTAAACGAAAACTATCCGATTTCGATATTAAAAATGATAGACGTACGGATCCAATTCTTCTATCAGATGTATATTTTTTTTTTTGAAAAATATTATTTTGCTTATAAATTGATATAAGGTTTCTCTTATGTTATTTGATTTGATTTTTTTTTAATTTATTCTGGTACAAAATCAAATTATTACTTCTATTTTTTTGAAATGATATAGGTTAGTTAGTAACGCCTAAGCAACTATTACTTATGATAAAGAGTCATTTATTTGTATTAGTTTCAAAAAGCAAAAATATTAAAAGCTATAATGTTATGTTCATTTTAAGTCCAATTTCATGTTTGATATATACCCCGTTACTTTAAGAAATTGCAAAATTGTTACTAGTTTCAGTTTTTAAATAGAATGAATTATAAATGATTCCAACGCTTTAAGTCGTATTATATGAACATTTTTGAAACAGAGTTGCCACGGAATTTTAAGAACCAAATTCCCAGACTTTTCCAGGTTTTCCCTGAACTTTTCTGCGATTTTCCCTGACCTTTTTAGGCAGAAAGTGTGAATGTTTACAGCACGTTTTAAATGCTTATAATTAAATAAACTCGATCTACATTAAGTTTTCCAATGTATTTGTTGCACCAAAATGATTAAGAAACATTTTAACTATAAATAACAGTCTAAGAGAATTTTTAAAGTTATTTACTTTACAAAAACCATTCTAGATTTTTTTAAATTCCCTGACTTTTCCCTGACCCTTCCGACCCATTTTAAAATTCCCTGACTATTCCAGGATTTCCAGGTACTGTGGCAACCCTGTGAAATGATTTCTTTCGTTACCATCTGCGTGGTAATTTGCCGCAATCGCGAACGTATCACGATTTCTGAGCTTAACGAAGTAATCAACTCTTGAAACGGCTGACATAGTTGAGTAACGCAAAACCTTTCAGAAATCAAGATCTTGCAAATTTATCACTTTTAAAACATTAAAATATTATGAATAAGGGAAGTATATGCAAGCCTAAATTATGGATTTCGGAAATGGAAAACTTTTTCTTCGTGATATTGAAGATTTTTGTTATCGCCTGGTATTTCCTCTGATATTTCAATTCTAGGGGGCCCCTCCGGCTATCTTGATTTAACGCAGTCGTTTCTTCTTTATGGCTCGGGTCTGTACCGTAACTTTGGTGGCGCTTAAAAGTCCCAGTAATCGATGTCTGGGAGCGCGTGGCTACGAGCCTTACGCCTGTCACTTTCATTTTACTCCAAGATTCATTCTGGAAGTCGAAAAACCATATTTCATTCTTGCTTATATAAAAGAGTCGCTCCTTGCAGATCAAAGTTTCGAATAGAAAGTATTGCTCGTGTTTTTCTTTTGGAAACTTCTGCAGTAGCCGATATTAGAAACTGACCCTAACAAAGGGGTAAGATATTTCCTTGAAATCTGTTTTCTTATATTGTTACGTGAAACTCTGGTTTATAGGGCAACTCGATTTTTTCACATCCATTATTTTCAAAGCGATATTTAAGCTGGTAACACTGTTCTCGGTTTTAATAAATATACGCCATAAACGCGCGAAAACAAGCTGAACCATACTTGTCTCTGGCCTCGATTTTATAAAAACCGAAGGCATTGCCTTAAATAACTTAAAGTAATCAAGATGTCCAACTTACTACCATACGTTATCTCCTATATACCAGCCAGGCAAAAATACTTTACCGAACCCCTAAAAAGCGCGCGGAAGCAAATATAAGATTAATAAAATATTCTGGATGGCATAGACACGGTCCATGCTAAAATCTGTCCACCGTAATAGATGCAATGGCGTAATAAACAGAGAAAAAGTGATAAGGCTTAGCGAGTCGGTGCTCCTATCTGACAGAATATGTCGTTACACATATTTCTTCTAAGCCAAAGGACTTGATATTTCTAGAGGTTATCCATCAGTAAATACCAAAGGCCCCAATATTTTGCCATATTTATGCTAAATCAGAGTAGAAAAAATTTATCGTCTGATATTACCTTTACAAAAGGGGTAATTTAATTTAGGGTGGACGTTAGAATTTTCGAGGTTTCTAGTTACGTATTTCCATCCGAAAGTAATTACCCAAAAGAGAATCGCGTTGGAATAGGCGCGTTGGAGACTGTAGCGGAGATGACGAGATTTCTAGTTTGAGTTTTCCTTACAGTTTGCAGATTATATCTCGAATTTCCGCGAATTACCTTCGGCTCTTATTAGATTCATTTTTCCAGGCTTTCGAAGCATAGTTTTGAAACGAAAAACGCATTAATTATTCCAGTTTTGATTTTATTTGGCTCGAAGAGCGTAAAAATTCTTTTCATTCGCTTCGCGAGTAATAAAGAAAACGATTATTCTTTTTCAGTTTCCGAAATTTCGCTCTGAAATAAAACCCTTTGGACGAAAGCCAAAGGGTAACTCGGCACTCGCGTACCTTTACGCCAAATTTTTACATACCCAAACTTTAATGACGTTTAAAAGAATAAAAAGGAGCAGTTTTCTAATAAGAAGTGTAAGAAGCCGCTCAAGCTTCCTTAGTATTTGATATACACGGCACATATCAAAAGCCGAAAGACGTCTTTGTTTTGGCCTACTTTCGCCTCGAGTTATTGCGGAACGAGATTCCTTTGGAATGCGTTAAAGAAGCGGAAAGCCTTAGCCCTTTGAATGAAAAATATGATATTAAATTTTTGGAAAATATCAAAATATTCGCAAATGAGATTACCGTTATATTTATTCTTGTACTTGTACAAGCAGCAAAGGGATCCCTTAAAGCTTGTCAGCCACTCGAGTATTTTACTTATTTTCAGGACGCCATTTTAAAAGATGGATGCATTTTGAACCACAAAATCCGGTCTATAGCTTTTAGTAAACCTATAAAACCAAAATTGAGGAACGCGTTTGAAACGTTCGACAGTTATTCTAATACAAAGAATTTTACTTATGTGGTTGCCATTTTTTAAGAAATTGGTAACGGTATAGTCTGCGTGTCGAATATCTATCAGCAGGCCCGGAAATAAGAAAAATTTCGCATAGGACATGTGTTCCGTGACCCCCGGTTTGACTGTTTAATTTATAGGCCATTGTCTACTGGAGTGTGCAAAAATAGTGTCGCATCTCCATAGTGAAGCTATCAAAACTTGGGAAATATATTGGTCAAACTGTCCAGTGACCCCCCTTAGTTTTTGAAGAAATTATCCGATATTTAAAAATTTTATTGGACAGTGTCCAGTGTCCTGTGCTTATTTCCGGCCCTGTCTATCAGTCACTCATTGGACATAGAGATTGTTGAAATAAAGAAATCTAAATAATATGAATAAACGATGCAATATTTATCGAAGATATAGACCATTTCTGTAATTACTTGTAAAGAAACCAACGCTCATAGGCGGGGGGGGTCTCTTCCAACTCAGTAAGAGGCAAAGCCAGATGGAGCCGGAGTTCTCTACTGGCGGAAGGCTAGCCAACTCGCACTGCCTTTTTGCAACCCTACACCGTGTAAAGTTCTCTTCGCCCACGTCAATGACTAGACCAATGAAGCGTTTTATCCATGGACATTATAGAGCTTGGCATTTTCTATGCTTTATCCACGTCGTTTTATCCGTGCTCCAAAGTTATCCACAGAAGTTGTATGTTAAACGGTATTATATCTACAACTTTTTTAAAAACAAAATAATCGGTAAAACACACATTAGTGTATAACACATAGATAATGCCGAGGTCTAGGACATTAGGTACAGCAATTTGTTACAGTCAACTTATCGAAATTGTTTGAATTAAGGCACTTGGGATTCACTTCAGCTCATAATCGAAAACTTTGAATACAGTTTAAAAATCACTCAAATGTTTTATTAAATTTTGCTGTGTTTTGAGGCCATTTTGTCCTTTTAAAGTGGATAAATCAACGAGTTTGAAGCCATTTTAATGCAACGGATGAACTAAGGATGCTAGTATTACTTTAATTTAGAGTCAACTCATTTGATGAAAGAAAACGAAAGACGTCAAATGAATTTCATTAAAATTTCAGTTTGTTAACAAAAGTTAACGGACGAGTAATCCCAGCAAAATTCTCATCAGAGATTAAAATAATACAGCCATCGAAAAATGCTTCCAAATTATCATATTTCAGGGTTAATTTAAAAATGCGCGCAGGTTTGTTTTTTTTCCGAAAAATATAGGGTTAAAATAAGTATGAATTAACTGACCTGACTAAAATTCATACTTCCGGCCACGGAATAGTACCGAGTCTAAACCACCAGGGTGCTCTGTTAACGCTCAATAAAAAAAACTACTCAATACCTCTTTCGAGTCCATGTACCAAAGCCGGAGTATATATAATCAGATTATCGTCAATAGGCTAAAAATTACGTCAGAGATACATTTTTTTTGGAGGAGAAGCAATGGGAATATATATTTAAAATATATTTTCTCTTATAAGCAATAGGTGGCGCTATTTTAAACAATCGGTTTATTAGATACGGATTATGGCGAAATTTTTGACCTATCGATGCTACTCTGTCTATGTTCTACTTCATAGGGGTAAAAAGGTCTAGTCACGTGATTTGTAAAATATAACCCCTAAAAATTAAGGGTGCAAATTATGAGCGGCCTGAGCTATACCTAAATAGAAAAATAAATTAAGTATGAAAACCTCGGCCATCACTTTCATTCTTCAATTATTATTTTAACCCATCGTTGGAACCTATTGAAAAGTTTTAACTGTTTTTTAAATCATTTTAGTTCAGTGTAACTGCCATTTATATTTATATTTGATTTAGTTGGTTTTAAACGCGAGGATAAGTCAGTATTGACAGGGTACTGAATTTGAAGGTACGACCCCGTATGAAAAGTTATTCAATCTGTGTTTACATATGGCACAGTGTTCTGAAGATAATTTGACGATGAAAACACTACAACTCGGCAATGTTGGGTGCCTTCAATGTGCTCCTCAAAAGAGTCCATCCGTTGAATTGCTAGGCTATGAAACTGTGACATATCAGTGAGTTACTTGAGTTTCGGCAAAGAAAAGATGACTTAAAAGATGTACCACAAAATGAAAATTTCACTTTGCGCTTCAAGGGCAAAGTGAATATTCAGTTATATCCCCCATATTGGGGTGAGTTGGAGTAGGGGTTAGCGCTTTCGCCTCGCAGCAAGAGGGTTCCTGGTTTGATTCCGGACGTGGCACCGGCTGAAAATCTGGGAACAAATCCTTCTGCGTAGAGTTTGCAAGTTCTCTCCCCACTTGTTAAAAGAAGTTTTCCTCCGCGGTCTAACCCGGTTTCTTCTTTCCATCAAAACTTGCTTAGGTTAAGGGTAATAGTTAGTATAGAGCACTGTCAGTTAGCTGTGGCATAGGGGCATGCCACCACCAATCTATGCATTGTAAGGGGACCCACCTGTAAACAAGTTACAGGCTTACTGTGGAAATCCATTTATAGACAAAGGTTAGGTTATTATTATATTACCACTCGTCACTCGCATTCGAGACTATGTCCGCATACGATACCGACGCCCGAATGCAAGACCATGTCCCTATCAAAGTCTAGACTCGGCCTTAACCTCGCCAATAATATCACCGAGAGACTATTCATGGAAGGAATCGAATCTGACCTCATCCTCAAAGCGAAAGTCCATAGTTCAAATGCCACAAATGTATTATTTCACCGAGACAGATTTCCCTTGCATATAGTAAATGAATCATGAAGGAATTTTGGATTTTAGTCAGGATATGAACAGAGAACAACTGAAAGACTCGATAGAATACTTGTACTTGGGCATGATAAGCAGCGTTATGTTCAAAATGGCAGCCTAATTAGACCTTAGATATTCGATATAACAAACTATTATAATTCTAAATAAACCTTTGAATGGCCATTTAAAATTTCAGTTGAAAGTTTCCTGTATTATAATCTGCATATTCTACCTTTTTTATTTAACACTACTTTCTCACTTTAGCCCCTATACCTAAGTTGTATACTGTATGTATATGGGAAAGTGGTTTGTTGTTTATCCACAGTTACAAAGCGTTAATTTCAGGATTTGACCAATCTGCAATCAGTAATTTGGTTTAATTTATCAAAGTTTGTAAAACGAATCCCGAGCCTTTAAAGGGAGGATGAATAAGGAAAATCAAGTAATTTTCATTGATTCTTTAGCTAATTTATCAAAAATGTTCTGATTAGAATCAAGACCTAAAAAGTATCGATAAGACTGAGGTTATCACTTGACTGAAGTCTCAGAAATTATTTTTTTTTTTTAATTGAAGCTTAAAGGCATGCTTAAGAAAAAACAACGTTCCATTACCGTTTTCCATTGAGCTCCATGTAGCTCTTTAGATATTTCATAGGTTGCATTTGCTAGTTTTCAAGCTTACGATTTATCATACACAATATAATTGCTGCAATCCAAACTTACAATTCTACAGAGTCGGTAATGTAGTCACAGACGAGCTTCGAACGTTTAATTTATGAACACACGATATGTAAGACCAGTGAAGAATGACATAGGTTCATTAGACTTAGTCAATTGAACGTATTCACGACTCTTCAATTTATTTCTCTACAAGATGCTGTAGATCCCTTAAAGAGAGGGTGAAAAGGAAAATTAAGGAATTTTGAATGTAATCTTCTACTAATCATAAGACCTATCTGCATAGTGAACATCCAGGAAATTCCTCTGTGTGATTTTAAAATACAAATTAATTTGAGATTTTATGAATAATTTGAAATTTTCATCTCCGAAGAATCGAGTAACTCCCTGCTGTTTTGTTAATAAATTTACCCGACACGAGATGTGGAAAACATTGCTAGCGATGGGACAATCATGGCGCTAGATACTAACTGAGGGCGAAATGCAACTTTTCGGAGGTGAAATTTTAAAATTTTCTTTAAAATCACAAAATCGTTTCAATTTTCATATCATTTGGAGATAGTTCCTGGATGTTTAACTTTACATATGGGTCTTATAATTAGTAAATCAATAGATGAAAATAACTCATACAAGCTTTACAGCTGGCAAAGAACGCCTAACTACTTCATCAAACTTCAGATGTACATCTATAACTTCTTGGTACTAAATCGTCAGCAATCAACCCACAAACCCCGTCTTGACATGGGACATAAATACACAAGCTTAACTTGACAACTAGTTAAGGGCTAATAGAGTAATTATGAGGGAAATATATATTTATCGCGTATATGATTCAGTTTAGTAACCTTCCTCCAAATGTTCTAATGTTGAGAAAAATCCTGTTAATATTAAGCCACTTTGTGATAAACTTCTTTGGAAGAGAAGAATTATATACTTCTGATAACAGAGAGTATTGTACATCCTAATTCTAGTTAGAGACCTAGTCTTACACTTTAAATCATATTTTCATCAAACATTTTGCTTGTATGTAACAAAGCCAAATATAACTCTTTGAAATCGAAGAAAAAAGAGAAATGTGCATAGAAAGATGTGATATATTTGTAATCGCATAAAGACGTGTCGTAACTTCGACAATTTTTTAAAAAACAAAATACAATTATATTTATAATTTAAGTTTCGAACTCTTAACACCAAAGAACATTTACTGAGTTTGACATTTCAACTACATATACTGTATATATGTATATAGAAAATAAATGAAAACATAATAGCAATATGAAAGAAGGATAATTCAGTAAGGTGGGTGCAGTCAGGTAAGGTAATAAATTTTTGGGGACTTTTAAAATTCACCCGAGTCGTTAATTTCAGGTGCGATTCAGGGGTAAGGCAATATAAGTCGGCCCATTAAACAAGATCTCAATTTGCTTGCCTCCCCTTAACGGAATGCGCTTTTCGCTTGGCTACCATCTCCTTACTACACTGCAATTTTGTTATCTTCAATGTTGCTTGTTATCTTCGTATTAACAGTTTTTCCGGGCATGTGAAGGCGTCACTTCTCCTTTCCCCCGAAACAAATTGGCTTATTATTGTTGGCAGCCGCGTTTACCATATACATAAGCCTTGATAAAGGCCAATCTAGAACGCGATAAACGCTAGCCTCCCTAGACTACAAAGGACTGGGATATGAGGATGAGCTTCCCAAGTATTCCTCGTAAACCAAGCGTTACGCGCCTATTGGGAGAACGACAATCTAAAAAGACAGCCTTCGTGCATACTGAACCCTCGAGTGAAAAAAAAAATAAATAAGGAAAATCGGATATTAGTAAAAGCATAGGTAATTTAAGAACAATAAGTGTAACACTCAATGAAACGCATCAATGGAAGCCTGGAACTGCGTTTACAAGTTAACTCACTAGGGGTCTGGCCATCATCTTCGTGCCAACTGAGCCTGTACTAAAAATATCTGCAGTTATATCTCGTATAGTACTTGCTTGTTTTCAAATTAAACATATGATAAAATATAATTATCAGATGATGTACTGACTAGTGACTATCAGTGTGGGAAATAAGGATATTTTTAAAACTAGTCCTTGGGACCAGTGACCCCTCTAGCGTCCGAAATAATAAACTGCTCTCTGGACTGGTCCCAGCCTTTATTCTCTGATAGATTTGCAATTAATAAACTGGTCCCGAGGACCAGTAAGCCCCACTTCTCGAATTTAAAAACTAGTGCAAGCAATTGATAAACTTGTTTTGGAGCAGAGAAAGTGAGCTATTTCCCAGACTGGTGACTACAATAGTCTGTCCGTTACATTTAAAAAACGCCAAGGTTTAATTAATATCAACCGCATTAATAATTAATCAAAAATGTCTTGATTAGAATCAAGACCTAAAAAGTATCGATAAGACTTGTCTGAAGGATCAGATATTAATTTTTCTTTTTAATTGAAACTTAAATGCATGCTTAAGAAAAAACAACGTTCCATTACCGTTTTCCGTTGAAATAAATTATTTTACTGGTAATCAATTTCAAAAATTTACTTATCTCGGCTTTTCGACCAAAATTCCATTCCCCGAAAACATTTTATCATTACATTAATTACTTTTGGGAGAGTACGTGTATGGTTTTGCGTTTTAAAAGGTTCCTAAAGACGTTACATCCCCATTCGTGACCGGCACGCTTCGCAGTGGAACATTTTAATTATTCTAAAACCAATGGCGCCAAATTCAATAGGGACAGTAACATTTTTACTCGCGGTTTTGCAAAATGATGTAATATCAAGTGTACTTTAGTGAACCGTCGTATTGTTCTTTCTCATGGTTCAGGGCATGATCAGTGTTACTGCCCAATTTCTCTCTCTAGTTTCTAACAATGGTTTGAGACTATTTGATATGGTACGGCACAACGTTATATACATTTGTAAATTCTAAGTAGCACAAAAGGAAAAAGAATCCATTATTTTATATTTTGGTTTGAAATAAATAAACTCATGATAGTAGTTATAACGAACAGAAAGTCAACGGAATGGCACCGGTAATGAGCAGCAAAAAGAGAGGAAAGTTTGCTTCAAGGTAGCAGAGGGACATGGTAGTGAAAATAGTAATCTAGAATTTTGTTCGTTCAAACCTTAATATATCATAAAAAATTCTTGTGAAGAGGCGGCACTACCTAGAAAGATTGATTTTGGCAGATAACAGCGAAGAAATTATGTTCTACACACACTGGGACTATGGGAGAGTTTCTGGGCCGCAGGTCGCACATGATGAAATTTCAACTCCAGTTTACATCAATTCTTCCTAGTCGTATTAGTAGCAGGTTAAGGTATAGTTTGCTCAGGTCCTGTTAGTCTCGAAAGGGTTATATAGTCCTTGTAACTTTTAAAAGGTTAATGTCGTGGCTAAACAGACCGCTATTACAGTTTTTTTTATTGTTTTATAGGAAATTTTTACACGTTATCTCCCAAAAGTAATTAATGTAATGATAAAATGTTTTCGGGGAATGGAATTGTGGTCGAAAAGCCGAGATAAGTAAATTTTTGAAATTGATTACCAGTAAAATAATTTATTTCAACGGAAAATGGTAATGGAACGTTGTTTTTTCTTAAGCATGCATTTAAGTTTCAATTAAAAAGAAAAATTAATATCTGATCCTTCAGACAAGTCTTATCGATACTTTTTAGGTCTTGATTCTAATCAAGACATTTTTGATTAATATCTGTTCCTTCAGTCTTCATTTTAATTAAGAATGTTAAGAAACTGTTTTACATTTTCAAAATCTGCACTAAGCAGAAACATATAAAGGGGACCATAATTTTAGCTCAATCAGACATTTATTTATAATGATACTTCAAAAAAAAACGTAAATCAATAAAAGTTTGTATTCTTATTGTAATTAACATAATACAATTTTTTACAATCATTTATTGAAACGCGAGTCGCCACCCTAAAAATTCCAGAAATAGGACCAAATTGACAATTTTACAAAATTTTTAAAAATGCTGATTTATGTCCGTTTAACATTTAGCTCAAAATTGTCATAAGGCCAATATGAAATTCGGATATCCTTAAAACTTCATAAAGACGATCCGAGATTGTCAATTTCAAACTTTTTTGTAGCATAAACTAACGTCTGTTTGATATTAAGCTTAAAACCTTAAACAATATATAGTCACTGCTACCCTAAAAGTTCACAAAGATGATCCAAGATTGCTAATACGCCTAAAAAGTGCCATCTTCAAAATATGTAGCCGGGGAAAAGAGAGCGTGATCGAGTGGGCTATGCTAGTGGTTGGAAGTCGCGGGGGTTGGGACAGGGATGAGGGAGTTGAGATGGATTGGAAATGATGATGGGCGACCTGCGGCACCGTATCTCTCCCTATGTACCTCGCGCACGCCCCTACCCTTCGGTAGGCGATTGCTAAGTGCTGCCGCGGAGCGCCATTTTATTTGTACGAGAACTAGCTTCTATTTTGAAGATAGAGGGAGTGCCCTTTACAATTTCGTCCAGTACGACCCTACCTAACCGCCGAGGATGCTGAGAGGACTATGTTGCCCAAGGTGGGGGTACACAGGCAACGCTATGGGTATGGGGGTTTTCACTCCATTTCTCTCTCCTTCAAGGTTGGGACTCCAGGCATAGCCAACTCCATCACGCACTCGACAACGCAAAGCAACTCGCGCCAGCGTGGGAAATAAGGCGGTGACACAGGGCAATGACCAGTTTAAAAATTGCCTGGTCCAGTTCAAAAATTAAATCGGAGGGGGGGTCAGTGGTCCACGAGAATACTAAGAAAGTTCAAGGGTAATCAGACTCCACACATTAAAATTCTAATATTTTAATTATCCACTTCTTTAGTTTAGCAGACGACGTGCTCTGGTCAATGGTCACGGACCAGTTTATTTATTCCAAGTCAGGAAAGTCGCTGGCCTAATGTCCAGTTTAAAAAATGCTTAATTGGTCACGGACCAGAAAACTCACGAAAACGCGACTCGAATGACGAAAACTACGTATTTTCCGACTGAGGAGAGGCGAAATAGCCCGGCCTCCTTTTACGTCCCCCTTTGTATTTTGAAAGTGGGACTGGGACTATGGTGCGCGAATACTTAGGCATCTTATACCTTCTCCCTAGTAAACTAGATATCGCTTCTTTGTAAAACTTTATATAACTAAAACCATGAGTTTATAACATGTTCCATAACAAGCTTCATACAACTTTTGGAAAACAAATTTCCCTGAGATTTCCAGGCTTTTCCCCATATACTTTTGGGGAGTATCCTATGGAGCAAATGTTAACGAAGGAGGGAAGGGGCAAATAGGACTATTACATAATCAAAGGATATCCCCGTATCTCTAATATTACGAGATTCCAAAATTTAGTGTAATGTTAATCCTATGGAGGAGGCAAACTACCTACAAGCACCCGGGGCAAGTACCTACAAGCACTCACAAGCACCTACAAGCACTCACAAGCACCTACAAGCACTCACAAGCACATACAAGCACTCACAAGCACCTACAAGTAACCGGGGCAAGTACCTACAAGCACCCGGAGCAAGTAGCTACAATCACCCGGAGCAAGTAGCTACAATCACCCGGAGCAAGTACCTACAAGCACACGGGGCAAGTACCTACAAGCACCCGGAGCAATCACCTACAAGCACCCGGGGTAAGCACCCGGGGCAAGCACCTACAAGCACCCACAAGTACCTACAAGCAATCACAAGTACCTACAATAACCCACAAGTACCTACAAGCACCCACAAGTACCTACAAGCAATCACAAGTACCTACAAGCACTCACAAGCACCTACAAGTAACCGGGGCAAGTACCTACAAGTAACCGGGGCAAGTACCTACAAGCACCCGGAGCAAGTAGCTACAATCACCCGGAGCAAGTAGCTACAATCACCCGGAGCAAGTACCTACAAGCACACAGGGCAAGTACCTACAAGCACCCGGAGCAATCACCTACAAGCACCCGGGCAAGCACCTACAAGCACCCACAAGTACCTACAAGCACCCACAAGTACCTACAAGCAATCACAAGTACCTACAATAACCCACAAGTACCTACAAGCACCCACAAGTACCTACAAGCAATCACAAGTACCTACAAGCACTCACAAGCACCTACAAGTAACCGGGGCAAGTACCTACAAGTAACCGGGGCAAGTACCTACAAGCACCCGGAGCAAGTAGCTACAATCACCCGGAGCAAGTAGCTACAATCACCCGGAGCAAGTACCTACAAGCACACGGGGCAAGTACCTACAAGCACCCGGAGCAATCACCTACAAGCACCCGGGGTAAGCACCCGGGGCAAGCACCTACAAGCACCCACAAGTACCTACAAGCAATCACAAGCACCCACAAGTACCTACAAGCAATCACAAGTACCTACAAGCACTCACAAGCACCTACAAGTAACCGGGACAAGCACCCAGAGGCACCCGTGGCAAGTACCCAGAGGCACCCGTGGCAAGTACCCACAAGTACCTACAAGCACCCACAAGTACCTACAAGCAATCACAAGTACCTACAAGCAATCACAAGTACCTACAAGCAATCACAAGTACCTACAAGCAATCACAAGTACCTAAAAGCACCCACAAGTACCTACAAGTACCCACAAAAAACCTACACGCACCCACAAGTACCTACAAGCAATCACAAGTACCTAAAAGCACCCACAAGTACCTACAAGTACCCACAAAAAACCTACACGCACCCACAAGTACCCATAACTACCTAAAAGTACCCACAAGTACCTACAAGTACCCACAAGTACCTAAAAGTACCTAAAAGTACCCACAAGCACTCACAAGTACCCACAAGCACTCACAAGTACCCACAAGTACCTACAAGTACCCACAAGTACCTACAAGTACCTACAAGTACCTACAAGTACCCACAAGTACCTCTAAGTACCCACACGCACCCACAAGTGCCCATAACTACCTAAAAGTACCCACAAGTACCTACAAGTACCTACAAGTACCCACAAGCACTCACAAGTACCCACAAGTACCTACAAGTACCCACAAGTACCCACAAGTACCTAGAAGTACCCACAAGTACCCACAAGTACCTACAAGTACCCACAAGTACCTACAAGCACCCACAAGTACCCACAAGCACCCACAAGTACCCACAAGTACCCACAAGTACCCACAAGCACCTACAAGTATCCACAAGCACCCACAAGCACCTACAAGTACCCACAAGATCCTACAAGTACCCACAAGAACCTACAAGTACCCACAAGAACCTACAAGTACCCACAAGTACCCACAAGCACTCACAAGTACCCACAAGTACCTACAAGAACCCACAAGTACCCACAAGCACCCACAAGTACCCACAAGAACCCACAAGTACCCACAAGAACCCACAAGTACCCACAAGTACCTACAAGTACCCACAAGTACCTACACGCACCCACAAGTACCCATAAGTACCTACACGCACCCACATAAACCCACAAGTACCTACACGCACCCACAAGTACCCACAAGTACCTACAAGTACCCATAAGTACCTACAAGCACCCACAAGTACCTACAAGTACACACAAGTACCTACAAGTACTCACAAGTACCTACAACTACCTACAAGTACCCACAAGTACCTACAAGTACCCACAAGTACTTACAAGCACCCAAAAGTACCCACAAGTACCTACAAGCACCCACAAGTACCCACAAGAACCCACAAGAACCCACAAGTACCTACAAGTACCCACAAGCACCCACAAGTACCCACAAGTACCTACAAGTACCCACAAGTACCCACAAGCACCTACAAGTATCCACAAGCACCCACAAGCACCTACAGGTATCCACAAGCACCCACAAGCACCTACAAGTATCCACAAGCACCCACAAGCACCTACAAGTATCCACAAGCACCCACAAGTACCTACAAGCACCCACAAGTACCTACAAGCACCCACAAGTACCTACAAGCACCCACAAGTACCTACAAGCACCCACAAGTACCTACAAGCACCCACAAGTACCTACAAGCACCCACAAGTACCCACAAGAACCCACAAGTACCCACAAGCACCCACAAGTACCCACAAGAACCCACAAGTACCCACAAGAACCCACAAGTACCTACACGCACCCACAAGTACCTACAAGTACCCACAAGTACCTACACGCACCCACAAGTACCCATAAGTACCTACACGCACCCACATAAACCCACAAGTACCTACACGCACCCACAAGTACCCACAAGTACCTACAAGCAATCACAAGTACCTACAAGCACTCACAAGCACCTAGAAGTAACCGGGGCAAGCACCCAGAGGCACCCGTGGCAAGTACCCAGAGGCACCCGTGGCAAGTACCCACAAGTACCTACAAGCACCCACAAGTACCTACAAGCAATCACAAGTACCTACAAGCAATCACAAGTACCTACAAGCAATCACAAGTACCTACAAGCAATCACAAGTACCTAAAAGCACCCACAAGTACCTACAAGTACCCACAAGTACCTACACGCACCCATAAGTACCTACAAGCACCCACAAGTACCTACAAGTACCCACAAGTACCTACAAGTACTCACAAGTACCTACAACTACCTACAAGTACCCACAAGTACCTACAAGTACCCACAAGTACTTACAAGCACCCAAAAGTACCCACAAGTACCTACAAGCACCCACAAGTACCCACAAGAACCCACAAGAACCCACAAGTACCTCAAGTACCCACAAGCACCCACAAGTACCCACAAGTACCTACAAGTACCCACAAGTACCCACAAGCACCTACAAGTATCCACAAGCACCCACAAGCACCTACAGGTATCCACAAGCACCCACAAGCACCTACAAGTATCCACAAGCACCCACAAGTACCTACAAGCACCCAAAAGTACCTACAAGCACCCACAAGTACCTAGAAGCACCCACAAGTACCTACAAGCACCCACAAGTACCTACAAGCACCCACAAATACCTAAAAGCACCCACAAGTACCTACAAGTACCCACAAGTACCTACACGCACCCACAAGTACCCACAAGTACCTACAAGTACCCATAAGTACCTACAAGCACCCACAAGTACCTACAAGTACCCACAAGTACCTACAAGTACTCACAAGTACCTACAACTACCTACAAGTACCCACAAGTACCTACAAGTACCCACAAGTACTTACAAGCACCCAAAAGTACCCACAAGTACCTACAAGCACCCACAAGTACCCACAAGAACCCACAAGAACCCACAAGTACCTACAAGTACCCACAAGCACCCACAAGTACCCACAAGTACCTACAAGTACCCACAAGTACCCACAAGCACCTACAAGTATGCACAAGCACCCACAAGCACCTACAGGTATCCACAAGCACCTACAAGTATCCACAAGCACCCACAAGCACCTACAAGTATCCACAAGCACCCACAAGTACCTACAAGCACCCACAAGTACCTACAAGCACCCACAAGTACCTACAAGCACCCACAAGTACCTACAAGCACCCACAAGTACCTACAAGCACCCACAAGTACCTACAAGCACCCACAAGTACCCACAAGAACCCACAAGTACCCACAAGCACCCACAAGTACCCACAAGAACCCACAAGTACCCACAAGAACCCACAAGTACCCACAAGTACCTACACGCACCCACAAGTACCTACAAGTACCCACAAGTACCTACACGCACCCACAAGTACCCATAAGTACCTACACGCACCCACATAAACCCACAAGTACCTACACGCACCCACAAGTACCCACAAGTACCTACAAGTACCCATAAGTACCTACAAGCACCCACAAGTACCTACAAGTACCCACAAGTACCTACAAGTACTCACAAGTACCTACAACTACCTACAAGTACCCACAAGTACCTACAAGTACCCACAAGTACCCACAAGTACTTACAAGCACCCAAAAGTACCCACAAGTACCTACAAGCACCCACAAGTACCCACAAGAACCCGGGCAAAGCACCTACAAGCACCCAGGCAAAGCACCTACAAGAGCTCTTGCTTAATATCCCTCTAACGGCGTGAATCACGACAAAAACGCCTTAAGTCCAATATAAAAAATTAGTGCTAAAATGCGTGTCTCTAACAGTGGTAAAACGCCGTAATTCAAATACCCAAAACAACGTAAGTCAAAGTATGTGTTAATAATGATAAAAATCAATACTTAAACTTAATTTATCTTAATGAAACTAAGAAAAGGCACATCTATGGACTTCTGTCTTTCATTTGAGATGGCTCCCAAAGGTAACGAATGAATAGTTTTCTTTATACACGATCCCAATTAAGGTCATTTTTCAAAAAAATCACATGTTATCTCTATGGAACAATATAGTATATTTCACCAAATGTCTGATTAATTTTATGGATTCTAAAACCACCCTTAACAACTTTTTTCATTATAGAATTAACTATTAGTTGGATCTCTTTGAAATTTTAACCACATAATTAGGGCCCAAATTTTAGTTCACTGGCAAAATTTTAAAGCAGCAAACACAATACGAAAAAAGTTACGGCCAATCAAAGAACCCTCCTTTAGCATTAGAGGCAGTATCAAGTCTTATCTAAGAGAGCGACCGCTCTCCTAGAATTCGCGGCCATCTTTCTTGTTTGCACGTGCTTGTCTAGCTTTCCAGAGAGGGTCAAAATTCAGACGCCCTTTTATGGACAAATAAGCTCTAGGCCTATCATTGCTTAATAGACGGGGAGATACGAGCCTCTACTCCTGCAATAAACCTTCATGATAAAGCCAACAGGTACAAACATCAAAGTGAAATACGGTGCGTTTTAGCGTTATAACATACGTTATTAAAAGGGGTGTCAGACTTACTGATATTATGTCTCTCATGGTGAATTCTACATACCCTAATACACTGTAGATTCGGTGGGCGAGATAACCCTTTTTTTCCGCGCAAAAGTTTACCCACGCTTCTAACTCCTCTTCACCCCTTTCCCCTTTTTTCGGGTAATTGGTTAATTTCTGTTAATTTATATAGGTTCCACTTTACGGTGGCGCGTACCGTTGATCTCCCTTACTCCTTCCAATTTGGAGCTACAAGAGAAGCGAGACTAATTTTACGGCCGTAATTAAAGTTTACCTACGAAATACGAATCCACCTATGTTTCCCCACCCACCAGATCCGTCATTTTAGGCAAAGAGAATATTACAAGAAGAGCGGAAGACTAAGCCTTAGCCAAAGCTTTTAAGATAGGTGCCTACGTGGAACTATAGATCCTCTTTTTGATGATTGGCTTATTCACTACACCTCGCATTGGTTGAAAAATATCGTCTGCTTAAAAACTGAAATAATTTAGTTCCCAGTCTTAGGGTCGCAAAATAGAATATATTTTCGAGAAAGTCAGTAATCATGACTAAAATTACAAGATAACAATGAAAAGTTTTACTTTAAATTTGCTCTGATTCTTATGCAGGGTGTTTTTGATATGTCTGCTATAAATTAAAGGGTTGTTCTTAGTGTCAAAAATTAGTAACGGAATTACGGGTTCCCAAACATTGTCCCATAAGACAAGAAAATAGTCACACTCGCGTACACTACCAGCGTACTCAAATATCTACCTATATAATACAAAAATTTTGTTTAGCAATGTTCATCGATTGAAGCAAGAAGTGATATCTAGTTTATTAGGGAGAAGTTGTGAGGTGCCTTAGTATTCGCGTGCCTTAGTCCCATTCCCCTTTCAAAATACAAGAGGGACTAAAAGGAGGCAGGGCTATTTCGCCTCTCCTCAGTCGGAAAATACGTAATTTTCGTCATTCGCGTTGCGCTGACGTGAGTTTTCAAGAAACAATGAGATGCTGGTTGTAATTTAGAGGTGGGGATTAGCTCCGGACCTACGTTTGGGCTGGAGATAAGGATGGAAATTTGGCGAATTTATATCTTCTCCCTAATCAACTAGATATCACTTCTTGATTGAAGATTATTGAAGGCTGATATGCCTTACCCCACTTGAGTGGTTATTTCATTGCTTTATGGGAAATATTTGGGAGACAACATTTCCTTTGACATTTTCTACCCAGATTGACCCTAAGAACACACTCTTTAACTTATGGCAGGCACAATGTATTTAATACCAAATTATTATTTTAGTGTCAGAGTGAGAAAAAAAACCCTGCTAAGCAGACTACCAAGTAGACGACGCGAAACACGCGATCACGTGCCCCAAGGTACAAGAACTCTAAAACAGTCTGGGAAATAAGGATATTTTTTAAACTAGTCTTTGGGACCAGTGACCCCCCTAGTGTCCTAAATAATAAACTGGTCTCCGGAGTGGTCCCAGCCTTTGTTCTCCTATAGATATGCAATTAATAAACTGGTCCCGAGGACCAGTAACCCCCACTTCTTGAATTTAAAAACTAGTCTAAGCAATTTGTAAACTGGTTTTGGACCAGAGGAAGTGTGCTATTTCCCAGACTCCTCTAAAACTCATGGTTGCTAAATAATACTTAATCTTCCACTCCTACTTGTACATTCTCTTTGGTTTAGGCGTGCTTTGAATTTTGGTTTCTTACAAAAAAGATTCAAATTTCAAAAGGTGGAGAGTAGAGTGGTTAAATAAAAGAGAGCAATTAAGACTTCTCCGTAAAAAATCGTGCAACCGTAAAGGTTTCATGTAATCGTGATTTGTTAGGGGATTCCGGTTTTACAGGCGACTGGAATAAAAAGGTATACGTCTTTTTTCATTCCTCTTTAATTTCATCACCTAATGCCGTGACTTATATTCGGGGCACGTGCTTTGAAGTATCTATTAACAATTGTACGCTATGTAATTTATATGACAATTAAGCCGATTTGATCATTATGAGCGTCATGTTTCCGCAATTCTGAAAATGTTAATGTATAGAATCCATTTAGCGTAGCAATCTATTTCGTAACCGCCAAGTTTATGCATTCTGAAATGGACTTTGGTATACCGTCATATGTCTATGAGAGTGAAACCTTCACTTGAATCAAAACTACTTTACTTCCCATTAAATTTAACATTGAGTATTCATACGCCATAGCATTAAATATTTTACGACGTTTATTTGAATCCACTATATTACTATATAAATTATGTAATCTGTATTAGTTCCCTTTATTCAAACTCTATTCAGGCTTTTACCCATTAGGCCACATTTGCCATCGTTCTAAGCCTCGAAGATTAGCGTTTTAAAACCCTACCCATTACCGCACGCCCACTCCACATCCAGGACGTCCAATCTTTACACTACACAAAATTGGCTTTATTCCAGCTCTAAGACTTCATTTTAAAAGCAATATAGAGTTAGGAGTGCACCATTTCTCTCAAACCAGCAACCATGCATGCTAAATCCTAACTCGAGTAAATACTGCACAAATTATAAAACCAAAACCCTAAACAGCGGTTTATGGGCAAAGAAATGGTTCTCATTGTTTTCTGTACTTAATGAATTCGGATCAGACAACTCTGTCGGACAAAAAGTCTCATTGCAGCTTTTTCTTCCTAAAATATTAGGCTAATCAAATGCCACAAAGAAGCAAAAAAAAAAATGTAACAGGGTTGGCCTTAAACCTCTTTATTTTCTAGTCGCATTTGATCCTAATATTTTCATCTATCTACCAAATTAAAAGATGAATATAACAAAGGGAATGCTTGGTGAAATGTCGAGGGTGTGCTCGGGTTCGGGGAAATGTCAGCTCTTAATATCCAATATTTACAAAATCGCAGAGAAGAGCGTCATCAGAGTAAAAAAAAACCCTCTCTGGGTTTTTTCTTGTTTCTTTTATACGAAGAAGCGAGAGAGATTGGGAACGAGTCATCGAAAGGGAAGGGTAATAATGGCTTAAGCGATATTAGGAGGCGCGTATCTACGGTATAAACCACTTATTACGCGAGGTAGATCAACGCTGATTGGCAAGTTGATAGCTTCCGGGCCGAGCCTCGAGTAACGTTTCGAATAAGAGCCAATCGAGACTTTCGGGACCAAATTGCTAGCTTATCGCGTCTGTGTCATTCCCCACTTTCCTATAGCGAAGAATCGGATCTACTTAAGGATCGTCAAAGGAACGAAGAATCGAGAAATACTATTAAACAACCTGGAATAATAATGCTCTTTTCGCCTAGAGACTGTATTCGCCACTAAGGTAACGATCAGAGTTTGGGATAGTCCTTGGCCAAGAAGCGTTCCACCGCCATTTCTCCACTCTCATTCTCTACACCGGAGTGAGGTCTCTCAGCGCTCTAGAAGGGAAGTGCGTATATAGATTGGCGAACCGTCTTGACCACGTAGTTAAGCTTATTCAACGGGAAGTAAACGATCCCCGCCTTCGGGTCACCTTCGCTTTCGGTCCAGTTCCAACTAGAAAAAAAGGGGGAAAAGGAATGAGTTCGAGTTATAGGAAAGAGCGGGTCTACATCATTGATTGTCAGTGATAGGATTTCTGCAGCTGTCAGAGCGTTTCCTTTTCCATATAAGAAGCCTTGGAGAGGTTGGCCCGAGTAGAAGAAGAATTTCGTATCTTTGCAGGTATTGATTGCGGGCCGCGGGTATAAACGTCAAGGCCTCGCGCCGGCCGGAAGATTGCTTTTAGGATGATTTCTACCCCATTTTTCTCTTCCGCCTCATCTTCTTCGCCATGTACGAGAAAAAACGACATCGGCTAACCCTACGCCACCAAAAATTTAAAAAGTTCTTATCCAAAAACCAAACAAGAATGAAAAGAAATAGCAAAAACCGCATCTCTCTTTATGTATGCGCAGAAAGGTTTCGTACTTTTAAAATTGAAAGGATAATCTCAACCCACGAAAGTACTCGCGCATTTAATACCGCATTTAAGTCGAGCATGCGGTTTTTTTGTTTGACTCGCGGGAAATAGTTAAGAGAATCAAGAAATTTCCGGTCTTCTTGGAACTGAATGAAAGCCACCCACATTAGCACTTGGAACTTTTTGCACTGAAGCTTTTGCTATTTAATACCAACAAGAAATAATTTAACAAATGACAAAATTTGCGAATTAGGAAAGCTTTTTTCCCTGGACTAGCTAATGAAAATGAAGAAAACTGTTTTCTTTTGTTGTATATACAGTGTGGCATAGATCAGATGAACGCTAAAATGTCGCTGATGGATGATTGTTACGAAAAATTTGAGACCTTCGACACTGCATTTAAAGGTGCACCTGCTTTCATGAGCCGTTATTATTTACCATCTTAATGGTTATCGTCATTTTACAACTCTTCCAAAAAACGGAAAACTTACATGGTTTTCTGTGATGATGGTTTTGTCAAAGCAAGGTTTTTATTTTGTTTTGTTTCATAAAACGCCCCATAATTTCTTTTAAAAAATATCATGTTCCCTTTGTTATGTTGATCTGCAATTTTACATACTGTAACTCAGTGATGTAATGAAATATCAGATGACAATTACTCTTGAAATCATAGCAGTAATTCTTGCTACTGATTAGAACTCCGTGTATAGGTCTAAAGTTTACCGATTATTTTCCCGAATTTTTGTTTAAAATAATTAATCGACTTATCTGTTCTACCCTAGTTACTTCCATAAATGAAAGCGATACCCATATATTAAGAAGAGAGCCCTACCTTAAGTTCAATGTAATGAACCAGCGACTTTAAAATTTAGTTTAGCAGAATTATTTGTAGCATTTTATGACCTTCCTAATAACCGGTGGGGTTTCACTTTCTACGGATACCTTGGCGCTGGACAGCTGGCACAAAAAGGCACATTTGATTTTGAAAGAACTACATCCTGTAATATTTGGTTTTTACGTGCTATTTGCTTTGTACGTGTTTAACCCTTAACACTACTGTCTTAAGTTAGTAATATTTACTAAAAAATATGAAAAACGAGAAAAAAGCCGAACTCTCCTTCGCATTTTCTCCAGTTCAAACTTTTCTTTGGGGAAACAAAGGTACCGTTCTCAGATTTTAAGATCACAAATGTGACGGTATCAAAGCTTCTTTCAGAATGTTATGAAAACGCTGCATTTTGACTTAGCCTGATCTAAAATAGCCATTGGGAAAATGTCCAATACCGTTGTTTCCCAAAACATTCGAATATAATATAGAGTTTGTTTAGACGTCGTTACATCACTACCAGGAAAACGATATTAAAAAAAGAAAATTCGAGTTTTGTTTAATAAAAAATTTCAAATATATTTCATTTAAATTCTTTACATTATTAAACTTAAAGAAACGATTTTAGTATCATAAAAATTTTAACTTTGAAATTCAATAATAACTGGTTTTTATTGTGGGTATCGACTTATTTTGCGGCAATAAATGTAAAAGGTCATGAAACAATTTTAAATTTCATTCGCTCTAAAGAATATTAATAATAAATTAGAAACAAAACAAATTATAAATAAATGATGTATTATTTGAAGCAGCGTTCTTTAGACTTCGAAATAAAGTATTGTGTCTGCACGTTAAATGCGACGGTAAAGCAGTTCATAATTGAAAATGTTTCACAATCGAAAAGTTTAGCCGAATTAAATATTCCATTCTACTACTTTTCTCGGAAATATAATTTCATCATTATCGCCCACTTTCACCAATGGGGAAATGAAGGCAATTTTCATTTCACAAGAGTTAAGAAATGTAATTCCTTCATTAAATATATGTTACACTCAAAAAATCTGAAGGCAGTAAAAATTCTTTTAAAAAATATTCAAAATATATTTCAGGATTATGTCAAACTAAGCTCAAAAATAGCTATTTAAATTGCTTTGAGCTTGCCTTGTACAGATCCATATTAGAAAAGATAGAGCTACATAGGAAAAGGATAAAAATGTAGCTTTTTGTTTTATCAAAAGTGGATGAGGGGAAAGTTCAAATATAGCCATAGAGCCTATGTTAAAAATCGCGACTATCAAAGTTTCGCCAATCACTATTGTGTTTACTAGTGAACGATGGACTTACAAACGCGCGACTGAAATTATTTCAGACATTTATATTTCTTGGTTCACCAGAATGAAAGCGATAGTTAATACGTCACACTATGCTCCAGAAACGTTAAAAAATTTATGAAGTACAATGCATTACAGGAAATGAGTGCTTTTATGCATTTTCCCAGGAAATAGACAAATTCGTTTATTACAAACAGAGAAACTAGCACACTAGGGCGAGACCGACATTGGGATGTCCTCTCTCTCGCCAAGAAGGAACGCCAGACGGAGTTCACTCGATTTCACTTCACGCGGGAGACTTACCAACTCGCATTTCCTCTGGTGGAGCTTGTTGGTGAGAGGGAGGATGCCCCATTGGCAGCCTTGACCCTGCGTGTTGGTTTCTCTGTTTGTAATAAACGAATATGTCTATAGTAAGGTCAAGTATAAAGTTAAAAGAGTAAAATAGAAGAGAATCCACAGGAAATGTTTTGCCTTTGCCAAAATAAGCCAAACGAGCCTTCAATAATAAAGATAAAATTTTTCTCTCATAATTCTGGAAAAGATATCAGAGGAAACCGTTTTTGAACTATTAACCTAACTCTTTAATTACAACATCATAAAACCTTACCAATTACCAACCCTGTTCAGACAACAAACACATTCGAGAGAGTTGTAGCATACGACGTTAACCGCTTAACCGTGAATTAGTACAAGCAGGGCCGGAAATAAGGAAAAATTCTTATAGAACATCTGTCCAGTGGCGCCCCCTTTGACTTTAAAAAAATATAGAACATTGTCCACTGGAGTGTGCAAAAATAGTATTGCATCTTAATCGTCAAACTATCGAAACTTCGGAAAATTTATTGGTCAAAATGTTCAGTGACCCCCATAGCTTTTAGAAAAATTATGGGACATTTTAAAATTTTATTGGACAATGTCCAGTGTCCTGTGCTTATTTCCGGCTCTGAGCACAAGACCTACTGTAACTGTTAGGAAGTGAACGGCTTATTATATCGAAACTCTGATGTTTAAGACTTTTGGCCATTTTCATACTTTCCCCTCATTCACTTCCTAACCTATTTAATTATTACTTAGTAGTTATTTGACAACCCTTATCTTGGGATTTAAAATTGACTCCGACTTTAACTCGATCAAAATTTTGTGAGAAAGATAGGTTACGAAGAAAAGAGTGTGTTTAAATTTTATAGTGGCATATCGAAAGTCTTGCGAAGAGAAGTATTTCAGTCATAAAAATAAACCTTAAAATCGCAAGCACCATTATTACATTAAAAGGCACGCTAGCGAGGGGTCGGTCATTCATGAAATCCAGTACGCTACCCTCGAAATCCAACTTAAGAAATCCGAAATCAATGCTCATTTTGAAATCTCATAAGAAGTCCGAAAGCAATGCTGATTTTGAAATCCCATAAGAAATCCAAAATCAGTAACGAAATCACAAAATCAGTAACGAAATCACAAAATCAGTAACGAAATCACAAAATCAGTAACGAAATAACAAAATCAGTAACGAAATCATAAAATCAGAAAAGAAATCACGAAATTCATTACAAAATTCACGAAATCCAAAACCAAAAGAAATCCCAAAATCTGCCGAAATCACGGGAAAAAAATCGCAAAACTCGACGAAATCACGGGAAAAATTGCAAAAATCTGACGAAATCCGTTGGATTTTATCTAATTTTGAAATCAAACGAAATCAAAGGAAATAACCCAAAATCTTCCGAAATCAAAGGAAATAACCCAAAATCTTCCGAAATCACGGAAAAAAATTGCAAAATTCGACGAAATCACGGGAAAAATTGCAAAACCCGACGAAATCCGTTGGATTTTATCTAATTTTAAAATAAAACGAAATCAAATGAAATCCGAAGAAATCAAATTGGATTTCGAAATCCCGTACACTTTTTCCAAAACGTCCGACCACTCACTTTATGGTGTGGATACTGAATAATTTTTATTCTTTTGTAAAGGGTTCTTCGAATTGCTATTGATTAAATATTTCAAGTACGTGTTAAAAGAAACTACAGTACAATTTTTGGTAGATTGTGAAAATGAAGAATATTCACGAAAGTGACCTATTTAAAGATAAGTACCATCTTATTTTCAGTTCCTGCGTTATAAAAGAGGCTGGAAATTTTACTTAGTGTTTATATTGAAGTGAGAAGTTTTGTCGGACGTGTCTAGCAAGTTTCGTCCAGCGCTTTTTACATTTTACTTTTTCGCTGACGTTAGCGTGATCCACAGTCGGGACCAAAGAGCGCCGCTGCTCTTGGAATAGGAAGGTCCCCTTGGGCATGAAAAGTTTATTTCCAAAGAAAAAAGAAAAAAAATGCCTCGGGATAGCTGAGCCAAGAAGGAGGTTTTCTGTACGTCCTCTTTTCCTCCGGAGGTTTGTGGAAAAGAGCATGAGCGGAGGAAGAGAGACAAGAGATTGATTGCGTGTTGTAGCTGATGGGACTGCGAAATAAGAAGATGCTGTAGAGCTGACGTTGAAAAGCTTTCTTTCCTTCCTTCGCCCCTACCCCCATCTTTAACGGAGCTTGTTTGGTAAAATTGCCAACTTTAAAAAAGTAATAAAATCAAGAAAAATTCTGTATTTGCTCCCCCAGAAATTCGGGTTTATATGTTCGTAAATTCCTCTTTCTTTTTTTTTTTGTAAGGAGACATCTGCTGGTTTTCAAAAAAGTGACCAAGAATTATGATAGATTGGGTTTGGCAGATTTAGCGGATGGTCAAATTAATTCAAACAGCCTCAGAGACACTTTGGTCTCACCGTTGAACATAATAATATACGAAATATAACAGATTGATTTAATATTACATACTTTTATATAAACAATATAATTAAACCTAATTTAACCTTTGTTTGTAGCTAAAATATTGCTTTACTGAGTTTGCTCAATGGTAACACTAATATCAGAAGGGAATAAGAGAGAAGGGACACACTTTATATCTCCATAATGCTTTACACTCGTAACAACAGTCTTACCAATCTCAAATCAATTTCACTGATTGGCTATCTAACTTCTGTCTTAGCTGTGACGTCACATAAGAAGGTGACAAAAAGTAGTTTTGTTTACAACTTTACATTGAAGGAGATAAAAATGGCCGAATTTCATGTTGATAAACGATATCAAGCTGTGCAATTAATTTAGATACACGGGAATTGAGAACATACCAAAATCAGATAATTTGAAGGTAATAAATAGATGAAAACTAATTATTCTGAATTAATATTAAAAAAATAAAACTATTTTCAATAAAACACATACTTGTGGTTTTGATTACACAAGAACGAAACATCGACAGCCCTAAGCCTTTGGAGAATGAAAATCTAGCAGACAAATAGGCCGCCTGATACCGCGTAGAACTTAAAGAACTATATTTGCAGTAAATTGGTTAAAAGCTGTGTGCTTGCGCAAAGTTTTCGCGGTTTTCTTGAGGTTGGTCGGACTCTCGTTACCAAAGCAGGCTTTAATGTCTCCCTTCTCTCTTATTCCCTTCTGCTAATATGTATCTCGTACGCTGTTAAAATTTGAAGTTACATTTGGTCAATCTACTAAGACCTGTCAATCATAGATCTTGGCTACACATAAAGAAGAATTTTTATTGGACCAAAATACAGTATTTTCATGATTTTATTTCTGTTTTGGTAATTCCCCCCCCCCCCCCAAAGAAATAATATGACTAAACAAGTAAGGAAGTTTAAAACTTCACCTGTAGTTTAATTTTTACTTCATTGATAAAAATCTTTAATTCTCCATGAAATATCATTCCCTCCACTCTTAACTAAGGATGTGTAAATACTTGAAAGGGTTATCGGTTCAGAACTGGATTCACCCACTAGTTTTGAAACCCTCTTCATTATACTTTTCAAGTGATTTAAAAAGCCTCGGTTCACTCTTTAATTAGTCACATCTCTCGGGGTTTTCTCATCCTATTTGAAAATATAGTTAAGACTAGAAGCTAGCCACCAAACCCAAGGAAAATCAACTTGAAGAAACCGCGTTTGCAATTAGCATCTCGATTATTTCATTTCTCCTCACTTTAATATTTGTCAGTATTTTGAACAGCTTTGAAACTGCTTGGCTCACTAGCGTCGCTAGGGTTCTTCGAAATGGGGGGGGGGGCTAATCTTGGTAATATATTTGAATATTGTTATAAGAAATTTCGTATGATTTGTTCATAGGAATATGTGTAGACTATCCGAAAATTCACCGTGATCTAATGCAAGATTATCAGCAACTGCGCTAGTAGAAGCATCCAAATACTCATATTGATTAGAACCAGTTATGTCTGATTCTGAGGAGTCTTAAATTATTTTTATTTTCATGGCGAAAAATCTAGTTTGCTACTCTACTCTATATTCTGTAATGTGTGCGAGTTTGTGAGTAAATAGCGAGGGGTAGTTCACAAAATCACCAAAGAAATCAGAAATTCAGTAAATAAATCACAAAATCAGTAAAAAAAATCACAAAATCAGTAAAGAAATCACAAAACTAACAAAGAAATCATAAAATCAGAAACACAATCAGTAAAGAAATCGCGAAATCCATTACAAAATTCATGAAATCCAAAGTCAAAAGAAATTACAAAACCCGTCGAAATCACGGGAAAAATTGCTAAATCTGACAAAATCCGTTGGATTTTATCGAATTTTCAAATCAAACAAAATCCGACGAAATCAAATGAAATCTGAAGAAATCAAATTAGATTTCGGAATCCCGTACACTTTTTCATAAACGTCCGACCCCTCGGTAAAAAGGGCAGTTTTTAGTTTTAGTTTGCTTTCAGTTGCCACTACCGAGACTCCCTTCGAAAGAACGTGAAACATATTACATGTTTCCATCTGTTGAATGATCTGCTCTATTTATTTGTTCTCTGTTCATTCGCGGATGCTGAATTTTATTTTCTTCACAATTATTTTGTTTGTTATTAAAATTCATCTCTACGAAGACGATACTTAACGAATCTATCAATATAATTTTCTTTTAAATTGCTATCGAATTTTTAGAGGGGCTACTAGCAATGTTTTGGTATGGAGGGGCAATAGCCCCCCCCCCAATAAAAGGCCTAGCGACGCCACTGGCTTTTCTTATTTTTCCTTAATCGGTTCGTTTTACCCAGTTCATGATTGGCACTTTGCCAGCTAGAGAGGTCTGACAACGGCGAGCTTCGTAACCACCACAAAAACCAAAGCCTGTGTCTTTTAAGAGATACATATTGACTTTACATTTTCGGAAGGGAAGCTAGGAAAGATGGATCTCCTTCAAACAAATTTGTACCATAAGCACTTTTAAGTCACGTAAATAATCAAACGTTTTAAAACCAATTGAGCCTTTCAAGATTCCTGAACGGCGCCATTTTTTAAACAATTGTTAAAGGCATTGTATCAAGTCAACGTCAACACGAGATCATTTGAATTAAGAAAAAAAAGTTCTTTCTAAAAAAGAAAATGTCATTAGTAGTTTTATTACCCTCCAACTCTAGAGAATTTTGAAACAATTCACTAAATATCAAATTATAAATTTTTATTCCAAAACCCTTTTATCCCATGACCCACTACATATCTTTTATTTCATGGGTATTTTATAACACATAATATATTTTTCGTTTCATTTTTGAAATGAAATTGTTGGACTGTATCGAAAATTTAATTTTTCAGACATAACTGAAATTAAAATAAAAATTACATGATTAGAAATTCAAATTATTCCCAGGTATACTAATAAAAAAAGCCAAAGCAACCAAATAAAAACTACCCGGGAAAATGGAAAATTCTGTACAAACTGGAATTGAACGGATGTCCCTTGAGGTACAGTCAGGGCCGGAAATAAGCACAGGACACTGGACATTGTCCAATAAAATTTTAAAATGTCCCATAATTTTTTCAAAAACAAAGGGGGTCACTGGACAGTTTGACCAATAAATTTTCCCAAGTTTTGATAGCCTGACTATGGAGATGCGACACTATTTAGGCACACGCCAGTGGACAATGTCCAATAAATTTTCCAGACAAATAGGGGGTCACTGGACACATGTCCTATAAATATTTTTTCTTATTTCCGGCCCTGGGTACAGTACTACAGTGTGGACCGTGAGCCACTGGGCTCAGCGGCCGTATCAAATAAAACTGAGATAATTTGAGCTTAAGGCTGAGCCAGTATCTTAAGAGTAGCGGTAAGGGGGCCCACGTGAAACGATCAGAGTCTAAGGCAGGGTTGGCAAAAATCCGGCAAAACTAGTTTTTGCCGGGACACGTGGCAAAAAGTGGAAAAAACCGGCAAAAACGGAAAAAACTGGCAAAAATTGGCAAAAACCCTTCCCCGATTAAAATGACAATTAGAAATAATAACTTTGGCTTTCTATTTGTCATTCGTGTTATTATAGGTCTACCAACTGCTAATATGTCTCAATCTTAATCAGTTTTATAACATTTCTTTTATTGTAAACGTTCGAGCTAAATCCACTTTAAAATTACAACTTATGAAATTTTTCTCCCATTCGAATGATCTTGGTTGCCTCGCATTTGATAGCTAAACAATAAGTTTGAAGCAGTTTCTAGCTTTAACGTACTGTTTCGAAAATTCGAAGTGAACCATAAGGTGAAGATCAAACTGAAACTGCAAAGCTACTCGGAAACTATTCACTGTTACAAACTCTCTACGAGTGCTTAGTTGAAAATTAGCGTTTTGCAAAAAATAAGAACTGATTTTTCATTTATTTGTATAACAGGCCAAAACGTTCCTTGCCAAAATTGCCACGCGGTTTTTTCCTCCATATTTATACCGAGCATGTAACCCAATTCATGATTATGGTAGAATTTTGGACGTTTTCATTTTATTTCAACTCCGAATATTTTTGTTTTTAAAATTTAATTCGTTATTTCCACATAAAGTGGAAAAAAAGTGGCAAAAAGGTTTTTTCCACCACTGGCGAAAACGTGCCAACCCTGGTCTAAGGTGTAAGGTGACCGAGCTTACCCCCGATGGCGGGGAAAGACAAATTACTGCTCCTTTTAAAATACATACTCCGTGATCTAGCGCCCGTTGGAAAGAATCTATAGGCTATATGGACGTTTCTTTAAGGTTCAAATTTTTCAGCTCATGTTTTCCACTACTTCGCACGATTTACGTGTGGTTGTTTATAACACAAGTTACCTTATACACAGTGGTATACAACTGCATAGTATCTTTATGCACCCCTGCCGTAGCGCAGTGTGCTCTTTCCCAGAATTTCTATTTTCAGTAAATTAAAAAAGTGAAAACGGTTAATACTAACTGGACGTTATGAGCCTGGTTAGTTTTCCTCACCGTAGCCTTTGGGAATTTCTTTCCAATTTCTAGAAAGCGGCAAAACTTATGAAATGGCTTCCAATCTTTACTGATATAGATATGTGTACACGAGGCGACAAGGCTTTCATAAGACTATTGAAGGAGTGATAATATCATGGAAATTTCCATGAAGTTATTAGAGTTCATTAAAGGTTATGTACTTAATGTTTAAGAAGCGTTTCAAATATATATTTTTAGGGACACACACGTACCTTGTGGGTTTTGGAACATCGACCTGTTGCTTTACAGTTATGCAAAACTAAGTCCCCAATTCTTTTTACACATGGTACTTCGTTCCAATTTTTTCCCCTGTTAGTTGCTTCTAAAAAGTTGTAGAAGACTTTTACGGATTTCATTATAAATATTTCATTTTAGATGATTATGACTTGTATGGGCGATCGTAGCGACTTTGGCTAACACTTGATTTTCTGAGGATTATCCCTTTAAACCCATAGTTATATTGAGAGAAATTACCAATTAGTACAATCAGAAGTGAGATGAGAATAGAAGTACTGAGCTAACCAAATTCTTCACTTGGCGAAAGTGAATATTCTTGATAACATACCAACGGTTGGCCCACTAGTAGCGGTTTCTGAATTTTCCCTCCAAAACGTGAGACGCTCGCGGTGGTAGACGGCCGAACTAGATTCAAGGAGCCGCGTCCGTGTTCCGCCGCTTTGGGTTGAGGGGAAGGGGGTAAGAAATTTTTTTCGAACTCGACCAGTTTTTTTCTCTGTAGCGTATGCGCCATGGAAGCGGCATAAAATCCTCAAATTTGTTCACTAGTGCCAGGATCTACTACCAATGCTAGAGCTCTTTATATCTTGTCTCATCTCACTTCTGGTACAATCAAATGTAGTTGACAATTTTAAAGCGAAATCTCATTTCCCCAACCAAAATATCAAAGTCAATGATAAAATTCTGGGAATCACGTGGACTTTTACCCATCTAAAAGCTTATAATTTTACTTGTGAAAATTATGTTGATATTAATGTTTCATTTTTATCTCCATAACAGGGCTCCCATCTGGTCTCTAAAATACCTAAAAGTCTCTACTTTTTGGGTAGGTCTCTAAACCACCATAAAATCGCCATTTGGTCTCTAAACCACCCTATTTTCAAAACTTCCCGTTTTTAATATTCCATCTAAAATATTTTGCAACAGTAAAACTATTCTCACTCCGATTATATCATCAGCTATAGCATAGCTTTTGGCAAACTGACAATTCGAGATGGAATCCTATTAAATTTTCAAACCTTTATTAGTTCGTAAGGCGGCACCACTAGCTTGTGATACTTTCGTACAAATAAAGATCTCATTTTGATTTTGAATTGGTCTCTATTTGGTTCCTATTTTCAAGAATTTGGTCCTTATTTTACCCTATTTTTAACGTGAAAGGTCTCTTTTTTCACTATTATTTTAAGAAATTTCTGTGGGAGCCCTGCCATAATTTTATTTTAATCGAGTGTTAAAAGCGAAAATTACCTCAAGCTAAACTACGAATTGAGCCTTCTTTTATTTCTGTGTGAAGTGTATTTTTGAAATTAGAGATCGCCAACTTTTTGGAGGAAAACCGCGTAAATTAATATTAATAAAAATTTAAACATGGATCTTTTTCAAGTTCAAATCAGCTGTACAAAATATCCGAGGACAAAATCTTTGAATAATTTTCGTTTTTGAGGATTAGAGATGGTTTTATAAATTTTAGTATCATTAGAAATGTTCATGCGTTACTGAACAGCATAGACAGAACTTACCACAGAGAGTTAACAGAAAATCGAAATGAGCCTTTGATGGTGGTTCAGGCTCATCAGAAAACAAACTGATTGAAGGCAGGATACATAAAATAATAACATATTTCAGATCCATTTTAAACTATAAAGAGATAGTAAACTTAACTTTATGTAGAAAAAAAAATACTCAAATGAAAAGAGATTTTGTTCATAAAACCGCGACACTCTCTCTACATTATTATTACTTACGTTTTCGAGTGAAAAGTTAAAAACGTGTATTATTTCAATTTTATAGGGCAGTTTAAGTTTAGTACATATTGTTATCTGGAATGTCATATTGTTATATTGTTATCTGTAATGTTATATTGTTAACTGTTATGTCATATTGTTATATTGTTTTCTGTAATGTCATATTTTGATCATAAAACCACGAGAATCTCTCTACATTATTTTCGAGTGAGAGCTTTAAGTGCTACGTGGTTTTAGTTTCAATATCCGAAATTGAATGAATATGAATATATTGCTATCTGTAATGTCATGCTATTCGAATTAATACTTCTTGTTCATAAATTTCATCGCAGTCGTATTTCTCGTGAAAAGAAATATCATCTTGTTATATACTATGTCATTCTGTTCAGAAGAATGGCCAGTATCATAAGTTTATCATGCCTCTAAGTACTCAAATATGGGTTGCAACTGGGCATCTACCGCAGGCTACTTGACGTCAGAACTCGTATAGCGCTAGGATCCGAAGAGAGGAAATTTTGAAATTTCTGTCGCGGTGCAGCCACCAAGCGGTCGAGACGATTACTAAATGGGTCACATGATTAAAAATCATCCAATGGAATAAAGGACATTTTTACGTTTCGTATAGGCAGGCATTGGGGGAACGAATTTTACTTAAGCAACCCCAAATCCCTCTCCCTCTCTCGTGAGATAGAGGCGGTTTCAGTCCTGAAACATTCTAAAAGGGATAAAAGAAACGCTAGGCTAGGCAGTACAATTTTCCATTGAAGTTGAGGTGATAAATGATACGGAGAGAGTATAGGGTTTCATTAAAGGGAGCCAGACAAACACTATTGCCATAGGAGTAGCAGCCATTTCGCTACTTAGAGGCATGATAAACTTATGCTAGTTTTTAATTCTTTCCTTGCACACCTGGATAAGTGAGAGAGTTCTATTTCCATTCCAAAACTGGGTAAAACCGTAATCCCTGGTAAGATTGCGAGATCGTGTTATTCCTAATAAAAGTGCGAGATCATGAAATCCCTGATAAAACTCTCTACGGAAGAATGGCTAGTAATTAACACAAAATGTCTGATAAATTTGCGAAATCATGTAATCTCTGACTGAATAGCAAAAACACGAAATAAAGAACAGATTTGCGAAAACATAAAATACGGCAATATCTGTTAAAAGTGAAAAATTTTGAACAAATCTTGAAATTCCTTAGTGTTGAGCGAATGTCAGAGAAAGACAAATATTATGATAAGCAACAAAAACTCCAAGACCTTTTAACAGTGAAAAGCGTAATATCTGATGCAATAGCTTAATTCATGAAATCCCTGGTAAAAATTTTAAATAACGTAGAATTCCAAGAACTATAGCTAAAATAACATATTTATTTTTTTAAATACCTATTCATCTTAGTGTTATATATTGTATTTTTACCTCTCCAAGTGACGATGACGTAACGGAGTGGTGTCTGCGTGTTTGTCTGTCACAGCGTTCGCAGTTGGCAAATCGCAGCAAACGTGTTCGCAGAAAGAAATTTTTACCTCTCTGGTGTCTGTGTGTCTGGCTATCTGTTTTTACACCCCAAGGGACCGCGTTAGCAGTTTGCAAATCGGAGCAAACGTGTTCTCGAATTCCGGACTGCATTTAAAGTTCCCGGAAATCTGGAAAATTTTATTACACTTCCACTGGCTAGCAGCACCATTTTATGGGCTTTGTCTGTCCAAACTGCCTTCTAAACTCGACCATATTCTTAGACAGTAGTTTGTACTTACTGGCTTCTAAACACCACCATCTTCTCGTCTTTGTCCATCCGACTTGGACACCAGTCTGTACTTACTGGCTTCTAATCACCACCATCATCTGCTCTTTGTCCATCCCACATGGACGCCAGCCTGTACTTACTGGCTTCTTAACTCAACCATTTTCTGGTTTTTGTCCACCTCAAATGTGGGATGGACAAAAGACCAGATGATGGTGGTGTTTAGAAGGCAGAAAATACAGACTGGTGTCCATGTTGGGTGGACGAAAGGCCAGATGATGGTGGTGTTTAGAAGCCAGTAAATACAGACTGGTGTCCATGTGGGATGGACAAAAGACCAGAAGATGGTGGTGTTAGACAGACAATGGAGTAACAGCCAGTGTAAGTGGAATACAATTTTCCAATGTTCAGGGAACTGTAAATGCTGTCCGGAAATTGTGAACACGTTTGCTCCGATTTGCAAACTGCTAACGCTGTCCCCTGGGGTGTAACAATAGACAGACAGACACGTCGAAATTAGAACCCCTCCGTGAAATACGTCACTCGGAGAGGTAAAACTCGTAATAATGGTTTATAGACAAAACTAACATAATATATCGAACGTGGCAGTTTTAAGTCACAATTTGACCTAACAATAATCTCGTTTCTCAGCCTTTGTCTCTAGAAGTTTAGTCTAATGGGGTAAAGAATTGTTCGCTAGAACCACAGTCGAGTATAAACATGGGATGGAAATGAAGTATGCCACTGAATAATAAAACGCCCTATTTGGAGAAACACACTATTGGAAATATAAACTGATAGGTCGAACATTAAACTATTATAGTGTTTGAACTAAACTAACGATATAAATGTCTAGACATGAGTTAACTTTTCTGTTTCAGAGAAAGCAATGTGTATTTATTACACGAATAAATATCTACTTTGGGAAAACACTGAAATACTGAACTGAATAATGCCGTCATAAAATGGTTTTTCGTCGAATTTTTGTTACTCTCCACAGAATATAAACCAAAATTTTCTCGAGCTGTTGAGAATCTTTATTTTGTAACACGATTGACTATTCCATTTCGTTATCAACTTTAGGGTAGCGACAGAGAAGAAGTAATCCACAGATGAGAGTATATAAATCAGCATTAAAATGCTATGAGATAATAGACTAGGATGATGATAGAGCAGTAAATGTACCATTTAAGTGAACAAAATTTAGAACATAATTCAGTACGAGCTTGAAAATTTGAAGAATATTTTCAGATATCTCAAAAAATAACAATTTTACCATGTGCATTTCTAAATAACGGAGTCATCACGCTCCAGTTTTTACTCACATCGTATGATGGGTATCTACGATGAGTTTGACCTGTTCTGTAGTAGTAATAGTCGTCGTCGTCGTGACACCGTTGCGCCTTTGGCAGTATGAAATTTTTGTTCGTCATTTTTAAATGTTAACGTTTCAGTTCACAGGTCGAATTTTAAACTTTATTCAGGGAAGAAATCTTTTTTCAAATACTTTTAAGTTATTTTTCTCCACCAAGATTCGAACCACGGACCTTCGGACCAACAGCTCTGTCCTACACTAACTGACCTACAGACATTTGCTGAAAAACTGTTGCAGAGATGATAGTAGTAGTAAGAAGGCTCGGAGAGACTAAGTCTCCGTCAGGCTCAGCCCACCCCCCAAACCGGTACTCTACTTTTTCTACTACAGGTTTATTGCTATCATGTTATCTACATTGTATCGATGCGACTAATAGTTTTACCAAATAGTAGCAATAGTAGAGGTACAATGAGAACTATTGACAAACATGAATAGAAATAACGGACATGAGGAAGTAAGTAGGGTGTTGGTGACGTGTGATTCTCATTCCCTGGCAGGCAAAGAAATACTATTCACATCGTCACCGGAATACCAGGGATTATTTGATTAGAAGGAAATTTATTGAAGTAGGGATAGCTATATTGTGCTCTGCCCATCTTGTTTTTTGTTGTTTTATTATTTTTTTTCTGTGTTTTTTTTCAAGTCTCAGAAAACTTCCCTAAATTCATCGATAGTAATGAATTTTTCCAGAAGAAAATAGGGGAAGTGGGTAGCCGTAGCCTTGAGCCATACAAGTCGTCCAGTGTTTCTCACTTACAATGGTCGATTCCCCTACCACCCTTAAAATTTGAATCTGGCCAATCGGCGCGAAGCATAAAATAGTACCAGATTTCATTGCGAACGCCACCATGTAGCGAACTGTGGAACTAACTTGTGTAGTCTGCTTATATTTCTGCTGTGCGTCAGTTTGAGTTAGGGTTACGTCAGGCAACGGGTTAATGCGGATATTGGTTTAATTAAGGACGAAAATTCGGTTATTTAATAAAATGAATGTCGTTAAGAGTACGCAGTGTGATTTAACGTACAAGGAAACTACCGATAAGAAAACTCAGGCTGTGTTGAAAGGAAAAGTAAGATCTACCCAAACCAATCCCAATGTTAAAAATCAAACTACAACAACTTGGATACAACTTTATTACTTTGAACTCTTCCCTATCACAGTTTAAAACTTCGGACAAGTTAATTTTTTCCCTGGAACTTAGAAATACCAATGTATTTAACAATAAAGACATATTTTAAAATAAGTTATGAATTTAGTACTTACCACTCGATTCCAGCCTCTGCCATTCTGCCTGAGTGCCTCACTGCCTCTAGCAGACGTCTCTAGTCAGTTGGAAGGCGTAGGACCGTACTGTCCACAGAATCACGTCACTCGTGTGTTAATGCGCGTAAAAATCCTATCTCTCTTCACCCCCACGGGGAGGGAAATGGCGCGAAAAGTCCGTAAACGGGACGCCTCGCGAAGTTGCCCAAGCTACCCACTTCCCCTATTTTCTTCTGATTTTTCGCAATTTCTTAAAATTCTTTTACTAGCCAGCCTTTATAACATCCGCAAAATCTGTTCGTCGAATATATTCAGAATAATTAAATCAACTTAGCGTTTGTGTATGTAAACATAAAGTATGATCTTATTTCAAGTGGTCTGAAGTCGCGCCATTTGAATAGACGTAATGATATAATAGTATAAAAATTTTAAAAAAATGGGGGCTAATCATGGTCGGCATTAACTAGAATATAAACAACGCTTATAAAAACTCTTAAACTGACCAATGTGCTTGTGCAATTTCACGCGATTATTTTATTTTATTTTTTTTCCAACACGTGGAAATAAGAAAAATATTTACAATTAGCCCTTGAATGTCCGTAAATACATCAGTGAAAAATTCCTATTTTTGATTACATCGTCTTTCATGTTTTAATATTTCAACGGTGAAATTTAAAAATAAATTTAAAATTATCGTAACTTTTCTTTCAATAATACTAGCCTGCTTATTTATTGGATGAATTTAGTGTTATCAGCCTCATTTTAAAACTATCGTGGAATTCCTTGTCGTCGTTATTCAAATTCTCTATCAAAGTACATTTCATTTTATTTCTTTGAACCTAGTCTCTCGAATAGAACAATTTCCCAGCCTTTGCTATTTAGAATAAGGCTCTGAATACGACATACCAGTCAGAAAAAATAAGGCCGCCATTACAGTAGTAAAAGATGTTGACAAACGACGACATCGTGACGGCCCCCCGTTATCAGAATCGCTTTAGGCGCTGCACCTCGGAGATCACGACTTTCGAGAGCTGCATTTCTATATAGCTGGCTACAATCTTCTTGAATTCAAATTGAAAGAATTTCTTGAAAACATTCCGAATAGCTTTAGAGTCTATGGACTGGGCCCATCGTCTCGAAGCGATATCTCCCGCTTGACGTTTAATGTCGGCCGTCGAATGTCGAGAAAACGACGTCAGACAATGGTTTGGATCGATTTGAAGGTATAGGGCAGAGAACCAAACCTGACAAGGCCTAACGCCGACATGGAGAGGATATGTACAATTTCAAGTTTATCGATGTATTCCTCTAAAACAGTATTTCTCGATCCGAATACAGACGAGAACTGCAGGGAAAAATCGTGAGATATAATTTGTGTAAACGGTAATTTACGGAGCTTAGTTACCATTTTAAACTTTGCTAAAAATTACATTTTTCAGTATGCAGGAATGAGTGCAATATTTATATGGAAAGTTTTTAGTTTTACCAAGAAGCTGCCACTAATGTTAGTGTCAACTCAGAAGTTAAGGGCAAGCGAACACTAAAGCGCTTAATATCTTATTTTATGATTTGTTTTTTAGTTATTTTATTGTAGAGAAATTCACTTTCAATTTGGTGATGTTATAATTACCTTGTAAATTCTAGATTTATTTTTAATATTTATTTCTGTTATTTTATGCAAATAATAGGAATTTATCAATGTTTTTTCATCTGAAACTTGCACCTTCACTTTACACACACCATCGATGCGTAAGAGCGTATTGCTCGGAATCTCCCTGAAAAACTTTTTGTGTTTATTTCAACTGTATATTTTAATCAGCTTGCCCTAGGATTAACGTTTTTCATTTACTAAGTCGCTAAATCTGTAAGAGATATTTTATTCGGAAGTAAAAACTGATGCTTAAGCATACAGCTTTGGATATGATCCAACACGATCCATGAATGATCTTAGAGATCTCTGACGGATTTTATTGTAATCTCTGAGCAGCTAAATGAAATAGGCCTTTGGTCGAAGAAACTTTCATCGGCCGTGTCTTTTGAAATAAAGTTTAAAAAATTTTATCCGTCTACTAAAGTAGAAAGAAGTTGAAGTCAGGTAATGAAATTGATGAAAATAATATCTAAATCTTGCCAGCCGGTAAAAACGACGGAGTTTGGTGGAAGAATACTGGCGGAAGAGAAAGCCTTTGAACGATATAGCATTTTCCCCTTTATTACGTTCCCGTTGGTCGAAGCCCATTTTTTTCACCCTTCTCGAAATTCCCTGTCTTTCTTCGGTTAAAGCTAAAAGTGGGATTTGAAGCGTCCGTTGGAATTTTCCTATCTAATCAAGCTGTATAGAATGATTCGGAAATTTCGTGGCGCGTTTAGGATCCGCTTTTGTTCTTGTACAGTCTCGGAGCTTCAGGCCCTAGCTACGGAATGCGCATTCTCTCCCTCTCCCCACTCT
Source organism: Phalangium opilio (assembly GCF_054372755.1). Taxonomy (NCBI): domain Eukaryota; kingdom Metazoa; phylum Arthropoda; class Arachnida; order Opiliones; family Phalangiidae; genus Phalangium; species Phalangium opilio. The sequence goes on from NW_028324207.1 coordinate 4,327,068, forward strand.
CTCTTTTCCAACTACCAACATTCCAGAGCGGAGAAACGGGGCTCTTACTTCCTAACCGCCATACCTTAACTTTACTACTTTCCAGTCTCTAGCCGTCACCCAATTCCAAAGCGCGGCTTAACGGTCCTAAGCGGTGAAAACCGCTATATCCCTTTTTATTTTTATCGTTCTACAGCACCACCTCTTCTTCCTCTACCTTCACTTTCAAACTTATAAAAGAAGGAAGTTAAAGGGAATGAGTTGACTTTTGCTAAAACAAAAAGTATCAAAAACCAGTTTCTCCTAAGTATACAGACTTTTGCTTTTTCCAAGAACTAAAATTTTCGTGGAGTAGAGTAAAGGCGACATGGTCAAATCTGGATATCGCAGCACTGCCGACGGGAGAAACAGGTACACTAACCTGCAGTGCAGACCTACGAAACTTTGTGTAAAGTTTGAAATGTGCAAGAAGCTTTTTTAAACAGAAGTATTCAATTATACTCTAATTTTATTACGAGTATTTAGAATTAATACATTAAGGGATATGGCCCTTGGAATTGAAAGAAGTGACATCGCTCGGAAAAAAGCGGTAGAGCTGTTCTTCTTGGAGTGGTGGGGTGATGAAGTGGTAAGCATTTTTGCCTCGCAGCAAGAGGGTCCCGGGTTCGATCCCGGACTGTGGCACCGGGTGAAAAACCTGGGAACAAACCCTTCTGCGTAGAGTTTGCAAGTTCTCTTCCCCGCTTGTTAAAGGAGTTTTCCTCCGCGGTCTTACCCGGTTTCTCCTTTCCATCAAAACTTGCCGAGGTTAATAATAATAGTTAGTATATGGCGCTGTAGGTTAGCTGTGGCATAGGGGCTAGCCACCACCTCTCTATGCATTGAAATCGTGACCCATTGAAATATAGCCCTCTAGGTGTTATGGGCACGAAATAAAGCTAGATTATTATTATTTTAAAAATGCCCTATCTGTGCTCAATGTAGTAATTTATGGTGGAACCAACGAAACTGTAGCCATTATATAATGTTCTTACCGAGGCTCCATTATACCTACGACTTATAACCCATTTTTGGTGTCCCACCCGACAACCTTGCGGATATTGGAATTACTTCTTGTCTCTCTATTCTGGTATACGTTCCCCAATAACTATTTATGTAAACACTTTATTTTTCAACGTGGTTATGGTTTGTATAACATACCAATCGATCAACAGTATGGATGCCAAGTCGACTACTTCTATTATTGCACGTTTGCCGCTTTTCTTAGTAAAATTCCATGGCTTCATTCCACGCCATCTTTTCTTCGGCCTGGCTGCCCAGTTACGCCTTTCGGTAACAGGCTACGTGAAAAGAGCCTCTAAAAATTTAGTCCTTTAAAAGTACGACACAGTGGTCGTCTAGAGGCCTTTTCCTTCCTCCTATACGTTCCAACTATTGAATGACCCCTTGATCAATACCCGAATGCTTTCTAACAATGCTTCTAGAATGGGATAGAAAGGCTTTAGACCGATTTTCGATGAATATGGTTGCGGAACTTCAGTTCTGAAGTCAAAATCCTATTAGAAAATCAAAAACCCTGCAATAACCGCTATATGTAGAAGGGTGAAATTTCGCAGGCTTGTTACTCGTAGTTAGTAGGTACGTACGAATAAGGACTTTCAGAATCCGCACATATCATGAGAATGGCGGTAAAATTAAAAACAATTTTTGTGGAATAATGAATGCACGTTTCAGATTTTTCACTAATATTATGGCAGTTTACTTTATCATAAATGGACGAACTTTTTACGGTTGATAATGGTTGCTCAAAAAGTAAGAAGAATGTCTTAATATTTGCTGCTAGTATTAATTATATCAAAATTTAGAAAACCTTAATAATTATTAATTGAACATGGGAAGTTTCTTACATTTTTTTCCGAAATTGCACGTACTCTTTTTTTCTGAAACAGCTAGCATGTAATGATTTTCAAGAAAGTATCGTTTTCGAGGCCGGCCTGGTTTAAAAAGGAGATCCCAAACCATTTAAGTCAAATAGTTCTGCGTGACCGGCGATCGAATATAAAGAGCACTAGGGCTATAGCATAAAATAGTTGTGGGAGTGCGGTATTTGGTGTAGGGACGAGCATCGTGGCGTGTCTTTAGATCGGACTAAAGACTAGCCTCTGCTTTTCTATATTCCGGTTTAGCCTTTATTCCAAAGGATTTGCCCAAAAATAACTCTGGGACGAAGAAGCTTTTTCCCTACACTTTGCTGCTGGTGAGTCGCGCGTAAATTGACCGTGAAGGGAAATGGTCTCGACGACATTTCAGCTTTACCGCCGCAAACTCGGGACAAACCTATATACAGCCAATGTTTTTCTTTCGCTCCTTCTCCAGATATACCGTCCTATGGCCCTTTTCCGAATAAAGAAGATGGAGCGCCAAGAAGGCAGACATAACAATTCGAGAGCTTTCCTTAGATAACAACGCTCCGTGAGGGGTCCAGAGCTAGCCTCTCTCTTCCCATAGAGTTCTTCCCGATGCCCCCGATCTTCCCTTTATCCTCTAATAGCAGACACCGCTCGCGCTACGGATATTATTCTTCAGTCTCCAATAAAGAGGCCTTCAATCGAACCAACGAGTCCAGCAAAGAGAACCCAATGATGGGATAAAAAATATTAAACAAAATGCATCTGGAAATTTTCATTTTTCGGCGAACGACGGAACAAGGCCTGGAGAAGACATAAACTACTTCTTTTGGGGTATTATCTATTTCAACCGAAAACCGCTAGCTCATACAAATATAAATTACTTCATGGGACATCAATCACAAAGAAAATTCTCATATCGTAACTATGGCCACGGAGTTTAACTATTCAACAAGGAAATTATTCATATACCTATATTATAAAACGCCCGTTACCTTCAACAAAGGTATAGGTATAAAACTTGCATATACGCCCTCTAGACACAATGGATTAACCGCACTGAATTCGGCGATTAAACCGTTCGTTCGGGACTGACGAATGATATTCATCGAATTTATTCACGAGGCTCATGCCATTACGTGAGCCACCTCTAGACAATTGATACGTCGTTTGAATTTTCAAAATGTAATGCAAGGCTTGACCTATATTTTAATTCAATACCCGTAACGGGCTCTTTGTCATGTAAAGGATTAGAGTACTACCATATTTTCATATCCATAATTGTCACACGTTATTGTCAAAGAAGAAAAAGTTCAAACACGCGTATCTTACATTTTAAAACGTTTCTTTCTATTTTTGGTGACGTTCTTAAAATCCAACCTACCATTTTAAAACCAAGATTTTAAAATGTAAAAGCAGGCCCCAAATGAGAATTGATATACGTTTTTTTAATATAACTAGTGTTAAAAACTGTACAGTATGTTCAATGGACCATTTTGAGTCCCAAAAGTTTTATGACATTTTGTAGTCCGGGGCACGGTAAACAGGATATGATTAGATTATTTTAGGAAAGAACCGTTAGTTAAATTAGTACTGTCTTTAAGGTTTGTTGATTAATTTTAGGGGTGGCCCAAGAACCAAATATCATAGAACATTTTCGGCTCAAAATGGTCCTTAAAACCCACTTTACTTACTATGGTAATACCATAGTATATTAGTTCATATACCCTGTATATGAACTAATGGATTGGTCGTAAAGCGCAAGGAGGTTTAATAGTAAGAATATTGAACCATAAAATATGAAAAAATTATACCACAAAAATACGAGGTTAAACCGATCTATAGCATCATAAAATATAAAAAAAGGTTTACTTTTTTAATTAAAATTTTTTGTTACATCGACGAACATGAATAGAGTGAGAATAAGATTTAATTATGGTAAATTATACAAAATATACGATAACTAACCGATCTTTGTCCTGAGTTCAAACATGCAAGTCAAGTGTGTACGGGATAAAACAGTTCTACAGGCGCCCGTTGAAAATATATTTGTTTTACAAACCCTGGAATCATGCTTCTCCTATAGTACCTTCTGACTCTCAATGTTTTGTGTCTCTGGAACCTTTTGTCCTACCGTGTTAAAACTGGTGTTTCTAGAGACATTGATCTTAAATATTCGAGGTTCAGAAATAAACTGTAAACATTTTCTTAGATTTTATAGGAAATTCGATCTTTCTTTATGCGCAATCACAATTATTTACGTGTTTGGTGCAAACGGCGTGGTTCAATGTAAGCTTGTTATAATTGCAGGGTACATACAACATTTGGAAAACAAATTTCCCTGAGAATTCCAAAGTTTTTCCCCATATACTTCCCTGAATGGAGTATCCTATGGAGCAAATGTTATCGAAGGAGGGGAGGGGGACAAATAAGACTATAACATAATCAAAGGACATCCCCGTATCTCTATTATAACCATAGTTATGAGCATCCAAAGTATAGTGTAATGTTAATCCTATGGAGGGGATGTTTACGAACATTTTGCTCGGCCCCTGTTTGACGCAAATTCCCCTGATTTCAATGAATTTTCCCTGATGTTTTTGTCAACTACTCATTTCCCTGATTTTTTTCAGGTTTTCCTGGTTTGTATGAACCCAGAATTGTCCTATTCTAGACTCGTAACATTTTATATCTATGATTAACCCCAAATTAAACATCATTTTATTTAAATTGAAAGTTGTAAAAAGCTACTATTTCATATAAAACATCATCATACAGATATTTGAAAGGCCTAGCAAACGCCAAGAAGCCTAGCTGGTATCTACACACGTCTTTAATACTTTTAAGCGAACTTAGCACTTCTTTTGATAAGTCAAAGTGAGGCGTATTAATACGATGTTGATCGAGTTCGTTAGAAAACAGGTACAGTATCTGAAAATGAGTTGGTGAAAGACGGTGATATCTTTACTCGAATATAAATAGGTCGTGTTTGAATCTCTTCCATCCTCTTCGTATTGATTGCGATACATCCACCACTCTCTCGTTTAATAAAGATTTACTCGAGCGAAAGCCCTAAATAGTAAAGCCCGAGAAATATTAGAAGCATTATACCAAGTCAAGAACGAACGATCGATTCTCGTTTATACTCAGATACAGCTATTACACTTGGGAATCGTTTTAGAATCGGAACACCCCTAGTAAAGAAATGTTTTTGTTTCAAAATCAAAAGAGGCGTATTAACCCTTTTCATCTATATTTGGTTCCCTTTAATTTGAGATGTAAAATTACTTTTTAGAAGCGTTTATTTAAAGGGAATGAGAAGCTTCGTTTGAAAAACCTCTGATTTATATAAGAAAAAATAGAATTAATTCCTGTGCATTCAAAAATATCAAGCTTTTCATTCTCCGATTTCTTGGTTATTTGAAAATGCTTCATATGAAATTATTTGAAATCCACTTTTTATGAAAGGCTGAAACGTTTCCCGTAGGCTGACGTCACAGATATATTTTTCACGTGAGATGATGCCACTCTCTCTGATATTAGACCCAGAGTTTAGACTCGTATAGGATTCGAGTCGCGTATAGGATTCCCGCGCATTTTTCCTCACGTCATAGTGACGTCATCAAACGGGTGAACAAGCTCGACAACAGAAAATTATTGATATATCGAAACTGAGTTTTTGTGATTTTTCAATGGGTTTTAACAGAAGTGGTATGATACTAGAAGTATTGAGCTAACCAAATTCTTCACTCGGCATTAGTGAAAAGACTTGATAAAACACAAACGGTTGGCCCTCTAGTGGCGGTTTCAGAATTTTTCCCTCCAAAACGTGAGACGCTCGCGGTGGTAGACGGCCGAACTAGATTCAAGGAGCCGGGTCCGTGTTCTGCGGCTTTAGGTTGAGGGGAAGGGGGTAGGAAATGTTTTTGGAACTCGACCAATTTTTCTCTCTCTAGTTTTAGCGCGTGGGAAGCGGCATAAAATCCTCAAATTTGTTCACTAGTGCCAGGATCTATTACCAATGCTAGAGCCCTTCACTTCTAGTCTCATACCACTTCTGGTTTTAATAATAGAAACTTTGGTTCAATTATATTAAAAACTTGATATTTTGAAATAAGAGACTCGAAAGTGTATCATAATAAGCCTACCACTTTCGTGGTAAAATATGATATGAAATTGTAAGTTCGCATACCCTTTAAGATTTCAAACTTTAAGAAATACTAAATTAGCTATTTACATTTTAGAAAAAAAAATTACTGAATGAACTATTTCGAAAAATATCTATTCCATCAGTAATTAATAGTTAAGTCAAGTATGATACCTCCTATTGTCAATTTGTCATTACGCAATTTTTTCCTTAGTTAAATACAGGATCAATACGAAATTCCTGACAAGTCGAAAACCATATTACGCTCTTGGCTCTGCCTCACCAAAGAAAGTTTCAAAAGTAACAAGTTGGATATTTTTGAATTTACTCGGAAACTCATCTCCATTACAGAGAGGCTCACCAATATTTTATCGTTTATTCGAAAGAGCATATATTTTTTAAATTTGGACATCTACTCTATTGCCTCCTCGTTAGGTCATATGCCCGCACCATGACTACTTATGTGATATTGGGGTAAAATATTTCCTTATTCAGAGAGTGTGTGTAAGGTCTGTGAGGAATTAACGTGGGTATTTTTTAGCCTCGAGTCGTAAATGTTCCATAACATTTTGCCAGGGTTAAAAAAACCCAGTCCACCGGGTTTTATTGGGTATTTGGGTTTTTTTATCTTTAACAATTGTGCGCATGGTAGATATTGTCATTCAAAAGTAACTGCTTAATAAAAAGAGTCTTAATATGTTTCATTAAAAATAATACATATTATTGAATAGTACTTTTGAAGTTGAAGCAACAAATATCTTAAACTATCTTTAAAATGAAATTATTCTATCATTCAAATTCATCAAAATTGATGATCTTAGTGATGGGTCTTATTAACTAGGTTTTTAGTCGGTTTTTATGGGGAATAAAACCTAATAAAACCCGCGGGTTTTTTTTGGGGCTGAGTTTTTTTAATTCAAGCCCTGCATTTTGCTGCAAATTAAAATTTGAGTGTTCAACGTGATGACCTCATAATTAAACAATCATTGTTTTACGTTTGGATAAATAAATTTAAAGTAAAGGATGGCTCCGTTGGTGCTACTTAAAGATGGCTTTTCTACTACACAGTGGCTAAGCTTGGTAAAGATTAGTTAAGGCAAAGGCAGGAACCAATCAAACCCAATACACTAGGTCTGATTGGTTTCTGTCTTTGGCCACATAATTCGTGTCCAGAAGGATAGCCAGAATGCTAGGGTTGATAATGGAGCTGCCTGTTGCTTTAAGGGGTCATCTTTAAAATACTCTAAACTTTAAAACCGTGGGCAGGACGGATAAATGTCATAAGTTTTTTTTTCGACTCGAAATCACCCACAGAACAACCCTCTAAATTTCTGAATGGCCGTTCAGAAACATCTTGTAATCTTCTAGCTTTGTCTACCCAAAAACATAAGACAGCAAAGAAAATTAAAATTTACTAATGTAATAATTTGCAGTGGTGTTTGGTAGAATACCAATTTACATCTCTTCTCTTATCACACTGGAAAACGAGGAAATATAAGAGCAAAATTCTACACGATGAAAAATAATTCAAAAACTGTTTGCTAATCAAAACAAACTACAATAGAAATATTAGCAGAAGGAACTCACTTAGGTCCAGAACGGGAACGTCAGGCTGAGGGAATCTCAAAAATACCCCGTGAATTTGTGCAACTACACATACAACTTCCTTCTTTGAATAAATAGTTTTCGAGTACGAATAAGGATAAAATAACGTGGATAAAGAATAGACAATGCCAAGATCTATTTTTGAGTACCCTCTTTACCTTTTAACAACAAGGAATAGTCGGCATGACCCCCCACCTCTTCATTACGTAACGAAAGATTCTGAACCCTGTGTCTGGCAAACAATCTTCCGCTTATTTTGCATTCTGAAAACACGTAGCCTGCTTTATACTGTTTCTCCGTAATAATAGTAATACGATCGTCTATTTTTCTCTAAAGCGTTGAAAATGCTCGAAACCAAAATTCCAATCTCTTTGGCCGTGCAAAAGTTTAATGAAAAGTCTTAGATGATCTTTAAGCCCCGTTACTACGTTAGTCGTAAACAGCTTTAAATCGATTCGAACCTATAGTTACTTAACGTATGATTACAACCGGGAACCAGAAGACGGTTCTGCTTCCCGAAGTAACACGAAGCGATGTGAGCACGCTGGTTCTACGTCACTTCCCGAAAAAGACCCACGTCTAGAGTAGAGCCATGGTCAACGAGCTAAAGTTATTTTGATACTTTTGTTACAAAGGGTGTTCATCGGCTGTGAGATATTTTCGTGTTTATTAATAAAATGTATTTAAAACATAAAATTTCAAAAGGCTCCACATTTGCCGAATAAGGTGATTGTTAATCAGTTATCGTCTAGCAAATGAAACTAATCAATTTAAAATAAAACATTGTATAAGAATTGAAGAGAGAGCAGACGACGGACATTCATTTTGCCACAGCTCACCCCTAGCGTATGAACCAACACGTCAATAACCGCTGATAACCAAAGATCTTCTAATAATAACTGGTTTATAAACCGTAATGGTCGAAGGTGTGAACGTGGCTTCACGGTAATGAAGTTTATGTACTAATATATGATTTTCATTACCCCTGCTAACTATAGCCCTGTAACATTTAGTATCACTTTCTCAAACCCCTGCCAAGTTAAATAAATTGTGAACAGTCTCTTATATACACCAACTCTTGTAAAATAATCTATCAAATTTTCAAATTGAGGAAGAGCAGTCTTTGCTTTGGCTTCTCTTGAAGAGGAAGGGAAGGCTCCCATTCTCGTAATAAGATTAGTTTTAAAAGTCCAGACTTTATTTCGCTCTATTTACCTCATCCCTTTTAACAAGACAAGCAAAGCGTTAATTTGGTTTACGTTATATGCATCCATTCGTTTTCAAAGCCGTCTAGTCGGAATACATTAACGCCAAGCTTTTTATTTTTAGAACCAATTCTTAGGTTCATTTTGAATATAAGTTGATGTACTGTACCAGAAGTGAGATGAGACTAGAAGTATCGAGGTAACCAAATTCTTCACTCGGCAAAAGTGAATATTCTTGATAACACACCAACGGTTGGCCCTCTGGTATCGGTTTCTGAATTTACCCTCGAAAACGTGAGAGGCTCGTGGCGGTAAACGGCTTTAGGTTGAGGGGAAGGGGTAGGAAATGTTTTGGAACTCGACCAATTTTTTTCTCTCTAGTGTAGGCGCGATGGAAGCGGCATAAAATACTCAAATTGGTTCACTAGTGCCAGGATCTATTACCAATGCTAGAGCCCTTCACTTCTAGTCTCATCTTACTTCTGACGGTACTCTCCTAGATAAGGTAATAAATATGAGCTATTTTATTTAACGATGCAATTGTTGTGTGAGTTTTAATATTAATTAGACGTAGATAGATAAGATTAAAAATTTAACTTCCTTAGATCTCTGCTATGTTTTCCTTTATATTGTCAGTACATCATTAAAATCAGCTAGAAAAATACAACATTAAAGACATAACTCAATATTAATTTGACCATGTATTGTTATAGGATAGGGTATGCTAAGTAATGAATATATATTTATTAATACCTGTGTGGAATATTTTAGAGAGCAGGTAGGCCTTTGTAGACAAGTACCGACACCCTTCAGTAATGTTAAAGAGAAATCACAGGTTTTCGCTCCATTTCCAATTGAAAAAGCATGGGATTTTTGGTGGTCTAGCACATTGAAACTGCTGTGAAGATATGTTTCGGAATACATTCAAATTAACAAGTAACTATTCAAGATGTGCCTTTTTCAAGTTTCATCAAAAACAATATTCCAAGTATTCTAATTCAATTATTTTGTAAAATATGATAAAAACGGTTTTCGCTTAAGCAAGTCAGTATAAAACGTTAGCACGTTTATTATTAGAAACAATTAAAATTTGTAACTCTCTGAGTGACGATGACGTCACGGAGAGGTATTACGCATGAATTCAAACGTCAAGAATAGCTATGTTAAAAATGATTTTAGAAAAAACGTTTCTTTAAACGACTTAACTAGAATTAATCTAAATTACTGACGGTTAAAATAATTGCTATAAGTTATATTTATTTAAGAAAAACATCATAATTGGTAGATAGCCCTCGACTCGAAGAGGTTTGTTTTGGTTTCCCAACTTGTACTTTTTAAGGCTTTTTTCAAAGGCACTTTTAACAGGAAAAGGTTTGACAATGAATCAAGTGTAGAATAAGGTTGGTACCGGTAATTGTAAACGATTCTAAATCTGAACACTTTTTCTTTAAAATTTTGTAACTAATTTTTGGGCGGCTCAAATTCCTTTTAAAAGAGCTCAATTTATAGATTGAATATCGAGTATTACGATAAAAATGGTTAGGATATTGTAGGAATACGTGGATGAAAGATACGGGCCAATATACGCACCAACTAGGACTGATCAACTTAAGTTGATGCCAATTTTAGGTGTTTCTTAATACATTACCATCGGGGAATAAGCTTTAGCAAGAGTTACAATAATCCCACGATAACAAACCTATAACCATTAGATAGATCACGTTTTTTGCTATAAATTTGATATTAAAATCTCTGGTTTCGGTTCGGAATTCGATTCAAAAATAGAGTTGGAAAAAACCGAGTAAAAATTGCAAATGTGAACACGACGTTTCAAGGTTAATTCGAATCCTTTTTAAGCAGGGCCCCCAGAGGTCTCTGGACAAATAGGTCTCGGGACAATTGGGTCTCGGGACAAATGGGTCTCGGGACAATTGGGTCTCGGGACAATTGGGTCTCGGGACAATTGGGTCTCGGGACAAATGGGTCTCGGGACCTAACCCAACCCAACATTGTTTGGGGGTAAGATGATTATTTATATGAGTATTAAAAGCCCGCCTCTTACCACGAACAATTTATTAGCAATAATAGAAATATTTTGGAAAATGTATCAGATAATTGATAGGAGAATATTTTGGAAAAGGTGGCAGCTAATTAATTGGAGAATATTTTAGAAAAGGTAGCAGCTAACTATTAGAAGAATATTTTGGAAAAGTGGGAGCTAATTAGTAGGAGAATGTTTTGGAAAAGTGGGAGCTAATTAGTAGGAGAATGTTTTGTAAAAGGTGGCAGCTATTTAATAGGAGAATATTTTGGAAAAGGTGGCAGCTATTTAATAGGAGAATATTTTGGAAAAGTTGGCAGCTAGTTAATAGCAGAATATTTTGGAAAAGGTGGCAGCTAATTAATAGGAGAATATTTTGGAAAAGGTGGCAGATAATTAGTAGGAGAATGTTTTGGAAAAGGAGGCAGATAATTAATAGGAGAATATTTTGGAAAAGGTGGCAGCTAACTATTAGAAGAATATTTTGGAAAAGGTGGGAGCTAATTAGTAGGAGAATGTTTTGGAAAAGGTGGCAGCTAATTAATAGCAGAATATTTTGGAAAAGGTGGCAGCTAATTAATTGGAGAATATTTTGGAAAAGGTGGCAGCTAACTATTAGGAGAATGTTTTGGAAAAGGTGGCAGCAAACTATTAGGAGAATGTTTTGGAAAAGGTGGCAGCTAATTAATAGCAGAATATTTTGGAAAAGGTGGTAGCTAATTAATAGGAGAATATTTAGGAAAAGGTGGCAACTAATTAATAGGAGAATATTTTGGAAAAGGTGGCGACGAATTATTGGGACCATTGCTTTGGAAAAGGTGGCAACGAATTATTGGGACCATTGCTTTGGAAACGGAGGCAACTAATTAGGTAACAAATAATCACGAGACCAAACCGTCCCGAGACCAAATAATCACGATACCAAATAGTCCCGAGACCAAATAATCACGATACCAAATAGTCCCGAGACCAAATAATCACGATACCAAATAGTCCCGAGACCAAATCGGTGAGACCAAATAGTCCCGCGACCAAATCGGCGAGACCAAAATGGCGAGACCAATTCGACGAGACCAAATTGTCCTGCTCCGACTGTACTACGCTTTTCCCTATAACCAAAGAGAGTTTTGGAAATATGATTCCGTAGCCTGTTTTAAAACGAGTGTGAAAATATGATTTCATAGCCTGTGTTAAGCTGGTCACGAGACTAAACACATACTCCCGTAGACACGAGGTTATACAGGGGGTTTCTGACAGGTCTTTCAGAAATTAAGGGGCATGTTCTTTATGCGATTTAAAGTCGAAAATGTTGTATGATTTTTATCGTCCGGGACACCGTCTTCAAGTAATGTTTGGCGTGTTTAACGGATGACCCATTAAATTTATTTAAGAAAGTGGAAAACAATGCTTATTTAATTAAAGGGACATCTGTAAAGCACTCCAAACAATAACTTCAAAATCCCGCACGTCAAAATGTTATTAAAAATTTTTGTCTCGAAATGGTCCAATGACATATCTTTACGAAGTACACTGTATGAAGGACAATAGTGACTCATATGACATACATCTTAATCTATCTATATCTATATAAATCAAAGTCCTGACTGACTGACTGACTGACAGACTGACTGATAATCAACGCCCAGCCCAAACCGCTTGCCCTAGAAGGCTGAAAATTTGCAGGAACGTTACTCATAAGTAGTAGGCGCGTACTAAGAAAGATTTTTCCAATCCGCCACCATCTTAAAAAATGGCGCCCAGAAATGTAAAAAATATTCTCTATGCAATTAAGTACGCGCGTTTCAACCGATTTCATAAATATTTAGTACACTGGTTTCCTTTAACCTATAGACGGGCTGAAAGGTCTTTTGGGTTCGATTTGTTGCCATCTTTTTAAATGGCGGCAAAAAAACTTAAAAACCCTTCTTTATGGAATAATGTCCGCGTGAAAAGTAATAAAAAATATCCCGACGGGCTGCGGGCAACGCCGAGTGTCTTCTCTCCTAGGGTGCTACAAAAATATTAGTCATCAGTAAAATCTACACATTCTTTATATCATTTTAGATGGAAGTTCTTATTACACGCGAGCGACGCCGCGGGTAACGGCTAGTATCTATATAAATCAAAGTCCTGATAGACTGACTGATAATCAACGCCCAGCCCAAACCGCTTGCCCCAGAAGGCTGAAAATTTGCAGGAACGTTACTCATAAGTAGTAGGCGTGTACTAAGAAAGATTTTTCCAATCCGCCGCCATCTTAAGAAATGGCAATCAGAAATGTAAAAAATCTTCTGTACGCAACAAAGTCCGCGCGTTTCAACCGATTTCACAACACACTGGTTTCCTTTAACCTATAGACGGGCTGAATGGTCTTTTTGGTTCGATTTGTTGCCATCATTTTAAATGGCGCTCAGAATTTTAAAAACCCTTCTTTATGAAAAGTAATGAAAAATGTCCCGACGGGCTGACGGGCAACGCCGAGGCCCTACTTTCCTAGGGTGCTACAAAAATATTAGTCATCAGTAATTACACGCGAGCGACGCCGTGGGTAACAGCTAGTAATATATCGTAAATTTTCCGAGAAATTTAGAAGTTTATCGAACAATTTGACATTATAGCAATTGGAAAACACTGCTTTTGATATTATCAGATCTGTTTTCATCCTCTTATGAGTCCAAATTGAATTTTCTAGCTCGTTCATCCAGTCGATTATGCCAATTCTTTGCCGCGGACGGAAAGGAAAGGATAAATTATGTATTCAATTAGCCTTTGCCGAATTAATTATAAAATAACTCTTTTGCCACCAAGCCGCTCCGAGCTTCCTTAATTGCGAAAATTCTAAGCGCGTTTCAGATAAATGTATTAAAGACTGTTTACCAAATCTCCAATTCCGTTTCGGAAAAGGGAGGAAATAGGGATACGCGGAGAGGAAGTACACGAAGGAATTAAAGTTTCTCAAAACGAGTCTCGGAGAATACCAACGAGTTATTATCGCACTTCCGAAATCTCCTTCCCGTCTTCTCTGAACAAGAAGGCTTTAGAATGAATAAGTCGTCGGAAATTTCAAAAACCTTTTGCAAAAGATAATTCGCTTTTAAAGTATTCCGCGGCACTGCCGGATATATCAGTTACGTGCTAGGGGGACTGGACACTTTCTCTTTCTTTTAACACGCGTTTATTACAGTTAACGGAAAAAAGACTTGGTGAAAGTTTTCTTAAATTATATTCGGTTTGCAATAAATAATCAATTAATAAAACTGGATATCATTTAATTGGATTCAGGGCCATGTCTTCTAACAACTTGGGAGAAGACCATTAATAGTTTCACTATATTATTTGGAGTGTTCTGCAATAAAGTTGTGTTCATTGTATTTCATAGGCTTGTGCATTTCATAGTTTTTTCTTCATTTCTGCATTTACAATAAATACTTTGTTAAGGTAAAATGTTTTAAACCAATAAAATTCAGATTCAAATTTTTTGGAACGCTACGGTTTTGTAGGTACCTAACAGTAATTTATGCGCTGTAACAGTCGTATTGGCAAAGGTTCTGAGCTCCAAAAATACTAGAATCAATGAATAATGTAGTTGGTAATTCACTGACAATATACCGTGCAAATTGTCATTGGGAAAACTGCTGTGTTTTTAAAATAGAAAATTTACAAACACATTCGGTTAATTATTACCTTCTAATCAAAAAATAAATATCAGTTAAAACTATTTTTAGTCTATGCATTTTAAAAAATACAACAAAGTATGTACTTCTATTAGGAAATTTCCTTGACAGCGATCTAGGTTTAATATTGCGTGTATAACCTTCCATGACTTCTGGTTTTTGAATGAGAACCCTGGTTTTCTCCAAATGAAGCATGTCAATTTTCTGTTCAACTTTCGCCGCACTGGAATAATATTATTTAGACCAACTCGTTGCCATGCCAATTAGAACCCGTGAAATAAACATACGGATCCTTACTCATAACTAGCGCAACTTCAAAATGAACTTGATCCCGTTGCTAGACATACGAATTTTAGGCTTACTATGATGCTAACTTTAATCACGGCTATTCCAATTAATTCTCTTAGATCGGAAATTCGCTTTGGTCTCTGAGCGTATTACATTTACTATTCTGGGATGCTCTGATATATTTTGCGCGTTCAATTTGAAGATCACCTCGCTCTAGGCCTGTAATCCGCTCGGTGCTCATCTGTAATAAATGAAAAATTATTTGTACGGATCTCTAGAAACATTTTGACATGAGCATTAAAATATTTATAAAAAAGACCTTTAATAATTCAGAAATATCTCCCGTATCGAATTTATTCTATGGAAGTATGAAATAAATTTTATTTTCTCAAAACTTTTAAAACTATTCTCTATTTTAAATATTAAGATAAGTGGACAACGTAGCTCGCGTCAATTGCACTATTGGGATGAATGAGATTATAATCTAAAAACTATAACTTCATTTGTCTAGGGGTTTCATGCGTTAGTGCATACTTCAGCTTAGTAAGTAAAATATAACTTGAATTGAGTTGTTTTTAATAAACACATTTTTAATAGCAAAAGTCAGGCGTAATTAAATAACTTATAATCATAGAAAGACAAAAAGGCTTAAAGATTTAAGGTACGTTTATTCGGAACCCATATCAGGCAGATTATCACGTTAGCAAGTACCGAAATAATGTTTTTCACAGACTCTTGGCTATCTCTCCAACCCCACCGAACGTTCTTGTGTAACATCTGGTTCAAGGGCTGCGCCAGTTTCAAAATTTCTTAAATGAAGCGCCTCCAGTTTCGTTCGAGGTTAGTGGACAACGTTCCAGTTCCAATGGAAAATGAAGAGTAGTTTTCTCGTCTTAACAAGTTGAGAACGTCGTCCAGCTTTGGTTCCATGATTTTACTTGGCTTCTCCTCTAATCGAGGAAAATGATCGCCTGCTGCTTTACCCCATAAATAGGGACTGTATTTTGACAGACACGCGTTGTTCGTTTCATATAGTTTCATTAAACATAATATTTTCTGATCAACTGATCTAAGCGTTCCTCTATAACATTCGAGGAACAACAGGCTGTCGTTGTAGATTGAACAGTCATTTGTGACGAGGCAGGTTATAATATCCAAAGTCAGACATTTTAATTCAATCACGTGTTCCGGATTTTGTTCCTCTTTCTGCTCTTCACTCAAAAGTGCTAATGGATTTCTTTTTGAGAAAACATTTGAAAGACTTCGTGAGACGTTGGATTCACAATTTCTAATGTAATAAATACGTAAAGCTTCTTGCAGACGCAAAAAAAACTAAGTCCAAATAGGCAAGCATTTAGTTACAAAGTCTCAAATGAACGTTAGGAAAAATTAAACCAAGATTTATTTTTAGCAACGGATGAGAGTACTGAGGAAACAGGCAATTGCAGAAAACAAGCCTTTGCTTCGTCAAAAAATAGTTTAAATTCAAAATCACTCAAAAATTACTCTTTTGAAATCGTATCAAACCAGGTCAATACGATATTCACAAGCATTTCTTTAGAAACTGACGGCGTTAATAATATCATCTAGGTAAATGCAAACTCCTGACCTATTTAAATATAGGAATAAATGGTTCATCATGCGCTGGAAGCAGGCGGGCGCGTTTGTTAACCCAAACATTAAAACTTTATATCGAAACAGACCTCGATGGGTGACAAACACTGCAATGTCGCGATGTGGCTCGTGTAACGGAATTGGGTGGTAACCGCAGGGGCGAAGGCCCCCGCTCATATTTTCAACTCAATGGGGTTTTAACATTAGGCAGCCATTTTGCCCCCGCTAAAATATAAGATATTGGCTCATGTTGGCACGCCCCTGGGTAGCCGCTTCGCATATCCAGCGTGGTGATAAAGTTGGGTTTACGTATCAACTCCAAAGCCGCGTTTACACGAGCTTGCCCGAACCGTTGCCAACGCATTGGAAACGATTTGAAACCATGTGTAAACACAACCGTTTTTAAACGAACCGATTCCGAATCGCATTATCCAAACCGACTCGGGAAGCGATCTGAGTACGGTTTAAAGCGTTTTGACTCTTTTGAGAGTTGAGGTCTCGTGATTTTTTAAAGGTTTGCGGTGGTTTTGTTTGATGAAATTGTTCGCTCTTTTTTTGAGTATTTTGAAAGAAAAACATGTTGTTTCACAACTTGATAAGGTGAGAATAAATGACTGACATAAGTTTATTAAAAGATTGCATGCTCATACGGAAATCTTGTAGGAATCGTATTTCCGTGTAGGTGCTCAATACTCGATCTTCCAAGAAATCTACATGTATAGTCGAGGCCTAGACCAAACTGACCAAGGCTTAAGCTCAGTATTTCTCACTTATCATAAACAGGAAGTATTTTCTAATTCATTTAAGAATAATAATAACCGTGGCATATGTTTTTTCCGATGAGCGTTATTTTTCACTCTTTTCTCTTTAATCATCTGAAAAGAAGCAAAATAGCTTCGAGTTGACGTTGATCCGCCATCATGAAGCACTCGGTGCCGGTGGAACTTTAAACTTATACTAGGTGCGCATGCGTGAAAACCCAAAACGCTTCGAACCCGATGTCGTGTAAACAAGTAGGTATCTAATCGGTTTGAAAACGGTTTCGGGAGAACCGTATTCGAAACGGTTTCGGCTTACGTGTAAACGCGGCTCAAATGTCATCGATACGAGGGATAAGGTGTAACTGAATTGGTTTTACGGTAGTCGACGCACATTTGGTAATCGGCAGTTTCCTATTTTGGAATTAAAATTAAAAAAGCCGCTGTTTTAATAATTGTGGTCCATTTAGATATATATAACTGTTGTAACTTTATTAGTCTAATTAGTAATTTAGTATAAACTATAAATAGAACACGAACTGATTAATTTACTGGGTTTAACAAGATAACTATCCTCAACGGATTTTCATTCAAGACTACCTAAAAATTAATAAATTATTTTTCACACACTCATTCGTAAAGCAGACGATTCTAACATGCCATAGGGGCTGAACATATTACATTAGATAAGATTATAAGTCTATTATTCGTCTATTATCAACATGCCACTAGATAAGGTTATGTCTAAGTCTATTATTCGTCTATTTTCAACACGCTGGAAGGCTCGATAACGACTTGGGCCAGCATATAATCTATTAATTGGTTCATGATTTGCCGTTTAACTGGGGATACGCGATAGGGGGCGCTAGCTATAGGCAAAGTATTGCCTACATCACGGTTCATGGGTTTTTCCTGGCTCTACTGCAAACATATTTTGGTACTTCCATAACAACGCTCCTAATTGACTCTGTTCATTGGATCCTAAGGCTGACTTTATACTCTCGATATCTACCATGGAACTTTTGGGGTGGTCTTATATTAAAAGCACTGTCTTTGTATGTAGTGCGAGAATAATGGCAGGGAGACGCCAGAATTCTATAAAAGCCTGGCACCCACAAAGAAGGCCATAGAGTTGCCTGACTCCTAAAACCCTTGAATAAAAATTAAGTTACGTCCGGGGTAACTTGGACTTTTCGGTCGTGCATCTAAAGACTTTAATTTTATCGCGATTTAAAAAAAAAATAATTCTATCGCCCCTAAGACTTGTAACGGAAATCACCATACCGTACCGCGATACTTAAAATGAGGGGGACTCAATTCGCCGCATGCGCGTCCCACCACACCTGCAAAGGACGCTAAGCCCATCGCCATACAACTCTACGGCAAGACTATACTTCAAGCCCGTCGTCATACTCGCACGGCCAAAGACTATTAAGCCCGTCGCCACGCCTTTCGCATCTGGAAACCCGCCACAGAGAATTGCAGCCGGCCATAGGAGTCGACCACCAACATTGCCGCCACTCGCTGCCATTATCCTATTTTATCCCTTCGCGCCCTTAAGTGCCGTCCTAAAAGAGACGAACACAAAGCTATCTTTGAAAAGCTAGCCCGGCCAGCAGGTCGCCGCACCTTTACCCATTAAAATCTAGCTTCTAACTACGTTAAAAAACAGAGGTACAGAAAGATGCTTTCTTGCACCCTACCCAATTTCTTTTATCCAAGCATAAATCAATAAATAATAGGACACTTTTAGATACGAAGTATTTAGGTATTTTAAATAACTCATATTTCTTTTAAATATATGCGTTACACCTTTTATGATATTAAAGTATAATTTGAAATGAAGGTGAACTTGGCGAATGTGCTACCCCTCGCCGTCTACTTGGCGTTCTTAAATATTTAACACGGATGATGAATGCTTTAGATTCATGTCCCTAGCTTGTTTCTCTGCATAATTCTCCCCAAGCATCTTTCTCTGCATAATTCTCCCCAAGCATCTTTCTCTGCATAATTCTCCCCAAGCATCTTTCTCCGCATAATTCCCCGAGAAACGTGCCACGGAAATTTACTTTCACTAAAATATAAATATAAATCTGACGCTTTTGATTCAATTCCACCTTGAAATTTTACAAAGGGCAAACTACATCAAAGGTCAAAATCCTGCGTTTAATTCTAAAACGGTTCCCCGTACAGAACAGTAAATTTAAAATTTACTAAATGCAATCCGTATTTGTAATAAGATAACAGATCGAAGCACTCAAAGAGAAAGTAACTAATTCTGTTGCGTAAATTGAAATTCTAATTTAAAACAAAGATATTAAAAAAGTAAACTAATAATTCAAAATTAATTATTAACATCTCAGTTATTTTACTACTTTAATAAGAATCTCAGTCAGTCTCTGTGTTTACTTTATAACTTATGGTTACCAATTTTAGAATATAATTTAAATTTTTCTAATTTGAACACAACTCTCACTAAAGTTAGGGAGAATTTTGATGCTTTGAAGTTAGTATTCTAAAACTTTATATAAACCGACCCTCTATTCAACTTATTAAATCAGGTAAAATGACAAACAAATCCCTAAAAGAGACAGTCTGACATATAACCTTTAAAAAGGCCCCAGGCTAAGTTTCGATATTCCTTCGTGGATAAGGCTTAGTGTGTTTAGTTTATATGAAAACAGAGCTAAATATAAATTATAGCGATTAGACCAGTAAATCCCCTAGTATGATTTCTTCAATAAATAATTAGAAAAACCTACTTATTTTTCGAACCGTGTAGAGCCAGGGTATTCACTAGAAATTAGGGAGGAAACCAAGGCGCTTAACGATTATAACAGGAATTACCAATCTTCGCACAGGGTTTAGAGAAAATATACTACCATCATGAATTATCAATCTAGAAGGACCCGAAACTGGGAGGTTTTTTTTGCGCAGTTACCCACAAATTTCGCAGGGTACGCGCACCGCAGTACAACGTAAGCAAACGTGACGGTTTTGGGAAGGGTACAATACGTATTTTTTCCCATTTTAATTTCCTTCAATCACTATCACAATTGCCAAACGCGCAAATCTTCAATTTTTCTAGTTTTTATTACTAATTAAATTCTACTTTTAAATAGATGCAAAAAAAATTAACATTAGTCTCAAGGCTTAGCGAAATGAGACCAAGCAGCCATTTTACTTGCTTACCTCGTACCGTCTTTCTCCAAGACCTTGTCGTCTGCTACCTTTTTTCCCTCTCTGTTATATTGGGACAATTTAACATTGGATCCGCCATTAAGATAGAAGGATCCTGCTCCCATTTCCTACAAATCCGTCGCAAGTTTCCAAACTCTCTCCATCCTCTTGGCGACGTTTATGAGCAATTCGTTATATAACTGTTTTGGGTACTGTTAAAGTGAAATTAATAAGGATTTGTTTCATGTTTCAGTTACAAAAACGACGATAGACGAAGGATCGGAGTGGGCGGTTAAAAAAGGAGCTACTCTGAACCTGA
Source organism: Phalangium opilio (assembly GCF_054372755.1). Taxonomy (NCBI): domain Eukaryota; kingdom Metazoa; phylum Arthropoda; class Arachnida; order Opiliones; family Phalangiidae; genus Phalangium; species Phalangium opilio. The sequence continues at coordinate 4,347,785 of NW_028324207.1, forward strand.
CCTGCATCATTGCTCAAACGTCAGAACCGCCGGACTTTGTGTTCTGGTATCACGAAACACAGATGATGAACTACGACTACCCTCGGGGAGAAATCGCTACCCAAAAGTCCATCGCCGAAAACAACATCGTCAGCAGGCTCTCCATAAAACTAGCGCAAAAACAGGACGCGGGAAATTATACCTGTAGTCCGTCCAACGCCGAAAGCGCCAGCGTCTTCGTACACGTTTTAGGTAAGACTATACCTGGACATACTATTTACTGCGTGCAAATAACTGTTATGTAATTATACCCGAGACTGGGAGAGCAAAAATTTAGCTTTTGATGCAGGGCGAACTGAAACACTCTATACCCAGCGGTACGATATACTGGGTGTTTTTGAAAAAGTCCGTCAATAATGAAGGAGCGTGTCTACTACGGTAATCTCAAGCCAATACCAAGTTTCATGATGTTTAGCTAATTAATTGGCGTAGACGAGCGCAGTCTGTGACGTTTAATACTTGACAGGGATCCAACAATAAATCGAAAAAATTCAACACAGAACTCCAAACACCATGAAACTTGGGATTGACTTGGCATTTCCGTCGTAGGCATACTTCTACACGTTTTATACCCTTCTGCTGAGTAAAAATACAGAAATTTTTCAGATTGAAGGCTATTGAAATTGTCTTATAGTTCTAAACAAGCTGGTTACTCCGTTTTAAGTCGTACTCTTCATTTTTGGATATTTCCGTGTTTTAGGGGCCAATGTTTTGGGGGCGGGGTCATATCTCCGTAACCAAATGCCATACACCCCATGTTCTTTGATGCTTTCCATTCAATTGGGCCCAGTAAACACGCTCCTTCATTATTTATGAACTTTTCAAAAGCACCCTGTATACGTGAAACAGGCTACTAAATCCACAAATGACTGACTACTAAACACATTGATTAAAATTTCGAAAGTACTATTTATCAATTAAACCAAGTTGAGCATTGATGCTTTTCAAACGAACTCTGGATCGCAGGCCATAAAAACACTCGCCAGATAGAATAATTATACCCTTTTTAACTTTTTGTTTTGGCTTGAGCTCGCTAACCCGTTTGATCTTTCGCACTACATTTTGCGGTTATATCCATAGACGTAGCAAACATGTTCAGTTTTCATAGATATTGGCAATAATCTTATATTCCTAGTTTTTCCTCAACAATAACACACCTCTCCATCGATATGTTCAGAATAACCTTAATAAATCCATCTTGTTTTAATGGTGTCTTAAGGCCTGTCCAGACTGACACATTTTGCGCGTTCGCATCTTCGCTGCGCTTGTTTGCAATATCGCTCTGCTGTCCAAATTGGGTTTTCGTTACTTTGCGTCCTCATATCGCGAAGATGCAAATTTCTTGCGACTAGGCCAAGAATTTCGCGCCTTCGCGAGATAAGCACCAATCACAGACGAGAGTACGGGTGGGGTGTGGAGGGTGGCGATTAGTTTTGTTTTTATCACTTTTTCACAATGGCGGAAGCAGCGTGCAGCTCAGTCGAGTCACTATTAATAAATATGGTGAACGTAGATGGCGCAATGATTTCTCAAATTTCATTGGCTCTCAGAATAGGAAAAGCAAAATATTTGCGTGTATCTGAACAGTAGGGCAAATATTTTTCATGTACTGTTACGAAGATGCGAATAAACGAAGGCGCGAACACGCGAGCGCGAGCTCAATGTGGACAAAGCTTTATGTAAGTACGGCGCTTTATAGTTTATGAAGGTGAAAATATGTTTTCATATCGGTTTACTTTCTCGAGCGGGCACTACTAAGTATGGAAATTCTTGATCAATTTGTTACGTCCATATTCTTGGGATGACTCTACATCCCGATAAAAGATACAAATAACGGTAGCGTGCAAGTTGGGATGCCACAGACGGAGAAAATTTCCATTGCGCCTTCTGAGGAATAGTGCAGTGTTCCAGCTTTAAAAATCTATTTCAGTCCACTAGAATTAACCGCAATAAAGGTTTATAATCGTTAGTTTCTACTGTTTATTTGGGACTAAGTCCTTGTGAGAGCCTCACTTGGTGTCATTTATCTAGAATTTACAAAAAGAACTGGACGATTGAAAACATTCTAAAACATACAATGCAACCTTCTGATAAAAAGCACGTTACTCTCTTTGGTTTGTTTTCTCTAACACAGAAGTACTTTTGACAAGCGTATTTTTAAAAAGGGATAAATTTAGTTCGCTAAAAATTATTATGGTTATCTATAAACGAAATTTGTGTTAATTTAAATGAATACTTATGAACAGCGCTTGGGAATGAGTATAGAGACCTGAACCGTCAACCAACCATGTGGAAAATCAAATCTTACAGTTAAAATTAGTTTTCTGAATTCTTAAGCAAACATTTTCAAAATTTTAAAAGGCCTTTGACTTTAATGAAGCTTGGCTTTGTGTTATCTTAAACAACAGTGAAACAACCGCTCATCTAATCGTGAAGGTTTGTTTTCGTGGAAAATATTAGCCCACGGGTTGAACCGAGAACCAAAGACTCTCCTTTGAAATATTCATGAGTCTAGGTTTTGGGAAAAAGAAAACCTTTGTCAAAACGCGCGTTGACTCGCGACTCGATGAACGAAACGTAAAAGATTTTTACGGAAGGAGAAGTATGAGCTTAGAAAAACTTGGCTTCCTTAAAGGATAGGGCAAAAGCTACGTTAACCGAGGAAGCGAATGACAATGAGGATGAGGAAACGGCCGAAGTTCAAGGCTCTAGTATGGTCGGCGGCTGAAAAGGGTAAAAGAGGGACCCCGGGTATATTTCTAAAACAACGGCGATCTCGGGCTAACTCGGCCTTTCCCCTTTCGCGTTAGTGGAACCTCTCGGAAAAGCATTGGCCCGTGAAATTAGATCTGGCACGCATCACTGACGGGAAGTCCCTCGAAAAGAGATTCGTTTCTTTTCTCGCTTTAATGATCGGCTTAGGAAATGGGGCTAGCTCCAGTCCAAATACGCGATTTTGAGTTATAAGCCAAGATGCACTTTCGAATCTTCTTCTAGTATCTCTACTATGGATTTGAAAACTCTCCACCTTCCCCCCCCTCTACTCTCTATCAACTACAGTTGATATCTTGAACAGGGAACACTTAACTAAAGGCAGCGCACTGTGAAATACCCAAGAGGTTCCCAAAGAGTAACTTAAATCATATCTTACTAAACAGCTTTATGTGAAGAAATGTGATTGAATTCAAACTTAATTGGAACAAAATCAAAATTGTCTAAATTATGTGATATTTCTTTTCATCTTATGTTTCTAAAAATATCAGATTCAAGGAAAATCTGCCTGTCTTTGCGTGTAAATTATTCACACTTTTCTTAAATTTGGGACGATGCACAAAATCAGCTAACATTTCTAACCCATTGCTTTAGTGCATCTGGTTTCATGAAAACATTGCAAAACCCAGTACCAGTTTTAACATGGAGGGGTTAGAGAAAAGCATTTTAATACTGTCAACATACCTTTTTTGTATATTTTCAATAAACATTGTTTGATATCATGGCATTGAACCTAGTAGTTATGACCAAGTACACCCTAACATAAAAGCACACTGATAGGCAGAACCTAGTAGTTATGACATAGTACACCCTAACATAAAAGCACACTGATAGTAGAACCTAGTATTTATGACCAAGTACACCCTAACATAAAAGCACACTGATAGGCAGAACCTAGTACTTATGACCAAGTACACCCTAACATAAAAGCACACTGATAAGCAAAACCTAGTAGTTATGACCAAGTACACCCTAACATAAAAGCACACCGATAGGCAATGTGGACCCAAGGAAATGCCGATGAAAACCTTGTATTGAACCTAGGAAAATTCGCCGTTCCTCTAGTTGAACGTTCCCTGTTGAAGTGGGGCTTAGGAAGGAAAAGATATTTTCCAAAAATTTCATTTCCATACTGGATTTTTCCTATCCTTTTCTAAAATTTTCATTTCTAAACATAAAAAAGTCTTCCGAGAAAGCTCTCGATATATTATTTGCATTTCATTTGAAGCGTTTAATTTTTTCCATACGTCGTCTGGTGGGAAGGAAAAATAGCTAGGAAGAGCGGAGGGAATAAGGGTCAGCCTGGAAAAGGGCGAGGGGTGTAGAAATCGTTTAATTTCGTTAAAGTGCTTCTTAGGAGTCGACGTTATCGTTGTTGGATTGAAACCTACCATCCCCGATACGAAACTACCAAGGGAAAGAAGAGAGTGCACCCTCTTTTGCCTATACGGGGTGACTTAGCTATTTGATGCCAATATCTATGCAATTATGCCTTTTTGAAGCGTTGTATGTGTTTTCCCGTGTGCAACGTTATCACGTGCCAAGGCTGGTACATTGCAAGGATTTGTTTTTTAAGTATTTATTTACAAAATATTAAGGAGTGGTGAACCGTGGTACCAAGCGCACATATCACTAAGCTGACTAAGATCAGAGAGTGTGAAAATAAACTATTACATACATCCAGATATATAACATGTGTCATCTTTCAAAAGCGGAAAAAATGCTTCAAAACGTTTTAATTGGTAGTAAGCTTTAGTTCTAACTGGCTGATTTATATTTAAACTTCCAGTCCTATCAGCTTAAGCTATGAATCTGAAATTTTGCCGCGATCTTAAGGATAACAGATAGGTACTTTATAAAGTAGGAGTTTCCAATCATTGGCAGTTGGAAAATGGCATCCCAAGGTTAAGAAAACATGCTGTCACTTGGACTTACTTTTGTATGTATAAACTGCTGACATTAAGAATTCTTTATCATGATATCCTAAGTAGGGCAGTACGGATTTAATTTATAATACTTCAAAGATACGTAAATTTAAATGAGATTCAAAACAGTCCCTAAAGTAAAACAGATACAACGAAAAAACTTCCGAGCCTTAGTATAACCAGTGAGCAAATATAAAAAGAGACTCGGAGAGACCAAATTCTCCATCAACTTTATATTAGAATATGGTACCAAGTACTGGCTCGGTCGTACAGATCTGAACATGCGCAATAAGTGCAGCAGGGAAAAATGTGAGTAATTTGTAAATATCCACGGAGGAAGTGCTCTAACCGTCTTTGTTTATTTACCATTTTAAATTTAATTCTTAACGCGTCATGTGACGCCGAGGCAGGTGCGCGTCCTATACAGAAACGATTGTGCTTTCTCTCTTTGAGTACTTCCTCCGTGATTTAACCACGTTTCTATAGGTTGGGGAAATATATCTTCTTTAAGTGAGTTCGTGTTCCTTTCAAAATTTAGACTCACCTTTCCATGAAAGTTCTATTCCATTTTAAAAGAGGAAAGATACGAGTCTCTACTTCTTCTTCTTCTTCAATACAACTCCATGCGCCTATGCAATTAAAAGATGTATAATTAATTATGTATCTAAAACCTGAATCAATTTAACCTTTGGAAGCTCTTGGTCTCTAATATCTAAACCATTCTCTGGATCTTCCATTTTGCGCGCCCCATTTAAAACTGGGGTGGCGGGAGACTACTATTTCAAGCGAGCGATTTCAAGACGAGATTTATCTTTTAAAGCCCGGCGGGGGAAAAATATTTTTTTCATCTTTATTCAGGTTTTTTTTAACGCGAGAGATAGATAAAGATGAAACGAAGTTGAAATGAGGAGGAGCGTTCTAATTTCATTTTCGTACACGTATTGCAAGGGGCTAGTCACAAGGTTCCTCTCATAATAATTACGTTTTCAAGAACTAAATCTTAGCTAAATCTTTATTTGCAAACATTTCTTTTCTGCACATGGCGTTCACACGACGCCCTCTAAAAATAAACCCTCACGCCAACAGCCACCACTAGATGTAGCCCAAGATATCTTCCATCTTGCATTCAGCTAACTCTGGCTCCATCTAGCGTTGCTTATTGAACTTCCGGAAATAAAATAACCTCCCTGTGCGTTGATTTTTCTGGACATAATCTTCAAATGATTCCACTGTATAGAAGGACAAACTCTTTATTGGTCTAAGTGGGGTCCACGGGTCTCTTGAAGTCAACATTTTTACTCGTGCGGGGGAGAATACCGTGTGTTCAGGGCTTTTCATATCCATCATTCCGATTTCGATTTTTTTATAGTAAACACTTATTTGGTGACTCCACCAGAACGAACTCTAGTTGAAGCCACAAAAAAAAGATAAATAGACTCCACCTCCTTCGAAGCACGCAATGGTGCCTTGGTGCGGTGGT